>NC_091057.1:49846605-50159521 GCF_000393655.2 Nicotiana sylvestris | reverse complement strand
GTAAAAGCCTTCTTTCCAACCCTTTATATGAGACTCTTAGCTGATTAGCTATCTAAAGCAGTAGAGGAAGGAAGCAACAATGGTCCTGGAAGCTGTTGTGGAGAACTTATGCCCCAAAAAAGTGGCTATGTTTGGATGGCTAGCAATTAATGAAGCTTGCCTTACACAACAAAATCTTTAAAGGAGGGGAATGCAGTGTGTGATATTTTTGCAAAGAAAATTGGGAGATTACCGGTCACCTTCTTCTACATTACAGATTTATATGGCAGATCTAGTGCATGCTCCTCAATCTATTTGGAGCAGTAAGGGTGATTCTAGGAAATTTGAAAGAAGCAGTTCAAAGCTGGAATGGTCAGAGGATTGGGGGTGGGGGGAGGGGGAGGGGGGAGGTGCGTGGGGGGGGGGGAGGGATCGCAGAATACCCTATGGATAAGATACCTCCATGCATATTTTGGACAGCTTGAATAGAAGGAAGTCATAGGAATTTTGAGGATAGGTTCCAGTCCTTATTTTTATGAAGTCTATTTGTCTACAGAACTTAAATTCTTGGTGTAAAAGGAAACCTGTAGGAAATAGAAGATATATTGGAATTCATGAATTCCTTATGTACTTGAGGGGATGAATACATAACACTTTTGGTAACATGATAGGTACCAACTTGGTCCTATTGACATCAATAAATTTACTTTTCACCAATCAAAAAAATATCTCCAGTACTACCTTCACTCTTCTTAGAAACACATTTGTGCAGCAATAAGAATCCATCCTTTAGCAGCGTCCGGTAAAAAATGAGAATAGCAAAGATTATAACCTCAAAGAAGGAAGAATGCACCAAACCAGATGCCTCCAAATCACAACGGCAACCAAAAATGAACAAGGAGAACATACAATATGAATTCAATTATGCCTCCCATTGAAATTTATATAACTTAAAAAGATTATGTCACAAGAACACTATGACAAATGAAGGAATACAATAACCAGTGTTCTAACACAGGCGTAAATAACAAGTACATCGTGGCACATATCGTGAATAAGTGGTACAAAAATTTAAGGTAAAAGCGCATCCTAATCTTGACTTTAATGCATCCCTTTCTTGTGCATTCAAGAAGATGACGGTACCTTGACAGCTTTAAACGGTGGGTGAAGTAAACCAAGTTCATCGTTCACTTCAAGCGGATTGCTTGTTTCGTTCCGTGTTCTCTTAACTCTCCTACTACCAAGAGATTTATGAGTGAATCCATACATCTGAAGGATCTGGTTGTCGCCAAAGTTGAAAGCACGATCCATTTGCTTCAAACACCTCTCTACCGAATAATCTCCAAACTTTGCACAAGGCTTGCAACCCACAAAGTGAGTAACAAGGGGCCACCTATGGTCACCAAGACCCGGGTGGTAATTCTCAATCATCTCTTCATATTTATCCACCAAAATACCCCAGTAACCGTGCAAGTAATAAGCACTCTCGAGATACACCTTATCACCCCATTTCTCCTTCTGAGTAGCCAATATATATACCATTGCAGACTGATCATCAGCTTCGAAAACTGGTCTACCTTTAAGCTCCCTAGTAAGAACCGCCCCGGCTTCATCCCTAATCTTTCCCTTTGGTCCCATAGGTGCCAAAGTATCAAGCAAATCTAAAGCCCATTGAGTATTCCTCAATAAGAAACTACCAGTATTCAAGCCAATCCAATTCTTCTCATTATAAACCATATCATTCCATCCATGCATAACAAGATCAACATCTTTATACCTTTCCCAAGGCAGCTCAAAAGCCATATCAGTAAACATAGCATCACTATCCATCCACCAAATAAACTCAACCTCAGGATGTGAAAGCAAAATCTTCCTAAGCAAAGGCAATTTAGCCCAAAAACCAGACATTTCAGCATCAAGCAAAGCCATATTGTAAAAAATCTCAATCCCATGAAGCCTACAATAATCAATCTTGTTCTTTATTGACTTCAACAAGTAATGATCACCAATTGGATTTTCACATGGTTTAGGTGATGAACCAGTAACCAACAAAACCCTAGGCTTATTTGGTCCTACAAAATTAGGAAAATTAAGATTCTTTTTCAACCACTCAGCTCTTTGCTCATCCCAATCTGATATTTTAGGACCAAGATTATAAGGTTCATTTGGATCTCTCTTAAACTCAGGTTCACCATCATCTTCATCAACTAAAATTTTCTTTAAATCAAAAGTAGCATAATTATTACTATCTGATGATGTAGCAGTAGCACCACCACCACCCTCAGTTGCAGTATCTACCTGTTGTGCTTCCTCAAGAACGCGTCTGGGCTCCACGCGCTTTCGAACATAGCTAAATGTGTCACGAATTTCCTTCAAATCTTGACCAGGTGTACCAAATTTTCCAGCACCCAAATTGCCTCTAAGGACAACAATGGTAAGAAACAAACATAAAAATGTAAGCTTTCCATTTCTTACAATTCTCCTTACTTGCCATGCTCTACGAGCACTCAAGAACCGATCTAACATTTTATTTTTCTTAAATACCCAGAAGCTGAAATGGAATAAAAATCAAATCTTGATGGGGAAAAGGGGATAAAAATCAAATCTTGGAAAGTTTTTACTAGGAAATTGATACAGAAATGGAAAGTTTGGTTCTTGATTTCATTTGGGTAATGAAATTTTGGGAAATTGGGTGTTTAAAAATGGAGATTTAGACAAGATCTGAGGTGGGTTTATGAGGAAAAGAAGGTGTCGGTGGATGTAAGAAAAATAGAGATGGAGATGAAAAAAATGAGAGGAAAGAATGTACTGTATGCTTTATGATTCCGACAAGATTTAAAATATTTTATTTAAGTTAAATTATTTTAATCATTTAATGAAATGATTTATTAATTAATTACAGTCTGGATGATACTACGCGTAGTGGGAGAGTAGTGCTGTGTTGTTTCCTTTTTTCCATTTTATTTTCCAATTTTAGTCTTCGGCAGGTAGACAGCAAGTTCTAGTGAAAGGTCCACATATACATGTGTACGTAATAATATATTTTACTTTCCAAGCTTATGACATATTGCCATTATAAGCTCTGCATTAATACTAGTATTGTTTGTGAAGATTATATGAGCAAAACAAAGTTTTATATCGAACATTGAATAAGTAAAACAATCTTTTATATAGAGATTAATAAGTTTTTATTCCAAATTAATCGACCTTCACTTTTTTAGCTTATAGAAATGCATGTCTAAACTGTTTAGATCATATACACTTATTACGTGTAACACGATTTAATTACACAATTAAAAGCATTACGGGCTAGGAAAAAATTTAAGTGATTTAGCTTTGTAAAAATAAATTGATGGTTCAATATAATTAGTTCTTACTCCTTTATTAATTTCGAGAAATTATACGAGAATTACTTATTGACATGCATATAATCTTTTCTGGGTATATTGTAGATGAATTTGTCTTGATTTTATTGATAAATTCTTATGATTTGATTTATGTATCTTGTAGAAGAGTATCGTAAGATGCTTCTAAGTAATTTTTCTAAGCTAGTTTAATTTGCACCATGCATGTATAATATTTTAATCAGTAGAGATTGTGATTTTTTTTTTTTTTATGTTCTTATGAAAGGTTGCTAATCATGATCTAAATAATTTTTATTTCCATTAATGCTTTACATGAATTTTATTTTTAGTAAGTTGGAGTTCGACTAAGTTATATGATTCTCAGTCTACAAATTATTCCTTTAAGACTGTCTAAATTAAGTATTATTTTTTGTAGTACCAAGAGGGGCGGATGCAGTGTTTGTATCTACGGGTTCAATTGAACTCATAACTTTCGATGCGGAATAAAAATTTATATGTAAAAATTCAATAAAATTACAAAAAAAGTAGATTTGGAGCCATAACTTTAAAAATATAATGGGTTCAATACTAAAAATTATAAAATTGAATCCATAGAATTTAAATCCTGGATCCGCATGTGAGTACTAAGAGTTTTTCACATCTTTATACTGACATAAGATTAAACAACTATTATTGTTTGTTGGATCATAAAGCAAATGTACATAACATTGATATATGAGGAGCTTATTGATTGTAAAAGTTAACTCGCACTGAGTATTTTATACTAAATTATATTAAATTTATTTTAATTAAGTAATATAGTAAAGTAAAAATATATTCTAACTAATTATGATTAAGTAAAAAATATATGTTCAAACACACGTTATACTTGGCCCACGAATTAGGGGAGACCCACATGGATTAGACTTGATTCGGGTAATCGGATCTAGTGGATCTACGCCGTCTGTTATATTACACATGCATCACAGCCATGTTAACATGACACTGTCTACCGAATATTCTAAAGATTCGGGGCAGCATTAGTAATTTTGCAAATTTGCAAAATCGAATGAAAATTAGTAGCACTAGCAATAAAGAATTATTTAAAGGGTTAAAGTGCAAGAAAAGTTGCAGAAGATGATGAATTCCTCCACCGTCTAACTTGACATTTGGAGGGCCATCTTTACTTGTTTATCTTCTTCTTATTTGTTTGTTCTGTTATTTTGTTTGTTGTATGGGTCTTTAATAGGCTGGGTCAGCCCGATTCCAGACCGGCCCAAACTGGTTAAAATCGGAATCGGCCCGGACCAGTAGAAGGGGGTTGGGTTGGGTTAAGGGTGTAGGGTGTTTGATCCGTTCACATTTTAACCACCGGTTAATCAGACATGCCAAACTCGGTCAACGAACAACACTGTTCATCTGGTTAACCGATCCGGACCGGCCCAGACCGATTTAAAAGTAACAAATTGTTTTTTTTTAAATGTGGGCTCAAATTCTGACCGTTGGCAACGGTCCATTTCACATTACAGTCGTTGCCCAACGGCTTAGTTGCATTTTTAGCCCATTTTTAGGTTTTTTTTAAAAAAAAATTAACCCCCCCCCCTCTCCCTCATTCCTTCACTCATCTCTCAATTCTCAAATCTTAATTCAAGACTTCAAGTTAAATCATGCCTCGTACTTCTAGAGTGCGCCCATATGTTTGGGAACACTTTGAGGTGGTAGAAAAAAATGAAGTAGTTCAGAAAGTAAAGTGCAAGAATTGTGATCAAGTCTTAAATTTTCGTTCAAAGTCTGGCACAGACAGTTTAAGGAGGCATATAAAGTATTGTCTTAAGCGTCCTCCGGAAATTAGTATTTAAGTTGGTTTGAGACAATTTGTGTTATTTTAAAATTATTAGACGTATTTATGCTTAATGTTTTAGTTTGTTAGATTAATTTGAAGTATTATTAATTTATTATGCATGAAAATTTAGTTTTACTATTTTTTTGTTAATTTACTTGTTAAATGCAAACTTCAATTTTGTAATTTTAAAATAAATGTAGCACTTGCAATCTATAAGTGCAATTTTTTCTCATCTTCATTGTATTCTTTATATTTTTACTTTATATTAATATAACTTACAATAATTATACAAAATACAAAAAAATTAAAAATAACAATAACTCGGCCCGGCCCGGCCCCACGAACCCGTAACCCTTACGGTTTATTTTTTACACGGATGAACCCAAACCCGTTAAACCCGGTATGCCCCAACCCATAACCGTTCCGGACCATAACCCTTACGGGTACTAAATTCCCCTACCCAGCCCGGCCCGGCCCGGCCCGGCCCACCAGTTAAACACCCATAGTTTGTTGGTTAAAATGGGTTCTGGATATTTTTAACTCCATTAGTAAACTATTATTAAAAACTAGATGGGAAAAAGGCCAAAATTGTACATGTATGTTGGCGCAAGAAGGGCCGCTTGATCACTCCATCTACTTTTAAAGTATACGACTTTCCGCTTGGGAATTATACAACCACCGAACCTTCTTTATCATGATTCGACCCATACCTCAGACCCAAGATCGAGCACCAGAGCTGCTCATAACAACGTACCAAAAAGAAGAATGCGAGAAGTTCATATTCTCCATATTCTACTATAAACCAGGTAGTGAGGATGAAAAAAAGCATAAGCTACCTCGTTCGTGCTCCCGTCTTTCCCGCTGCCATCTTCGGTGGATGCGCCCCTTCACTTAAAGGCGGATAGGGCACTGAGCCAACCTTTTAGATTGAATAAAGTTACTAAGCTAGTCACCTCACCTCTCTTTCTTACCCGCCCTTATTAGTAGTAGGCAACCTTTCTTTCTCGCCTTTCTTCCAGCTTTTTCCAGATAAAGGTCTAATAGAGTTGCGCTTTCTTAGTACATTGCCTTTCATTACCAATCTGTCGTTTTACAGCACGAAGTTACCTGATGTTCGCTACTACTAATAAGGGCGTTCAAATCTGGATACCTGAAACAAAAAAGAAAAAGAATAAGAGAAATAACCCATCTCAGAAACTTTTAACTGAGAAGCGTTCTTCCGATGCAGTGTTGGCCAAATCAAAAGCAGATGGCTGGCAAGATGCATATCTTCTTCTTTCTCTTTGGTTTACTTTTAGCTTATACTGAATTTATAAAGAATGAAGCTAATAAGTTTATTCTTAACATTCATCATTAGTACTTTACAAACTTGAGAGAATACAAGAGATAGAAAATGGATAAATTAAAAAAATTTAAGATTATGACTGATTTATGATTTTTGTTCTGACAAAATAAGCAGCTGGTTATAATGTCTTTCTATATACGAATTGGTGAAGCAGAGACAACTTCAGCCAAGCAAACAAAGTGAACAAATTTGACAAGTACAGGATAAAGACTAGATAGCCTTTCTTAGAACAAAACAATCTTAGAGCGGCTATGCAGAACCAGAAAACACCCCCATTAATGATATTTCTCTTGTTCTTTTTCTTTTCTATTTCAGGTACCCAGATCTGAAGGATTTTGGCCGGATTCCGGCCATTTACTCAACTCCGGCCGACTATTGGTCTTCTTTAATCGATGAAGAAGAAGACTAATTAACGGGTTCTATTTTAATCTAATAGGGTCGAACGAATTTTTATAAATGGGTTCATGTTTGCTTAGTTGGCAAATAATTATGGGGTCCTAGGTGCCATGTTGAACATGTGTTAGAGTTGGGGTAATTTTAGTTACTATGTTAACGGTGGGGACAATTTTAGACGGAAAGTAGAAATGAATATAAACATGACTGTGAACACTTAATTTTTGCCACGCATGGAAATAACTCCTAAAAATAGACCAAAAATAATTTTAATGAATTTTAGGAGTTTTTCTTTATTTAGTTGCATTTTTAATATCTTAAAATCATTAAAAAAACATAAAAATTATCACATTTTAATTTCATGTCATCTTAAGTTTAATTTACATTTAGGAATTAATTTACATTGAGTTAATTGTATTATTAAAAAAAGATTAAAAAACATTGGCCGTTTTATATATTTAGCTTCTAGTTTTAAATTAGTATGTTCCTTTCTTTAGTTTTAAGTTAATTAATTTTTTCTAATGCTAGAAATATATAATTAATCCAATTCTACAATTTAGATTTGATTTAGGACTTGGTTTAGGATTTTAATTAACTTCACTAGGTTAAAAATCAAGGAAAATATAGCAAAAAGTAAGAAAGCTTTGTTTAAATCCCGGATTGGGCCACAACAGTCCCAATTGGTCCAATTTCCCTCTTTCTTGCCTAACCCAAAACTCCATACCCGAGTCTCCTGCCCATTCGGCCTAAATCCCCTCTACTTAAAACCCATTTCCTAAAATACCTAAGGATAGAGACCTAAAATAATCAGACCCCCATCAACGACGCTCCATTCTGCATCAAAAAAGCAGATGAACGAAGACCCTTCCTCTCTTAGAAAAAAAACTAATCCCTCTCTTAGAAAGAAGAAGCTTCGATATGCCGCTTCAATTTTGTTAAGTTTCAAACAAAAATATAGGAACAAAGATATCTCTATTCTTCATTTTTCATCTTGATTTTTGATTTTCTAAAAAAAACATGGAATGTCTTTGGTCGAGCTGAGGTCATTTCGAGGTGTTCGTTAGCTGCCGCTCGAGAAATTCTTGCCTGAACAGTTTGTTCGAAAGCTGAGTTGAAGACTATTGCTATTTCTCCTACTGGTTTTGCTTCATCTGTGGATGAGTTTCATTATCTACTTTTCAGATGTAGGATTTATTTGTTGTTGTTTCCAATTATACCCATTGTCTTAAATGAAAATCACGAATGAGATCAAAGTTGTTGTACTGTTTGTTTCTATAGATCTAGCATTTGTTTGTTTAAGTTTGTTTGAACGTCCGTTTGATGTCGATTTTTTAAGCTAAGAGAAGGGAAAAGCTGATTGTTTAATATAATTGTTATTGAAGTTGAGGTTTATTCATAAGCTATAAATGTGATAGTATGCTTGGGCTTTCCGTTGTGTTGTATGTTAAATAATACTATCTTTATATTTGGTAAATTTAAACTTTGATATGAATCTGATCAGATCTTGATTAATTCTTTAAATCGGTTTGTTTTTTTGTGTGTTATATATAAGTAGTAATCTTGTTTTCAAAAGCAATTGGTGCTTAAGCACCCATATGACATAATGTGTATCCGCCATTGCGAATCAACTATTTTTTAATTCCAAATTTGTGAGGGCCAGCAATTAATCCCAGATGTCGATTTCACTTTGTGCTTATTTCTTTCTAGTTGTAAATCATTTGTATTTAGATGTCATTAGTATACAAGAATCTATCCGAACTTGTCTGGAAAACTACGAGATTTGATGGAACTGAGTGGTTTCTGTGGATCAAAAAGATTTCCAGATCTGTGTTACCAAACAACTGCCCATGTTCGAAACAGAAAAATATAAGACGTAAATAATAACCCACTGATAAATCTGAACCACGCTATATAAAGGTTAGAGCTCTCTTCCAAATTGTAGCTTTCATCCATTCCATTTTAAGGAAAAATAGCAGCAAAACAAACAACTCATAAACTGTCACGACCCCGGTTTGCCCTCTGTGAACCATCGTGACGGCACCTAATCTTTGTGACTGGGTAAGCCTAAAATGCGGAAGATAAACTAATTTGTGAAAGAATACAATTTAAAGCAGAAATAATGTAATAAAACAGCGTTTTAAAAGTGCCGCTCGGCATACAAAATATAACTCTCAAATTCAATATATATATCTCTCCCAAAACTCGGAAACCAATGAATCACAAGCTAAGGATATTACATAGTGCTCTAACTCCAGAATATCTAACAAGGAAAAGAAATACAGAAGGACAAATGTTTAAAAGCTAGAATAAAAAGGGACTCCTCGGTCTGCGGACGCGGCAGATGTACCTCGAATTCTCTAGAGCAGTCGCCTCGCCTCACGGGTGATAGGACTGAGTCGCAGTACCTGGATCTGCACATGAAAAACATGCGTAAAAATGGCATGAGTATACCACAACTGTACTCAGTATGTGCCAAGCCTAACCTCGGTTGGGTAGTGACGAGGAAGGTCAGGGCCCTACTGAGATAAAATAAAAAATATAAGACATGACAGTTTAAGATGATCAGTACAGTTGAAAACTAACGATAAGAATTTAATACAGGAAACAAGGAATTCAATAACTGAAACAAAGGCAAAAAAAATTATAAGGAAATAACTGGGGATCTCTCAGTATCCCGAGGATCTCTTTGTACCCTCAATATATGCCAAGAATCTCTTGGTATCCCGAGAATCTCTCGGTATCCTCAATATATGCTAGGGATCTTTTGGTATCCCGAGGATCTCTCGGTATCCTCAATATGTGCTAGGGATCTCTTGGTATCCCGAGGATCTCTTGGTATCCTCAATATATATACCAGGGATCTCTCGGTATCCTGCACCTCAGTTCAAATCATAAATACGTATAGGGGATCTCCCGGGATGCCGTCCCGTAGTCCCAAAATAAAAACACATAGCAGCAACACAAGAATATTCAATTAAGCTCAATTTTGTATCAAGTAATCAGGAAATTCAAATCTAACATGTTTCACATAATTCAATTAAGGCAGTTTAACCAAATAAACAGTTAAGTCAATTAGACATGCTTTTTCTAAGCTAACAGCAGGTTTAAATTGCAAGTAAAATGAAACAGGAAAAGGAACACAATTGAAAATACTTAAAGAAAATCAGAATTTTCAACAATTAGCTCAAGTATGCACTCGTTACCTCACGTAAAAGGCATTTCAAATATCAAATATACCGAATCCTAAGGGAAAGGTCCCTCACACAAGGTTAGACAAGCCACTTACCTCGAACCGACCCAAAATCAACCTGAAATCACGCTCTTGCCACGAGTACTCGACTCCAAAATGACCCAAATCTATTCAATTCAACTGCATAATGTAAATAACACTTCAAGTAACTGATCCTACAAAGAAATTCCAAGCTAATACGCGAAATTAGGTAAAATGACAAAAATGCCCCTTGGGCCCATGTCTCGGAATCGGGTAAAATTTATATTTTCAGAATCCTCATACTCTCATGAGTTCATGCATACCAAAATTATCCAAATCTAAGGTCAAATTCCCAATCAAAAGTCGAATTTTAGGTCTAAGAACTTTCTTCCAATTTTTACCAATTTTCATCTCCAATCCGAATTTAATGATGAAACTAACTATAGATTGATGGAATATAACTAAAAAGGGTTAAAGAATTGTTACCCACTGATCTTCTCTTCAATTTCCTCCCAAAATTGCCCTCTCCCGAGCTCCAAATCGAATTTCCAACTTTTGAAACTAAACCCTCGAAATTTCATATTTCTGCCCAGTTGTTACCGCATCTGCGGTCCCGCTTTTGCGGAACACTTGTCGCACCTGCGACTTCTCACTTAAACCCATCTTTCGCATCTGCTACTCCCCTTCCGCAGATGCAGTACAGCTTCTGCAGAAACTCTACCGCTTCTGCGGTCTCAGCTGAACTCCCCCAATTTCGCTTCTGCGGCTCTGCACCTGCGGTCCCACACTCGCAGGTGCGGTTATGACAGAAGAACAGCTGAAGCTACAACTCCAACTCCAAAAATCTTTTCGTCAACTATCCGAAATTATCTCGAGGCCCCCCGGGACCTCAACCAAACCTACCAACATATCCATAACTTCATTCAAACTTGTTCCAACCTTTGGAACACTCAAAACACCTATTTTTCATCGGATTCAAGCCTAAGAATTTTAAAAACTCTAAAAATACGCTTTTGATCAAAAAGTCTATCAAACCTCGTCCGAATGACCTGAAATTTTGCACACACGTCACATTAAACACTACCGAGCTACTCCAACTTCTGAAATTCCATTCCGACCCTCGGATCAAAATTTCACTATCGAACCGGAAATTTCAAAAATTCAACTTTTGGCATTTCAAGCCTAAATTAGCTACGGACCTCCAAAACACAATCCGAACACGTCCCCAATCCCGAAATCATCCAATGGAGCTAACGAAACCATTAAATTTCCATTCCAAGGCCGTCTTCACTCTGTTCCGACTACAGTCAACTTTCCAACACTTAAGCTCTCATTTAGGGACTAAGTGTCCCAAAACTCTCCGAAACTCAAAACCAAACTTTCCAGCAAATCAAATAGCAGAAATAAACTCGGGGAAAGCAGTTGATAGGGGATCGGGGCGTAAATTCTTAAGACAACCGGTTGGGTAGTCACATCAACCTAAGTATCCGCTTTAGGCGCAATTGTAAATTATCGTGGCCATGGACAAGAAATAGATGACCTTATATTTGACTTGTTTTTAACAACTGAAGAATACTAAACAAACTTGAAAGAGCAGTGAAGTAGTTATTTCCTTAACGAAACAAGCAGTGTAGTAACTCACGTAAGCAAACATTTTCAATTCATTACACTACTTTATTCAAATGGAAACCAAACACTCATGATACACTAGAATAGTAGAAATCATATTTTTGAGCAAATCCAAAAGTCTAATAGGAATTCAATAACTTTATAGCCATTTAACAAAAACATAATACAAAGGATTTGGGACTGGCCTAACGGAGTCAAGTAGACACCAAGAGATAAGCCAAAGAAAAGCAGAATCCAAATCAAACAAAGAGCTCAAGCAACAATTTCAGCAGTAGCAACAGAGCAACAACCAAAAAACCCAGAATCTTTGACTAAACCAACTTTAAACAACAGAGATGATGAATTAGGGAAACATGGAACTATTTTTGTTTTCAAATCCCCTTGGAAAACTCATAAAAGTAAGGAAAATCAATGTGAAAATCCAGCTTTTTCCCCAGAATTCTTTGTTTTTCAAAGATGCCTTTTTAGTTTGCCTATGCTGATGAATGTGGTCCCAAAGCCAAAGAAAGATGGGAAAATCCGAGTTTGTGTTGATTATCGGGATCTGAACAAAGCAAGTCCCAAGGACAACTTCCTATTACCAAACATTCACATTCTTGTTGACAACTGTGCCAAACATGAGATACAGTCTTTCGTGGATTGCTATGCTAGGTATCACCAGGTTCTAATGGATGAAAAAGATGTAGAAAAGACAGCTTTTACCACACCCTGGGGTACTTACTATTACAAGGTCATGCCGTTTGGTTTGAAGAACGCCGGGGCGACCTACATGAGAGCTATGACCGCCATCTTTCACGACATGATGCACCGGCAAATTGAGGTGTATGTGGATGATGTGATCATTAAATCCAGAACGCAGGACGACCATGTGCGGGATCTGAGAAAGTTCTTTGAGCGTTTGTGTAAGTATGACTTGAAGTTAAATCAAGCTAAATGTGTATTTAGAGTACCATCCAGGAAACTTTTGGGGTTTATAGTCAGTCGGAGGGGCATCGAGTTAGATCCAACAAAGATAAAGTCTATTCAGGATTTTCCACCTCCGAGAACCAAAAAGAGGTTATGCGTCTGTTGGGAAGGTTGAATTACATCACCAGATTCATTGCGCAGCTGACTTGTCACGACCCTAAACTGGACCCGGCGTGATGGCACATATCATGAAACAAGTCCACCCGAAACAAACCTCCAATATCAATTAAATAGTTATAATAATTTAATTTAAGTCATCAATACGCTATAAATCCCAAAATAAAGAGTGAAATAGAACAATCGCGGAAACAAGCACAACCCAACATTGGGGTATCACCAGTCATAAGCATCTAAACATCCGACTAAGAGTATGAAAAAGGACTACACAGTATATTATAGAGCCAGTACAAAGGAAAGTAAAGATATAAGGGAGAAACACTGGGCTGCGAACGCCGAGCAGCTACCTATGAACTCCGAACAGCATGTTGGAAGCAACTAGCCCTCGCTAGCATGACTCGAGGCTACTGAATCTGCACACATGGTGCAGGGAGTAGTGTGAGTATGCCAACTTAGTAAGTAATAAAAGTAAATACAGTTGAGCGATAAGAAAACACGTAAATACAGAAAATGCTACAAAGAGGTAGTATAAAACCAGAACAAGGCAGTAATCAGTAAAAACTTATAGAAACACCTTATTTCAGTAAAAACCTCTTTAAAACATCTTTTAGCAGTTAAACGAGTGGATGAAAAGTAGTGAAAAAAGATAGACACATAAAATCAGCCCCTCGGGCAAAATACCAACAGGATTAGCCCCTCGGGCTATATCACATCTCACAATGGGTACTCGCGCTCACTGGGGGTATACAGACTCCGAGAGGGTCCCCTTACGGCCCAAGCGCAATAACAAGACATCTCGTCGCATAATCAAACAGGCTCTCGGCCTCATATCAAGCCACCTCGTGGCGTAACAACTCAGGCCCTTGGCCTCAAATCATGAATCCATACCATACCGCTGCGGTGTGTAGCTCGATCCCATAATATCCTCACAACACAGGCCCTCGACCTTACTCAGTCAGAATCTTACAAAGCCACTCGGGCATAGTAAAATATGATGCTCAGCCCAAAATATCATTTAAGATGTCAAAATAGAGTAAATATGGCTAGGTTATGAAAACAGTAGAATACAACAAGACTGAGTACAAATATGAAGTCAAAACAGTGAGGAATAGCAGTAAAAATCCCCTAAGGGTCCAAAACAGTTGGCACGAGGCCCAAATATGGCATTCAACCCATAACATGATGATAACGAACAGTTTTCAATCAAATACGTAGTTAAACAGTCATATGGGACGGACTAAATCACAATCCCCAACGGTGCACGACTCCACGCTCGTCATCTAGCGTGTGTGTCACCTCAAAATAGCACAACGATGTGAAATTTGAGGTTTCATACCCTCAGGACAGCACTTACAATCATTACTTACCTCTACCCGGTCCAAACTCTAGCCCGTGATGCCCTTGCCTCTCGAATCGGCCTCCGGATACTCCAGATCTAACCGAAATCAGTATATAATCATCAAAACATGCTAAGGGAACAACACTCACTCGAAAATAATCAAATTACAACACAAATCACAACATTTACCAAACCGGACCCCCGAGCCCACATCTAAAAATCCGATAAAAATTATATCAATTAACTCTTTATCCTCCCACGAGTTCATCCATATTAAAAGTACCAAAATCCGACCACAAATGACTCTTCAAATCCTTAATCAAAGGTCTCGAATCTCAAGCCCTAATTTCTTCAATATTTACCCACCAATTTCTATAAATATCAAGCCTAATCAATGAAATAACATCACAGGAATGAGTTTTATGTTCAAAAATCTTACCTCAATGAAGTTCCCTTGGATTCCCTCTTCAAAATTCCCCAAAAAGCTCCAAAATCGATTTAAAAATGGTGAAGAAAGGCTAAAATTCGCGAAAGATGAAATATATACTTTCTGCCCAGGCTTCTCGCACCTGCGATCCCTATAGCGCATTGCGGTACCGCATCTGTGGCCAAAGCACTGCATCTGCAGTTTTCACTTAAAAGCCCACTTCCGCATCTGCTACCAAACGCCCGCACCTGCATTATCGCAGGTGCACTCCAGTAGCCGCTTCTGCGGTTCCAGCTGACCTCCCTCTTGGCCGATTCTGCGGCTTGCCTTCCACTTTTGCGGGCATCGCACCTGCGGCCTACCAACCGCAAGTGCGGTTATGACAGCAACAATAAACTTCAGTTGCCAAACTCAACTCCAAAATCTCCTGTCAACCATCCGAAATCACCCTGAGGTCCCCCGGGACCTCAATCAGAAGCACGGACAAGTCATATACCACTATCCAAACTTATACCAATCTTCAAAACACCTCAAACAACATCAAATCAACCAAATAATATCGGATTCAAGCCTAAGGTTTCAAAAATCTTCCGAATTCCGCTTTTGATCAAAAAGTCTATCAAACCACATCCAAATGACCTAAAATTTTGCACACACATCCCAAATGATACAACGGACCTATTGCAACTCCCCAAATTCCATTCCGAACCCTATATCAAAATCACCTATCAACAGAAAATGCTATAATGCCAATTTCGCCAATTCAAGCCTAAATCTATTACGGACCTCCAAAACACATTCCAATCACGCTCCTAAGTCTCAAATTACCTCCTAAAACTATCTGAACCATCGGAATTCACATCCGAGCCCTTTTTCATATAAGTCAACATCCGGTTGACTTTTTTAACTTAAGCTTTCTCAAAAGAGACTAAAGTGTCTCAAACCTTACCAAAACCTTTCTGAACCCGAGCCAACCAACCCGATAATACATAATACAGCTGAACAAGGCAATAAGAAGCAAAAAAGGGGAAAACAGAGCGGTAACTCATGAAATGACTGGCCGGGTCGTTATATGACTACCACTTGCGAGCCATACTTAAGCTATTGAAGAAAGATGCGGCAATTAGATGGATAGATGAGTGTCAAGAAGCTTTCGACAAAATCAAAGAATATCTGTTAAATCCGCCGGTGTTGGTCCCACCCGAGCCTGGAAGGCCTTTGATCTTGTACTTGACAGTGTTGGAGAATTCTTTTGAATGTGTTCTCAGGCAACATGATGCGACCAGGAAGAAAGAACAAGCCATATACTACTTGAGCAAGAAGTTCACTAGTTATGAAGCCAAGTACACCTTGTTGGAAAGAACTTGCTGCACCCTAACTTGGGTCGCTTAGAAGCTTAGGCATTACTTTTTGGCTTATACCACCTATCTAATAACCAGATTGGATCCTTTGAAGTACATATTCCAAAAACCGATGCCCACGAGAAGGCTAGTAAAATGGCAAATCCTGCTCACTGAGTTATATTGTCTATGTCACCCGCACGGCGATAAAAGCTCAAGCTTTGGCGGATCACCTAGCTGAGAATCCTGTTGATGATGAATATTAGACTTTGAGTACTTACTTTCCGGACAAGGAAGTAAATTCAGTTGAGGTAATTCCAGAAGGCACCAATGCTTGGAAAATGTTCTTTGATGTAACGATAAATGCAAAGGATGTCGGGATTTGGGCAATTTTGATTTCGCCCACTGGTTAGCATTATCCGGCCACAGCTCGGCCTCGTTTCTTTTGTACGAACAACACTGCCGAGTATAAAGCTTGTATTATGGGCATGAATATGGAAGTTGATCTGGATGTGGAAGAATTGTTACTTATGACTTGATTATTGGACAAACTCAAGGTGAATGGGAAACTTGAGATATCAAGCTTATCCCATACAGGCAATATGTAGAAGATCTTAGTAAACGGTTCAAGTTCGTCGAGTTCAGGTATATTTCGCGGTTCCATAATGAATTGGCTGATGCACTAGCTACTTTGGCCTCAATGCTGCCGTATCCGGGCAATGCCCACATTGACCCACTGGAAATCCAAATCTGAGAAAGACATGGTTATTGTAATACAGTTGAAATTGAACCAGACATTCAGCCATAGTATCATGATATCAAAAAATTCTTGAAAATAATGGAATATCCCGAGCAAGCCAGTGGAGACCAAATAAGAACCATTAGAAGGCACGCCAGTAGTTTCTTCTTGAGCGGAGATGTCGTGTATAAAAAAACTCCAGACCTGAACCTTTTAAGATGCGTGGATGACCAAGAGGCTGGAAAAACTATGAATGAAGTAATTGTGGGAGTATGTGGACCCCATATGAACGGATATGTCCTTGCAAAGAAAATCCTTCAGGCAGGTTATTACTGGATGACCATGGAAAATGATTGCTTCAGTTTTGTCCAAAAGTGTCATCAGTGTCAGTTACACGGTGACATGATTCATGCACCGCCTTTAGAATTGCATCCTATGTCAGCATCGCGGCCGTTCGTTGCTTGGGGTATGGATGTCATTGGGCCAATCGAGCCGAAAGCTTCAAATGGGCATAGATTCATCTTTGTTGCCATTGACTATTTTACAAAGTGGGTTGAAGCAGTCACTTTCAAAGCCGTCACCAAGAAAGCAGTAGTGGACTTCGTGCATTCCAACATTATCTGTCTTTTTGGTATTCCTAAGACTATCATTACAGACAATGCTACAAATTTGAACATTCATTTGATGATGGAGGTATGCGAACAATTTAAGATCACACATTGAAATTCTATCCCTTATCGGCCCAAAGCTAATTGTGCTGTTGAAGCAGTAAACAAAAATATCAAGAAGATCCTCAAGAAAATAATTCAAAGTTCTAGACAATGGCATGAAAAGTTGCCTTTTGCATTATTGGGATACCGCACAACCGTGCGCACATCAGTTGGAGCAATACCCTATCTGTTGGTTTATGGCATTGAAACTGTAATACATGCAACAGTTGAAATTCTATCTTTTCGAATAATCGTTGAAGCTGAGATTGAGGACAATGAATGGGTCAAGACCCATCTAGAACAGCTAATCATGATTGATGAAAAGTGAATGGCCGCAGTTGCCACGGGCAGTTGTATCAACAAAGAATGACACGTGTCTACAACAAGAAAGTGCGACCTAGAAACTTTGAAGTATGGCAGATATGAGCACCTAATTTTTGCCCTGCATGGAAATAACTCCTAAAAGTAGACCAAAAATAATTTTAATGGATTTTAGGAGTTTTTCTTTATTTAGTTGTATTTTATGCATTTTTAATATCTTAAAATTATTTAAAAAAATCATAAAAATAATCACATTTTAATTTCATACCATCTTAGATTTAATTTGTATTTAGGAATTAATTACACTGAGCTAATTGCATTATTAAAGAAAAATCAAAAATCATTAGACATTTTACATATTTAGCTTCTAATTTTAAAATTAGTATGTTCCTTTCCTTAGTTTTAAGTTAATTAATTTTTTCTAATGCTAGAAATAGATAATTAATCTAATTCTATAATTTAGTTTTGATTTAGGACTTGGTTTAGGATTTTAATTAACTTTATTAGGTTAAAAATCAAGGAAAGATAACAAAAAGGAAAAAAGCTTTGTTTAAATCCCGGATTGGGCCACAACAGCCCCAATTGGCCCAATTTTTCTCTTTCTTGCCCAACCCAAAACCCCATACCCGACCCGCCTGCCCATTTCGGCCCAAATCCCCTATACTTAAGACTCATTTCCTAAAAAACCTAAGGGGATAGAGACCTAAAACAATCAAACCCCCATCAACGGCGCTCCATTCTGCATAAAAAAAGCAGATGAACGAAGACCCCTAGAGAAAACCTAATCCATCTCTTAGAAAGAAGAAGCTTCGATCTGCCGCTTCAATTTTTTTTAAGTTTCAAATAAAAATATAGGAACAAAAATATCTCCGTTATTCATTTTTCATCTTGATTTTTGATTTTCTAAAAAAACATGGATTGTATTTGGTCGAGCTGAGGTCATTTCGAGGTGTTAGTGGTTGCCGCTCAAGAAATTCTTGCTCGAACAGCTTGTTTGAAAGCTGAGTTGAGGATTGTTGTTGTTTCTCCTGCTGGTTTTGCTTCATCTGTGGCTGGGTTTCATCATCTTCTTATTAAATTTAGGATTTATTTGTTGTTGTTTAGGTATGCCCAATTATACTCATTGTCTTAAATGGAAATCATGAATGAGATCTAAGTTGTCGTACTGGTTGTTTCTATAGATCTAGCATTTGTTTGTTTAAGTTTGTTGGAACGCCCCTTTGCTATTGATCTTTGAAGCTAAGATAAGGGAAAATATAATTGTTTAATACGATTGTTATTGAAGTTGAGGTTTATTCATAAGCTATAAATGTGATAGTATGACTGGGCCTGCCGTTGTGTTGTATGTTGAACAATGCTATCTTTGTATTTGGTAAATTTAAACTTTGATATGAATCTGATCAGATCTTGATTAATGCTTTAAATCGGTTTTTTTTTGTATTATATATAATTAGTAATTTTGTTTTCAAAAGAAATTGGTGCTTAAGCACCCATATGACATAATGTGTATCCGCCATTGTGAATCAACTATTTTTCAATTCTAAATTTGTGAGGGCCAGTAATTAATTCCAGATGTCGATTTCACATCGTGCTTATTTCTTTCTAGTTGTAAATCATTTGTATTTAGATGTCATTAATATACAAGAATCTATCCGAACTTGTCTAGACAACTACGAGATTTGATGGATCTGAGTGGTTTCTGTGGAATCAAAAAGATTTCCATATTTGTGTTACCAAACAACTGCCCATGTTCGAAATAGAAAAATATAAGACGTAAATAGTAGCTCATTGATAAATTTAAACCACGCTATATAAAGGTTAGAGCTCTCTTCCAAATTGTAGCTTTCATCCATTCCATTTTAAGGAGAAATAGCAGCAAAACAAACAACTCATAAACCTAAGTAGCCGCTTTAGGCACGATTAATAAATTATTGTGGCCATGGGTAGGGTTCTCGTGGCATGGTCACGATATATAATTTCCTATTTGGGTGTGCATTTCATGTGACCCGACCACAACTTCAAATAACAATAATAAAAATGAACATGTTGTAAATCGCGGGTGCATTTTATGTGACGCGATTTGCAATATGTACCAAAATGATAAGTGTACGACAATCGTGGCTTGTTCCAGAAATAAATCCATAAATAAATAAAAGCGGTTATAAAGTTAAAAATGCACAATGGGTTTAAAATATGTAATAAATCAGATAATGAGGCCAATTATTAATAGTTGAGCGACAGTGCTAAAACTACAAAACTTGGGAGTGCCTCGCACCTTCTCTCGGGTTAACAGAATTCCTTACCTGGTCTTCTGTGTTCGCGGACCAAAAATAGAGTCAATTTCCTCGATTTGGGATTTAAAATAAACTGGTGACTTGGGACACCATAAGTTATCCCAAGTGGTGACTCTGAAATTAAATAAA
Organism: Nicotiana sylvestris; assembly: GCF_000393655.2. Taxonomy (NCBI): domain Eukaryota; kingdom Viridiplantae; phylum Streptophyta; class Magnoliopsida; order Solanales; family Solanaceae; genus Nicotiana; species Nicotiana sylvestris. Next base: position 50,139,395 of record NC_091057.1, on the reverse strand, counting down.
TAATCTCATTTCGAATATTGTCATTTTAATTGGAAAAACTCTCTTATATCCTCTCGAGTAAAAAGGAGGTGTGACAGTTCTGGCGACTACGCTGGGGACAAGAACCCAAAACTTCTGGTTCAGGGTTCAAAATTTGAGCTTAGAATAACTGTTATAGTTGGCTTTTTTTCATTATATGATTTTCTACGTGTTTGAGCCTAATATGCTAAATGCTGCTTTATACCGCTTTGATATTGTTTGAATTGTATATAAAACAGTTACGAAATTCTTCTTCTTTTTGAGTCCTCTAAATCTTCTGGGGAGTGTGCGCTTCGCGTGACTTCTTTTCTGTTAGAGTCATATCCTAATTTTAGAACGAGGTTTGGACAAGTTGCAAAGCCGGTGAAACTTCTGTATTTCCGGTACGCTGCCCTCCCTCCTGGCTCAAGCTGTCTGCTCGGGTAAGCCAGGTCTAGAACAATACACCAAAGTTTTTTAACCTAAACTAACATAGCCTCATGACGGATCCCTAGTAGGAACGCATGTTTGCATCACGTGCATTTGACTTTGGGGACTCAACACAGGGCATGGATCTGTCTAGGACAGATGTACCCAATTTAAAAAGACCATCCTGATGCATTTTACGTGCTACTTGTGCATTTATTTGTTTCAGCTTGCATATTGAGAGGCTTCTAGAATAGGGAAAGAAAATAAAAAAAAGAAGTCAAAGAAAAGAAGAACAGTGAGAGGTAGGTATTTGGAAAATTCTGAAACTATGCTGAAATTTTGACAAAAAAAGAGAGAAAGAAAATAAGCCAAAGTTTTCAAAAGTCATGCTTCCTCTGTTCCGTCAAAACTGACCGAACTACGCGGGTCTGATTCTCACCGGATGTGAGATACGTAGGCAGACCTCATCGGTTCCGACCCCAATTTTCAAAAATCCAAAAATATTTTCCTTTAGTTCCTTCTTAAGAAATTTTTCATTAGAAATTAAAAAAAAAGAAGTTTTTAAAACTCAAAAAGTAGTTTCCTTCTTTCTGAAATCTTTCATACGGAGAAAAAAAAATAAAAAGAAAAAACAAAATCAAAAAATCAAAATCCAAAATATGGGTTTCCTTTATTTTGAAGTATTTTCCCAAAAGTTTTAAAAAAAATCAGAAAAAAAAGAATCCAAAAAAAAATATTCTTTTCCTTCTTTAAAAGTCTTTCTTTCGTAAATGTCATAAAAAATTGCAAAATTGAAGTCCAAACATATTTTCATTTTTTAAGTACTTTTGTAAATTTAAAAACAAAAAAAAAAACTCAAAAATCCAAAATATTTTCTTAAAAACAAAAAAAAACTCAAAAATCCAAAATATTTTCTTAAAAGTTCCTCTTTCGAAAATTAAGAGGCAACATCGAAAATTTAAAAATATTTTCGTTCTTCTAAAAAAAAGGCGAAAACAATTGAAAATTCAAACAAAAATATTTTCTTTTTACTTTTGAAATTCCCAAAGTTCAAATTAAAAGAAAATGAATTTTTAGAAGTCTTTCTTTCAAAAAATCAAAATAAAAAATCCAAAAAAAAAAATATTTCCTTTCTTCTTTTAAAGCATTTCTTTCAAAAATTTCAAAAAAAATAAAAATAACAACAAAACAAAAATATTAAAAAAAATATGTTTTTCTTTTTCTTAAAGCTTTCATGGTTTGAGTTTTATAAAAGTAAACAAAAAAAAGTTAGCTTATTTACTCCATTCTCAATCTTCCTGAACTATGCAAGATCTGATTCATGCAGCGTCATGATACGTAGTCAATCCCCATCGGATTCGATCAACAACAACAACAACCCAGTAATAATCCTACTAGTAGGGTCTGGGGAGGGTAGAGTGTACGCAGACCTTACCCCTACCCATGAGGGTAGAGAGGCTGTTTCCGAGAGACCCTCGGCTCAAAACAAAAGTTCTGTAACAACAACAGAAAACATACAAATAAGATCAGCACCGTAAGTGACAAAAAATAAGTAGGAAGGATAATAATTATGGCAATAATAAAAATTGTAAATAAAATATAAAATAAAGGTAAAAAATAATAAACAAAAATAGAAAGTGTGATGGAACAATAACTGCTAGCAGTCCTATATAAAATACTATTAGACTAGTATGCTCGCACATCCATCTTAACATCCTCATTTCGGCTACTTGTATCTTCAACCTCAATGCTCGACCTTCATACCTCCCTATCCAGGGCCATGTCCTCGAAAATCTGAAGTTGCGCCATGTCTTGCCTTATCACCTCGCCCCAATATTTCTTAGGCCGCCCTCTACCTCTCCTTGTACATGTCAAAGCCAACCGTTCACACCTCCTAATCGGGGCATCTAGACTCTTCCTCCGCACGTGCCCGAACCATCTAAGACTTACTTCCCACATCTTGTCGTCCATGGGAGCCACACCCACCTTCTCCCAAATATCTTCATTCCTAACCTTATCCAGCCTAGTGTGCCCGCACATCCATCTCAACATCCTCATTTCGGCTACTTGTATCTTCTGGATATGAGAATTCTTGACTGGCCAACACTCAACCCCATACAGCATGACCAGTCTAATCACCGCTCTATAGAACTTACATTTAAGTTTCAGTGGCACCTTATTGTCACACATGACTCCAGACGCTAACCTCCATTTCATCTATACCACCCCGATACGGTGCATGACATCCCCGTTGATCTCCCCATCTTCTTGGATAATAGACCCTAGGTACTTGAAACTCTCTCTCTTAGGGATGACTTGCGAGTCAAGCCTCACCTCCCCATCCGCTTCCCCCAACATATTGCTGAACTTGCACTCCAGATATTCCGTCTTAGTCCTACTCAACTTGAAACCTTTAGACTCTAGGACCTGCCTCCATACCTCCAGTCTTTCATTATTGCCGCCTCTCATCTTATTAATCAGAACTATATCATCAGCGAATAACATACACCATGGCACCTCCCCTTGAATATGGTGTGTCAATGCGTCTATTCCTAGGGAAAATAAGAATGGGCTGAGCACAGATCCTTGGTGTAACCTCATAACTACTGGAAAGGGCTCCAAATCACCTCCTATAGTCCTAACCCGAGTCTTAGCTCCATCATATAAATCCTTTCACGCCCTAATATAAGCTACCGGCACACCTTTCACCTCCAAGCATCTCCAAAGAACTTCCCTAAGGACCTTGTCATACGCCTTCTCTAGATCAATGAACACCATATGCAGATCCCTCTTCCTATCTCTGTATTGTTCTACCAACCTCCTGATAAGATGGATAGCTTCTGTAGTAGAGCGACCAGGAATGAATCCGAACTGGTTTTCTGATATAGACACCGCCCTCCTTACCCTCCCTTCCACCACCCTCTCCCAAACTTTCATGGTACTTAGTAATTTATACCCATGTAGTTGTTACAATTTTGGACCCCATCTGATTCGATCATAGCCATAAAATTAATTGAGTGAAAAATAAACTGAAAAAAAGAGAAAGAAAAATTGAGTGAAAAAAAGAAAAAGAAAAGAGTGACAAAAAAAAGAAAAAAAGAGAGTGCCAAAAAATAAAAGAGTGAAAAAAAAGAGTGCCAAAAAATAAAAGAGCGACATAAACGAAATGAAAAAATTCAAGAGTGATTAGAGCGAAGCAGAAATAAAAGAAAAGAGGTATATACTGAAAGGGTTAGTTAAGGTCGGGATGAAACATGCAACCGTTCAAATACATGGTAGAAGCGTTTAACTATGAAGTGCATTGCATCCCAACGTGCGATTTCCTATATTTTAAATGTCTCAAAACTAACAAGGTTGTGATGTGAGGAAATTAGCTAGGTTCTGTTCAGGTGGTTGGTTTTGTTGGTATGCGGTGATGAATGCGCAACCTTGCATGCGGCCACAACATTATACACAAAACCGAGCTCCACCTCCCAGAAATGCCCATCCTTACCAAGCTCCATATAATCCCCAATCAAATGTTCCCCAGTACAATCCTCGCCCAAGAGAGCCTTTCAAAAGGAATCAGTTCACCCCTATTGGTGAATTATACTCGGGCTTGTTCCAAAAGCTAGTCAAGCGACGTCTGCTGCAACCATTGGCCCCAAACCAGCCAAACCCCGAGTCCCTCTTGCAACGAGCTGATGCTAGATGCGAATACCACTTTGGAGCAGTGGGACACAGTACAGAGGACCATTGGACCCTCAAAAGGGCAGTTAAAGATTTAATTGAAGCTGAAAGAATCGTTCTTCGGGACGAAGAGGCTCCTGATGTGACGAACAATCCGTTGCCATCTTATAATGAGGAATTCAATCCGACACTGAAGGCCATTGCAGCCATTGACAAGACAGAAGAAAATCCAAAAAATTGTTGCCAAGACTGAAAGTTCCGCATCAAATGGGAGTCTTGGTAGCTAGTCTTGCTATCCTTTCTGCGTCCGGATTATCTGACGGTGTGATCCAGATGTTTTACTTTATTATCTTACTTTTCGATGTTAACCCTTCTATCTTTTAAAATTCAAAAAAAAAAATCAAAAATAAAAAACAAATCATGTCACTTTTCTTATTTTCTTTTCGGTTCTGTTATGATGACCCAAAAGGTCATCACTTGTGTTGCAATGAAATTCTACATTCTGAGGCCCTAAAAACCTCCCTTAGTACCACCTTGATTTGCGTGCGTGGTCTGGACCTATATCTGAAAAGCCTTCTATGTAAAAATAAGAGAAATAGAAATTCTAGAGTTAAAATTTAATTATGGTTGGGTCAACATTTTGAGCAAACGGACCCGGATATGTGTTCTGACGATCCCGGGATCTCCGTAGTAAAATATGGGACTTGGGCGTATGCCCGAAAATGAATTCCGAGGTCCCAAGCATTAGAAATCAATTTTTGAAAGAAATTGTTTTACTGAATTATCTAAGAAATAAAGGAAAGAATTAATGTTTGAAACCATTGTTATCGGGCTTGTATTTTGGTTTCGGCGCCCGATACAGGTCTTATATATGATTTAAGACATTTATGTGGAATTTGGTGAAAAACGGATGTCATATGACGTGATTCAGACTTAAATCGCAAAATTGATGTTTAAAGAAGTTTAAAATTTCATTAATCTCGAGATTTAATTTGATGTTCATGATGTTATTTGGATGATTTGATTACACGAATAAGTCCGTAGGATGTTTTTGAGTTTTTGTGTGTGCTTGGTTTGGAGTTTCGAGGGCTCGGGTGAGTTTCGGGTAGGTTCCGGGGTGTCTTAGGCTTAAAAAATGAGCTGTTGCAGGTTTAGAGAGGCGGAGGACCTCTGAACAGGCTAGTGCGGTCCGCACGATATGGACTGCTGCCGCAGAAAGGCTTGTGCAGCCGCACTAGTTTTGGTGCGGTCTGCGGTGAAGGATACTTCACTGGTCCAACTTCGGAAGCCTATATCTTTTGATCCATAAGGAATTTTGAGATGATTAAAAAATAAAGTTGTAGCCCTTCGTGTCTAGTTTCCAGAATGATAAAGAAATCACAATTTGGACATCTGTAGAGAAAGTTATGGCCAAAATACTAAGACCTATCACTGCATAACACAAGGAGGCCTGTGCGGCCGCGATTGATTTTGTGTGGTCCGCACAGGGCATCCGAGGGCAGTATATTTAGACGAGATTTTCAGCTATTTTTCATTTTTCAAAACTCCAAAAACATAAGAGGCAATTTTTCAAACAACATTTCTTCTCCAAATCAATTGTAAGTCATTTTAACTAGTTTTCTTCAATCATTAACCTCTTTTAACATGATTTCAACTTCAAATCAATGATTTTCATGGGGAAAATTGGGTGTTTTGGGTAGAACCTAGGTTTTTAAAAAATTGGGGATTTGGAACTCCATTTGAGGTCCGATTTCAAAACAAATTATATATTTAAGTTCGTGGGGGAATGGATAATCGGGTTTTGGTTCGAACCTCGGGTTTTGACCACGTGGGCCTGAGGGCGATATTGACTTTTTGGGTAAGACTTTGGAAAACTCATTTTCATGCATTCAAATTGATTCCTTTAGCGTTTATTGATGTAATTAAGTAACTTGTGGCTAGATTCGAGCGAATTGGTGGTGGAATCAAGGGGTAAACCTGTAATTGAATCGTGAATTATGTTCGTGGCATCGAGGTAAGTGTTTGTCTAACCTTAGCTTGAGGGATTAGGAGTTGTGTCCTATTTGCTATTTTCTTCTTATTGAGTACGACGTAAAGGCATGGTGACGAGTATCTATACGTTGGTGTCAAGCATGACCGTGTGTCTTATATTGTGATTTTCATAAATTTGTTGTATTATTCATGCCTTGGTGAAGATTTCTATTTATTGTGTAAAGTTGTGGAAAGAATTGTGACCTATGAATATTGACGAGAATTGGCTCAAGTTGTATCACGAATTGTGAAGTAAAAGTGAGAAAGAGAAGAGATCATTATGTTGCCCCTTGCCGGGCTATTGTTGAGTAGTGGTTCCATTGTATTGTGTTCTTAATTGATATTACAGATGTTTAGGTTGATGATTCTTTGTGTTAGGTGTTGTAACAAGTTTAGTTATAGCTAAAGTAGTTAGGTGTTGTAACAAGTTTGGTTATAGCTGAGGTAGTTAGATGTTGTAACGAGTTTGGTTATAGTTGAGGTAGTTAGGTGTTGTAACAAGTTTGGTTATAGCTGGGGTAGTTAGATGTTATAACAAGGTTGGCTATAGTTGTTTCTCCATTGTTGGGATATTATTTGTTGAAATGGGAGCGAGTGGTACGCCTACCACAAGATATAATGAAATGAGAGCAGGTGGTATGCCTACCACAAGATAAAATAAAATGGGAGCGGGTGGTACGCCTACCACGAGATAAATGAAATGGGAGCGGGTGGTACACCTACCACGAGATAAATGAAATGGGAGTGGGTGGTATGCCTGCCACGAGATAAATGAAATGGGAGCGGGCGGCACGCCTACCACGAGATAAATGAAATGGGAGCGGGTGGCACGCCTACCACGAGATAAATGAAATGGGAGCGGGTGACACGCCTGCCATGGGATAAATAAAATGGGAGCGGGTGGCACGCCTGCCACGAGATACAGGAAATGGGATCGGGTTGCACGCCTGCAACAAGATGTGAAAAGAAAGTGAAATCTGCCTTTGTTTTCCTTATTCTTATTAGTGGTTGATTTTGATTCATTTATAATTCTCTTGATATTCTGTTTTACCTGTTATTTCCCGAAGCATGTTTCCCCCTCCTATCTTTATTTATTTATTTCTGTATTTCTTTTCCGTTGTATATATATTTGAACTGCATAGGTTTATTTGGTAGTATGGTCCTAGCCTCGTCACTATTTCACCGGGGTTAGGCGAGACACTTACCAGCACATGGGGTCGGTTGTGCTGATACTACACTCTGCACTATGTGCAGATCCTGTATCAGCTTTTGGACCGTAGTATGGAGGCTACCTTTAGTCCACGCGATGATCCAAGGTAGACCTGCAGGCGTCCGCAGGCCATGGCGTCTCCCTCTATCCTTATTTCCTGTTTCATTTTCCTTTTATTCAGAAACAGTGTACTGTTATTTTTTCAAACCTTGTATGTAGAAATCTTAGATAGTCTGTGACACTGTGACACCAGGATTTGGGTGGTTAAGGCTTAAGTATTGTACTAGATGCATTTTTCATAAATCTTATTGTTGTCTTCCGCTTAAATTTGAATTTCCGTTGTTACCACGTTATCATCTTATATTTGTTAAAAAGAAATACTAGATTAAAGGTTTGGCTTGCCTAGCTCACATTAATAGGCGCCATCATGATTTCCGAGGGTGGGAAATCCGGGTCGTGACATCTGTTAAATGCAGATTTCAATAACATGACATGCTTGCGGATTTCATGCCCAGATCCTGAAACGCTTCAGACCTCGAAATAATGAATCAAGAATTAGATTGCAATGAAGATAAGTTGAAGGAAATAAAACAAATAGTTGGAACAGCTGAAGGAAAATTGGTTCCAGATTGGAAAGGTTCATATATTGCAACAAAGGTACCGTCAAAAGAGTGTGTTGTACTTGGGACACATCGAAGGAAATATCCCTGAAACAACTGTCAATGCAAATGCAGTCAAAAGGTACTATGTTGGATCCTCTATATAGCATTAATGTTCCCCGATTGGGATGAAGAAGGCTTTCTTTCTCACTATCCAAATATTCAACCCTTTGCAAACCCTTTGAGCCAGCTCCCATTCTTTGACTACCCTCTTTGGAACCTGAAAGTGTTATTGAAAATAAAAATTGAAAAAATAATAGGAAAAAATGAGAAAAATGAGGAAAAAATAGAAGAAAAAGAAAAATACAAAAAAAGAAAGAAAAGGGCAAAAAAGTAACTGTCATTGACACAGCCCTGGGCTAGGTTTCTCAGTTTCAAGGCAAAAATTGTGATGAATTTCTGAGAGTCAGATGGTTTACACAGATCATGCATCCAGTCCAAATGACATGTCATGTTCATTGAAGTCGCATGTACTCCAGATAAGTCCTTCTTTCCTTTCCCCGAAAGGGACACTTCTTGTTTTAAACTCATTTTCTATTCCATTGTTTCTTTTCTTTGAATCCCTTTTAGTCTAACTCTGTTCCAAAACTAAGACAAAGAAAGGATGGTAAGACTGATTTACATGGTTCTCATTTGATACAAGCTAATATGCAAAAATGCGCCCAGCCTCATCAAGGGCATCAAGTCGACCTCGACCGGCCATGGCAGCCGATGTTTTGACATTGAAAACTCTTGGAAGGAGAAAATCAAATTGAAGTACCTATAAAGGCAAATAAAATTGAAAAGGTTGAGTCCCACGTAGCTAACCATCTTGGCAAAGGTTTGAAAAGCAAAGGTACTCCAAATGCTCTAAAATTGAAGTTGGAAGAAAGAAGCCAAAAATGAAAGGCCTACAAAGGCGAAATAAAGCTAGAAAAGGTTAAGTCCCACGCAATTAACCGTTGCGATAAAAGTTTGAGGAGTCAAAAGTTTCCCAATGTTCTGAAGTTAAAAATTGAAAAAAAGAGTCAGAAGTGAAAGGCCTATAAAGGCAAAAAAAAGTCAAAAAGGTTGAGTCCCATGCGACAAACCGTCATGGTAAAGTCAGGAAAAGCTAGAGGTTTTCCGGGGTCAGAAATGCAATCGGTATTCAGGAAAACAACCAGTTGCAGTTGAAAGGGCCGAGATCAAGTGACTGAAACGCTCAAGGCCATAAAACCAACCACTGTTTCAAACTAACAAATTGTTCTTTGTTTGAAAAACAGGAAAAGAGGTGTAATTCAAAGTAACTTTGCAAGAAGTAGGTTCAACAAAAAGAAACCACACAGAGACTAAAATAGCTCTGCAGCAATAACCACTCCAAAAGGGAAGTCTCCGCCAAATTCTTTCTTGCATTTTGCTCATTCTCTAAACAAAAAAAATGAAAAAAATGAAATGAAAAGAAAGAAAAGAAAGAAAAAGTTCAAAATCATGGTAGTATAGGGTCTCCAATCCCTAGCTGCAACTTTTCCAATATAGGGTCTCACTCCCTAGTTGATGCCGGCATAACCCGATGACTTTTCCAACATAGGGTCCCACTCCCTAGTTGATACCAGCATAACCCGATGACTTTTCTAACATAGGGTCCCACTCCCAAGTTGATGCCGGCAAAATCCGATGACTTTTTCAACATAGGGTCCCACTCCCAAGTTGAAGCCGGTATAACCCGATGATATTCCAACATAGGGTCTCACTCCCTAGTTGATGACGGCATAACCCGATGACTTTTCCAACATAGGATCCTACTCCCTAGTTGATGCCGACATAACCCGATGACTTTTTCAACATAGGGTTTCACTCCCTAGTTGATGCCGGCATAACCCGATGACTTTTCCAACATAGGTTCCCACTCCCTAGTTGATGTCGGCATAACCCGATGACTTTTCCAACATAGGGTCCCACTCCCTAGTTGATGCCGGCATAACCCGATGACTTTTCCAACATAGGGTCCCACTCCCTAGTTGATGCCGACATAACTTGATGATTTTCCAATATAGGGTCTCCACTCCCTAGTTAATGCTAGCATAACTTGATGCCAACATAGGGTTACCACTCCCTAGCTGGTGCCAACATAGAGCCCCCACTCCCTAGTTGATGCCAGCTAACCTGATGCCAACATAGGGTCACCACTCCCTAGTTGATGCCAACATAAGGTCTCCACTCCCTAGTTGATGTCAGCATAACCTGATGCCAACATAGGGTCACCACTCCCTAGTTGATGCCAACATAAGGTTTCCACTCCCTAGTTGATGGCAGCATAACTTGATGCCAACATAGGGTCACCACTCCCTAGTTGATGATTTTCCAAGAATAGGGTCTCCAATCCCTAGCTGATTTCATTTTAGATATAGGGTCTCCACTCCCTAATCTCTTTTTCCAGGATACACAATTCTGACCTTTTATTTACTTTCAATAATGAAGTAGTATAGAGTTTTGTTACCAATAACTCATGAAATTTTCCTAGTGAAAACTAGGGCAGAAATATTTTGTTTGTTTGTTTGTTTTGGTGTCTAAGCAGGTTATACCTCGAGACACAAGGTTCGAGACAACCAAAAGAAGAAGTCTCAATCCAGAATAAAAGAAAAAGAAGAAAATAAAAAGAAGTGAACTCAAAGTGCAGAAGCGGAGAAAAGATGTGGACTGCTCAAGACATGATTGAAGTCACAAGCTTTGCATGTCCTACCTTGATCCAAAAAGCTGAAGAAGAATCAACTAGCACCTGCAGCTAACAAGCATCGAGATTCAGATCAGAGTCCGCTTGAAGAACCAGCCAAGACTCAAGATCAAGCTTCAAAAGACTCATAAATAGAAATCTTGTAACTCGTAGCTGATAGGCTTAGTTAGTCTTTTTCATTTTTGATTTTGGTGTAATAAGGAGCTCAGGAAGCAGTAACAGCAGCAATAGTAGTGAAATCACAGCTTCTCGGTAGTCCCAGCTACCAAAACTTCCAGAACTACACTGACCTGATTCCTTTATAGTCAAGGATATGTAGGCAACTACCGAAGCAAGGTTCAGTTAGACTTTTTCAAAAAATGCTTCCCATGGAGTTTCAAACGGGCAAATATTGCTCGTATTTGCTCACTTTATCTTTTCTCACTTCATGTTTCCGAGCAAAGAGGGGCAGCTATGAGCACCTAATTTTTGCCCCGCATGGAAATAACTCCTAAAAATAGATCAAAAATAATTTTAATAATTTTTAGGAGTTTTTCTTTATTTAGTTACATTTTATGCATTTTTAATATCTTAAAATCATAATAAAACCATAAAAATTGTCGCATTTTAATTTCATGCCATCTTCGGTTTAATTTGCATTTAGGAAGTAATTATATCAAGCAAATTACATTATTGAAAAGAAATAAAAAAAATTGGCCATTTTACATATTTAGCTTCTAATTTTAAAATTAGTATGTTCCTTTATTTAGTTTTAAGTTAATTAATTTTTCTAATGCTAGAAATAGATAATTAATCTAATTCTACAATTTAGATTTGATTTAGGACTTGGTTTAGGATTTTAATTAACTTCATTAGGTTAAAAATCAAGGAAAAGATAGCAAAAAGGAAGAAAGCTTTGTTTAAATTCCAGATTGGGCCATAACAGCCCAATTGGCCCAACTTCCCTTTTTCTTGCCCAACCCAAAACCCTATACCCGACCCGCCTGCCCATTTCGGCCCAAATCCCCTTTACTTAAAACCATTTCCTAAAAGACCTAAGGGAATAGAGACCTAAAACAATCAGACCCCCATCAAACGGTGCTCCATTCTGCATCAAAAGAGCAGATGAACGAAGACCCCTCCTCTCTTAGAAAAACCTAATCCCTCTCTTCGAAAGAAGAAGCTTCGATCTGCCGCTTCAATTTTGTTAAAGTTTCAAACAAAAATATAGGAACAAAGATATCTCTGTTTTTTATTTTTCATCTTGATTTTTGATTTTCTAAAAAAAACATGGATTGTATTTGGTCGAGCTGAGGTCATTTCGAGGTGTTCGTTGGCTGCCGCTCGAGAAATTCTTGCCCCAACAGTTTGTTCGAAAGCTGAGTTGAGGACTATTGCTATTTTTCCTGCTGGTTTTGCTTCATCTGTGGCTGGGTTTCATCATTTACTTTTCAGATTTAGGATTTATTTGTTGCTGTTTCCAATTATACCCATTGTCTTAAATGGAAATCACGAATGAGATCAAAGTTGTTGTACTGTTTGTTTCTATAGATCTAGCATTTGTTTGTTTAAGTTTGTTGGAACGTCCGTTTGTTGTTTATCTTTGAAGGTAAGAGAAGGGAAAAGCTGATTGTTTAATATAGTTGTTATTGAAGTTGAGGTTTATTCATAAGCTATAAATGTGATAGTATGCTTGGGCCTGCCGTTGTGTTGTATGTTGTACAATGCTATCTTTGTATTTGGTAAAATTAAACTTTGATATGAATCTGATCAGATCTTGATCAATTCTTTAAATCGGCTTGTTTTTTTGGGTTATATATAAGTAGTAATCTTGTTTTCAAAAGCAATGGGTGCTTAAGCACCCATATGACATAATGTGTATCCGCCATTGTGAATCAACTATTTTTCAATTCCAAATTTGTGAGGGCCAGCAATTAGTCCCAGATGTCGATTTCACTTCATGTTTATTTCTTTCTAGTTGTATATCATTTGTATTTAGATGTCATTAGTATAAAAGAATCTATCCGAACTTGTCTGGACAACTACGAGATTTGATGGATCTGAGTGGTTTCTGTGGAATCAAAAAGATTTCCAAATCTGTGTTACCAAACAATTGCCCATGTTCGAAACAGAAAAATATAAGATGTAAATAATAGCCCACTGATAAATCTGAACCATGCTATATAAAGGTTAGAGCTCTTTCCAAATTGTATCTTTCATCCATTCCATTTTAAGGAGAAATAGCAGCAAAACAAACAACTCATAAACGTAAGTAGCCGCTTTAGGAGCGATTAATAAATTATCGTGGCCATGGGTACGGTTCCCGTGGCATAGTCACAATTCGTAATCCCCAATTCGGGTGTGCATTTCATGTGACCCAACCACAACTTCGAATAATAATAATAAAAATGAACATGTTGTAAATCGAGGGTGCATTTCATGTGACGCGTTTTGCAATATGTACCAAAACGTCAAGTGTACGACAATCGTGGCTTGTTCCAGAAATATGTCCATAAATAAATAAAAGCGGTTATAAAGTTAAAAATGCACAATGAGTTTAAAATATGTAATAAATAAGATAATGAGGCTAATTATTAATAGTTGAGAGACCGTGCTAAAACCACGAAACTTGAGAGTGCCTCATACATTCTCCTAGGTTAACAGAATTCCTTTTCCGATCTTCTTTGTTCGCGGACCAAAAATAGAGTCAATTTCCTCGATTTGGAATTTAAAATAAATCAGTGATTTGGGACACCATAAATTATCCTAAGTGGTGACTCTGAAATTAAATAAATAATCCCATTTCGAATATTGTCACTTTAATTGGAAAAACTCTCTTATATCTCCTCGAGTAAAAAGGAGGTGTGACTAATTATGTAACGACCTAACTAGTCGTTTTGCTTTTTAGAATCCCGATCTGCTAGATATGACTTTTCGTACTTGCTTTTACTGATTTATGACTTGTGGGAATGGTTCGTTTGGGATTTGGAAGAGTTTGGATTGAAATAGGAACACTTGGTTCCTCAAGGTTGGTTTAAAAGGCCAAGTTTGACTTGGGTCAACGCTTTGAGTAAATGACCTAGGAATCTGGATTTGAAGATTCTAACAGGTCCGTATGATAATTTCGGACTTGGACGTATGTCCGGATTTGGTTTTGGATGTCCTGGGAGCGTTTTGGTGCCTAATAGTGAAAGTTGATTCCTTAAGAATTTTGAAGTTCTTAAATATTTGGTTTGGAGTGGGTTTTTGTGTTCTTGAGGTCCGAACAGAGTTTCGAGACCGGGAATAGTTCTGTATTTCCATTTAAGAATTGCACGCAAAATTTGGTGTCAATCCGAGTAGTATAAGTGTGTTTCGTCGCATTGAAAGTAAATTGAAGGACTTGAAGTTCATAAGTTTGATTCAATTGGTTTTAGGGGGTGATTCTTAGATTTAGCATTGTTTCGGGCGTTCTGAGGGTTCTAGTGAGTCCATTTTATGATTTCAAACTTGTCGATATGTTCGGGCGCGGCCCGAGGGCCCTGAGCATCAATCGGACAAGGCTCGAGTGAAGTTGGAAAATTTGGAAAGGAGTTGAAGCTCCAGTCTTTTGTCATAACCGCACCTACGGTTGGTCAGTCGCAGGTGCGAGACCGTAGTAGCGGTCGTGCTCTCGCAGAAGAGGCCAAGCCCAAAGCCGTAGAAGCAGCTAATCTTCCGCAGAAGCGGCCCAACTGAATTTCCGCAGAAGCAAACACTTTTCCGTAGATGCGGTGGGCGCAGGTGCGGCCCAGGACCGTAGATGTGGAAATCACTGAAGCAGAGACCTTCATTTATTGCGGGTGTTAGCCATTTTTGGCTCATTTCCACTCATAAGTTGGCGATTTTGGGGCTCTTGAGAGAAGATTTTCACCTAGAATCTTGAGGTAAGTTATTCCTACTTATTTTGAGTTTAATACTTGGGTTTTGGGTAAGATTAACACACAAAGCTTAGTGAAAAATTATGGGATTTGAGTAAAACTAGGGTTTTGATAAAAGCAAGATTTAACCCCTAAATTCATTATGGAATAAAGTAGAAATTATATATTCTTGATACTTAGGTTATAGAAAACAATTTTCTTCAAAAATTTTCAGAATCCGTGCACGTGGGTCCGGGGACGGATTTTAGGAAACTTGTGTTTTAGGTTGGAAAATTACTTTAATAGTTAGAATGCGAACTTGTGAGCTTGTATTGACTAGTTCCTACCTCATTTAATTAGTTTTGGATCGTTCGGCTCCAAATTGAGGGTTTGAACACATTCTTGATATTGGAAGTATGCTTTGGAGCGAGGTGAGTCTCCTTTCTAACCTTGTAATTGATATTGGAATTATCCCCATAGGTGAGTTAATTGATTGTGTGCTCCTAATTATGGGGGCTACGTACGCACGAGGTGATGAGAGTCCGTACGTAGCTACTATTATGTTAATTGTCTGGGTAGTATAGGATGCCATATTTGTAAATATCTATATCTTTTCATGCTAATGAGATCACTTAGGATATGCTAGGGATTTGTAAATAAATATATGTGAACGTATGCACTTGATTGAACACTTGTATGAATTTATTTGCCTATGAATGCACCTTTATGTACTTTCTTGATGATAATTGATATTTGTGGATCCGGCCAATCACCTCGGTAGAAATAGATGCATCTATAGTTCGCGCCATTTGACCCTCTGGCACTGCACAGTTTCTTTCTGTTGGACCAGGCCATACGACCTCAGCATAATGTGCGCATGATATCTATGTGAAATCTTATTCATGACTTACTTTGTTAAATGCCTTGAAGTGAAATTGTTATAAAACATGACTGAAACTGATATACTGTTCTCTGCAAACTTTGAGCTTGCTATTATGCCCATGATTATCCATGCTTAGTTAAATCTTTAATCATTATTGGTATTGACCTTAGTAAGTGTCAAGTCGACCCCTCGTCACTACTTCTTCGATGTTAGACTGGATACTTGCTGGGTACGTGTTGTTTATGTACTCATACTATGCTTCTGTACTTAATTGTATCGGATCTTAGGCAGGTACATCTGGCTACCAGTCTGGTGCGCATTCTTTATCGTAGATCAAGATTCAATGGTGAGTTGCTCCCTTCCTATGCCGTTCAGCAGCATGATGGAGTCTCTCTTTGCTTTTGGCTGTCTATTCTATTTCAAACAGTAGGATAGATTTATTCTTTTGTATATTCTGCTAGATGCCCATATACTTGTGACACCAGGTCTTGGCACACACATTGGTAGACTATTCTTTTAGATTGTATAACTATTATTGTACGTTGCTAATTATCACTTATTTAAAAATTCAAATTAAGAAATTGTTGTAACTGTTTCAGTAAAGTAAAACTAGAACTCACTAATATTTCCGCGTTGGCTTGCCTGACAACGGTGTTGGACGCCATCATGACCTGTGGTGAAACTGGTTGTGACAACATGGTATCAGAGCACTAGGTTCGCGTAGGTCTCACAAGTCATGTGCAAACCTAATAGAGTCGTGCGGATCAATACAAAGATGTCTGTATTTATCTTCGAGAGGCTATAGGGTGTTAGGAAACTACTCTTTATTCATTTCCTATCGTGTAGTGGTTGGTGTACTAAATTTCTCTCTTCTATTCTCTCACAGATGGTGAGGATGCACACGACATATGTTCCAGACCCAGGAGGAGTTGCTCCCCCCGTTGCTAGAGGCCGAGACAGAGGCTAGGGAAGGGCACCGACCTGAGGTAGGGGACGAGGGTGTCCTAGAGCTGCTATAATAGCACCACCGGCAGATCCTACATGAGATCCTATCATTGAGGAGCAGCGCGAGGTGCATGTAGCCGAGCCTACCCCAGCAGACTTTATGACATCATCGGGTTTCCAAGAGGTCATGGGCCGTATGCTGTGGTTCATGGACACCATGACTCAGTCTGGATTATTTACAGTGGATCAAGTTACATCACAGGCAGGAGGGGGAGCACAGACCCCTACTACTCAGGCTCCTGGTCATACAGCTACAGTGTATCAGACTTCGGGTGCACTACCTGCAAATAGGGCTCAGCGTTGCAGTAGTGTCCGAGCCCAAACCAGTTGTAGATGGTAACCAGTAGAAGCTATTGAACAGATGGACCAGGCTACACCCTACTGTCTTCGGGGGTGAGTATCATGAGGATGCCCATGATTTCATTGATAGGTATAGGGACAGACTGCACAACATAAGGATATTGTAGTCGCATGGGGTTGACTTCACTACTTTCCAGCTAGAGGGCGGGGCCCGTAGATGGTTCTTGGCAGGCCAGCAGGTTCTCCTCTCATCACTTGGGGTCAGTTCATACAGTTATTCCTGGACAGGTATATCTTAGAGGGAAGAGCTACGGTATCAGTTTTAGCAATTAGAGCAGCGTTAGATATTTGTGACCGACTATGAGGCGAGGTTTTCTGAGTTATCCCGCCATGCACTGATGATACTTCCTACTGACGCAGAGAGGGCGCGGAGGTTCATTACAAGGTTGCATTCTGGCATTAGGGATAACATGGCCCGAGAGGTGGAGATGGGGACTCCTTATCATCTATTGGTGGAGATTGCTCGGAGGATTGAGGGCTACCGTCTGAGAGGTAGGGAGCAGATGCAATAGGACAAGAGGGCTATATTTTCTGGAGAGTTCAGAGATACCCTGGCTAGGGGTATAGGTCAGTTTGGGAGAGGTCAGCCTAGCAGGCCCCCATATTTAGCACCACCACCTGCTCGAGGCGCTCCAGTGCGCCCCTATTTCAGTGCCATACCAGAGAGTTCTTACCGCCCGCCAGCTATTCAGGGTTCCTCCAGTGGGTATTCAGGTCCCTAGAGTTCTTTTGTTCCTATTTCAGTGCTATGCTGGAGGGTTCATATTGTCCACCGACTATTCAGGCTTCTTCTAATGGATCTACAGGCCATCAGGGTCAGCCATCAAGGTAGTAGGCCGCCGCATCACGAGGTTGTTTCGAGTGCGGGGACCTGGATAATATGAGGAGGTACTGTCCTAGGCTATGGGGCAAGGTAGTGTAGCAGGGTCAACAACCCATGATTACAGCACCGGTTGCCCAACTGCCTAGAGGCGGGGGACAAACTGGTAGAGGCCATCATAGAGGTAGAGGCCAGGCAAGGAGAGATCAGCCAGCTACCTCTCAGTTAGGTGGAGGCCAGCCAGCTGGCGCTCCAGCCAGATTCTATGCCCTTCTGGCTAGACCAGATGCATTGGCCTCAGATGCCATTATGAGAGGTATTATTTCCGTCTACAGTAGAGATGCTTCAGTGCTATTTGATCCGGGGTCAACCTATTCATATGTGTCATCTCTATTTGCTTATTTCCTGGTTATTCCTTGTAAACCTTTGGGCACTCCTGTTCACGTTTCCACTCCTGTGGGCGATTCTGTTGTTGTAGATCAGATCTACTGGTCATACGTGGTTACATTCTGTGTTTTTGAGACTAGAGTAGATCTCCCGTTGCTCGATATGATCAACTTTGAGGCCATCTTGGGCATGGATTGGTTAGCTCCATATCACACCGTGTTTGATTGCCATGCCAAGACTGTTACATTAGCAATGCCAGGGTTGCCAAGGTTGGAGTGGAAGGGTTCCATAGTGGATACATCTAGTCGGGTTATTTCTTTTCTAAAGGCTCGACATATGGTCGAGAAGGGGTGTTTGGCTTATCTAGCTTATGTTTGGGATACCACCGCAGAGTCTTCGACGATTGATTTGGTTCTAGTTGTCCAGGAGTTCGCCGATGTGTTTCCTTCTAACCTTCCTAGCATGCCACCAGATCATGATATTGATTTTTGTATTGATTTGGCTCTAGGTACCCAGCCTATATCTATTCCACCGTACCGTATGGCTTCGCAAGAGTTGAAGGAGAAGCTTGAGTAGTTGTTAGAAAAGGGGTTTGTTAGACTAAGTGTGTCACCTTGGGGAGCACCAGTGTTGTTTGTAAAGAAGAAGGATGGGACCATGCGAATGTGCATTGATTACCGCTAGTTGAAAAAGGCTACCATCAAGAAGAAGTACTTGTTGCCATGCATTGATGATTCGTTCGACTAGTTACAGGATGCTAGGGTGTTCTCTAAGATTAACTTAAGGTCAGGGCACCATCAGTTGAGGATTCGGTACTCATATGTTCCGAAGACTGCTTTCCGTACTAGATATGGTCATTATGAGTTTCTGGTTATGTCCTTTGGCTTGACTAATGCTCTAGCGGCATTTATAGACTTGATGAATAGGCTGTTCAGACCTTATATTTATTCCTTCGTCATCATCTTTATTGATGACATCTTGATATACTCACGTAGCCTGGGGGAGCACGAGCAACATTTGAGAGTAGTGCTTCAGACCTTGCGATAGCAGAAGCTATATGCTAAGTTCTCCAAGTGTGCGTTTTGGCTAGAGTCAGTGGCATTCTTGGGGCATATTATGTCGGGAGAGGGTATTAAGGTGGATCCCAAGAAGATTGAGGCAGTTCAGAGTTGGCCACGTCCTACTTCAGTGACCAAAATCAAGAGTTTCCTGGGGTTAATAGGCTATTACACACGATTCGTGCATGGCTTTTCATCTATTGCATCACCTATGACTAGATTGACCCATAAGGGTGCTCCTTTCCACTGGTCCGATGATTGTAAGGAAAGATTTCAGAAGCTCAAGATGGCTTTGACTGCAGCACCAGTCCTTGTGTTGCCTTCCGGTTCAAGGATGTATATGGTATATTGTGACACTTTACGCATTGGATTGGGTTGTGTATTGATGCAGGAGGGGTGAGTTATTGCATATGCTTTACGTCAGCTAAAGATTCATGAGAAGAATTATCCGGTGCATGATTTAGAGTTGGCCGCGATTGTTCATGCTCTTAAGATATGAAGGCACTATCTGTATGGGGTGTCATGCGAGGTTTATACTGATCATCGCAACTTACAACATTTGTTCAAGTAGATGGATCTCAATTTGAGGCAGCGTAGATGGCTTGAGTTACTGAAGGATTATGACATCACCATTCTTTATCATCTAGGCAAGGCAAATGTGGTCATGAATGCCTTAAGTAGGAAAGCAGAGAGTATGGGTAACTTGGCATTCATTCCAGTAGAGAGAGGCCACTAGACTTGGACATTCAGTCCTTGGCTAACAGACTTGTGAGGTTGGATATTTCAGAGCCCAGTTGATTCCTTGCGTGTATTGTTGCTCAGTCTTCATTATTGGGGCAGATCAAGGCCCGACAGTTTAATGATCCACATTTGGCGGTTCTAAGAGAGACAATGCTACAAGGTAGTGCCAAAGAGGTTTCTATTGGCGAGGATGGTGTTCTGCGACTCCAGGGTCGCCTATGTGTTCCTAATGTTGATGGTTGGAGGGAGAGGATTCTAGAGGAGGCACACAGTTCACGGTATTCCATTCATCCGGGTGCTACGAAGATGTATCGTGACTTGAGGCAGCATTATTGGTGGCGGCGGATGAAAAAAGACATAGTGGAGTATGTGGTTAGGTGTTTGAATTGCCAGCAGGTTAAGTATGAACACCAGAGGCCTACTTCAGCAGATGCCTATCCCTAAGTGGAAGTGGGAACACATTAATATGGACTTCGTAGTTGGGTTGCCCCGGACCTTACGGAAGTTTGATGCAATGTGAGTCATTGTGGACGGGTTAACCAAATCGGCACACTTTATTCCAGTTGTGATTGCTTATACTTCAGAGAGGTTGGCTCAGATTTACATTTGGGAAATTGTCTGATTGCATGGTGTTTTTGTTTCCATCATATCAAATAGAGGCCCTCAGTTCACTTCCCATTTCTGGAGAGCTGTTCAAAGTGAGTTGGGTACCCGTGTGGAGCTCAGCACAATATTTCATCCTCAGACCGACGGACAGTCGGAACGGACAGTTCATATTTTGGAGGACATGCTTAGAGCATGTGTGATTGACTTTGGAGGGCAGTGCGATCAGTTCTTTCCCTTGCCAAAGTTTGCTTACAACAACAGCTATTAGTCCATCATCGAGATGGCTCCATTTGAGGCTTTATATGGTCGGTGATGTCATTCTCATATCGGGTGGTTTGAGCCTGGTGAGGCTAAGTTGTACGGTACAGACCTGGTAAAAGGTGCCTTGGAAAAGGTAAAGTTGATTCAGGAAAGGCTTCGCACAGCTCAGTCCAGACAGAAGAGTTATGCGTATCAGAAGGCGCATGATGTATCATTCATGATCTGTCACGACCCTAACCCCGAACCCGGTCATGATGGCGCCTCTCGTGAAGACAAGGCCATCCAACCATACCCAATTCACTTGTTGAAGCAGTTAAGCAACATAAAAGCAGTCTGAAACATGATGTAATGATAATAAGTAGTGGAAATACAACCCGACACAGCCCTAACCGGGGTGTCATAAGTCACGAGCATCTAATAATACGGAATCCTCAAATGTAACTACATAGTGCAAATAATGAACTAAGGACATAAAGGAAAAGAGATAGGGAGGAGCTTCGGGCTGCGAACGCCAATAACTACCTAAAGACTCCTTGAGATCCACCTGAAGCTGGAATGAATCAGCACTCGAGAGCGGGACCAGCTACGCCTGAATCTGCATACGAGGTGTAGGGAGTAAAGTGAGTACTCCAACTCAGTGAGTAACAAATGTAAATAACGACTAAAAGTAAGAAAACACGTAAGGCACAAGGCATTCTATAATGAAGCAATAAAACCATTTAAAATCAGTAAACCAGCGAAAAGTTAAGTAACAATCATTTTTCAACAAGTAGACACGTAATTGACAGGCAGTTAAGGCAAAGTAAATAATTAGAAGTTCGCCCCTCAGGCACAGTATCAACAAATCCGCTCCTTGGGCAACATCTCAGAACAATACCAGCCCATCGGGCTCAATCTTACATCACAATGGGTACCCACGCTCACTGGGGGTATGCAGACTCCTGGAGGGGCCCCTTACGGCCCAAGCACAATAACAAGCCATCTCGTGGCATCAAACTAGGCCCTCGGTCTCATATCAATCAAGCCACCTCGTGGCGTACATATCTCATGCCCTCGGCCTCAAATCAGTATTAGTGATTTCTCTCAACATAGGCCCTGGGCCTTACTCAGTCAAAAATCCTCACAAGTCCCTTAGGAAATAGTAAAACAATGTTTCTCAGCCAAAACATCATTTAAAATGTCATTTAAGTATTAAACTGAGTAAACATGGTTGAGTAGTAAAACAGTGGAAAATAACATGACTGAGTTCAAATATAAAGTCAAAACAGTAAGGCAATATCAATAAAAACGCCCGAAGGGTTCAAATAGTTGGCACTAGGCCCAAATATGGCATTCAACCCAAATAATGATGATAGCAAATAGTTTTCAATCAAATACGCGGTAAAATCATCAATCGGGACGGACCAAGTCACAATCCTGAATAGTGCATGACCCCACGCTAGTCATCAAGCGTATGCCTCACCCCAATATAGCACTATGATGTGCAATCTGGGGTTTCAAACCCTCAGACATCATTTACAATCATTACTCTCCTCGAACTGGCTAAATCTCTAGCTCGCGATGCCCTTGCCCCTCGAATCGGCCTCCACGCGCGTCGCATCTATCCAAAATCAGAACGAGGACGTCAAAATATGCTAAGGTAACAAAACCCTAGCGAAAACAATCAATAAAGAGTATAAATCCCGAAAATACCAAAACCTGACCCCCCGGCCCACGTCTCGAAATTCAGAAATTTTTACACCAATAGATTCCTTATCTTCCCATGATTTCATACATATCAAAAGTTCTCAAATCCGACCCCAAATGGTCCTTTAAAACCCCAATCAAAAGTCTAAATTTCAAGGCTGTAGTTCTTCAATTTTAGGCTTAGATTCCATGACTTTCTAGGTGGAATTCACATAATAATCGAGTTTTAAGTCCATGAATCTTACCTCCCAACGATTCCCCTTGAATCCCTCTTCAATGTCCTTCGAAAATCTCCCAAAATGACCAACTATGGAGGAAATAAACCTAATCCTCGCGGACAAGACGAGTTTTAAAACCTTCTGCCCATGCATAAATTCCTTCTTCCTGAACGCGGTCAAAGCCTCGCATTCGCGAAGGACAAAAATAATTTTGACCAAAATCCTCTTTCGCGAATGCGACACGGCCATCGTGAACGCAATGCTTTACCTAGGCAAACCTCCGCGAACGCGTTCAGCCCATCGCGAACGCGATGAGTTAAATCCACTGAAGCTCAGCCTCACCGTTCCTTCTATGCGAACTCGACACCTATCCTGCGAACGCGATGCACCAATCCTCAGCCCTTCGCGAACACGGAGCTCCCATCGCGAACGCGAAGGCTTAATCTTTGCCTTCCCCAATTGACTCTTCACGAACGCAAAGGGTAAAATCCCTACAACAACTGAACAAATTTTCTACAATTTCTCAACTTCAAAATGATCCGAATGACCACCCGAAACTCACCCGAGGCCCCCGGGACCTCAACCAAAGGTACAAACACATCCTAATACCTTATTTAAACTTGTTCCAATCACCAAAACACCTCAAACAACATCAAATCACTCAAAACACATCGAATTCAAGCCAAGCTTTCTAAAATCTTCCGAAATACGCTTTTGATAAAAAACACAACCAAACCACGGCCGAATGACCTAAAATTTTGCACACACATCCAAAATGACACAACGGAACTATTAAAACTCTCGGAAGTCCATTCTGACTCTTATATCAAAATCTCACCTATCGACCGGAAATCGCCAAAATATCAACTTCACCAATTCAAGCCTAAATCTACTCCGAACCTCCAAAACTCATTCCGATCACACTCCTAAGTCAAAAATCACCTCCCGAAGCTAACCGAACCATCAAAATTCACTTCCGAGCCCTCTAACATATAAGTCAACATCCGATTGACTTTTCCAACTTAAGCTCCCTCAAAAGAGACTAAGTGTCTCAAACCTTACCAAATTCCTTTCTGACTCGATCCGACCAACCCAATATCACATAACACGGATAAATAAAGAATAAAGAAGTAGAAATGGGGTAAATGGAGCGGTACCTCATGAGATGACTGGCCGGGTCGTCACATCCTCCCCAACTTAAGCAAACGTTCGTCCGCGAATGAATCAAGAAACATACCTGACGCCTCAAACAGGTGAGGATATCTGCTCTGCATTTCCCGCTCGGTATCCCAGGTAGCCTCCTCCACGGGCCGACCTCTCTACTGCACTTTTACTGAAGCTATATCCTTTGACCTCAACTTTCGAACCTGATGTCCCAAATTAGCTACTGGCTCCACATCATTAGTCAAATCCTCATACAACTGAACAGTGCTGAAATCCAAAACATAAGACGGATCATCAATATACTTTTGGAGCATAGAAACATGAAATACCAGATACACACTCGACAAGCTGGGTGACAATGCAAGCTCATAAGCCACCTCCCTAATCATCCAAAGCACCTTAAAAGGCCCAATAAACCACGGACTCAATTTCCCTTTCTTCCCAAATCTCATAACACCCTTCATGGGGGAAACCTTCAACAGAACCTTCTCGTTAACCATGTAGGACACATCTCGAACCTCCCTATCAACATAACTCTTTTGCCTCGACTGCGCTGTACGAAGCCTCTACTGAATCACCTTCACCTTCTCCAAAGCATCCTGCACCAAATCAGTCCCCAATAGCCTAGCCTCATCGGGCTCGAACCAACCAACTGGAGATCTACACCGCCTCCCATACAAAGCCTCATATGGAGCCATCTGAATACTCGACTGGTAACTATTTTTATGAGCAAACTCTGCAAGCGGTAGAAACGCATCCCATGACCCTCAAAAGTCAATGACACAAGCACGCAACATGCCCTCCAATATCTAAATAGTATGCTCGGACTGTCCGTTCGTCTGAGGGTGAAAAGTTGTGCTCAACTCAACCTAAGTACCCAACTCTCGCTGCACAAACCTCCAAAACTGCGAAGTAAACTGGGTGCCCCTATCTGAAATAATAGAAACTGGAACACCATGCGAACGAACAATCTCTCGGATATTGATCTCTACCAACCACTCTGCAGAATAGGTAGTACGCACAGGGATGAAGTGCGCGAACTTGGTCAGCCGATCCACAATCACCCAAATAGCATCGAACTTCCTCAAAGTACATGGAAGTCCAACAACAAAGTCCATAGTGATCCTCTCCCACTTCCACTCAGGAATATCCATTTGCTGTAGCAAACCACCCGGTCTCTGATGCTCATATTTCACCTGCTGACAATTGAGGCACTGGGCAACAAATCCCACAATATCTTTCTTCATTCTTCTCCACCAATAGTGCTGCCTCAAATCCTGATACATCTTCGCGGCACCCAGATGAATGGAATACCGTGAGGTATGGGCCTCCTCCAGAATCAACTCCCGAAGCCCATCCACATTGGACACACAAATCCGGCCCTACATCCTCAACACCCCATCATCACCAGTGGTCACATCTCTGGCATCATCATGTTGAACTCTATCCTTAAAGACTAGCAAATGCGGATCATCATACTGACGCTCTCTGATGCGATCATATAAGGAAGACCGAGAAACCACACAATCCAATACCCGACTGGGCTCCGAAATATCCAACCTCACAAACCGATTGGCCAAGGCCTGAACATCAACTGCAAGAGGTCTCTCCCCAACTGGAATATATGCCAAACTCCCCATACTTACCATCTTTCGGCTCAAAGCATTGGCCACCATATTGACCTTTCTCGGATGGTACAATATAGTGATATCATAATCCTTAAGCAACTCCAAACATCTATGCAGCATCAAATTAAGATCCTTTTGCTTGAACAAATGCTGAAGACTGCATTGATCAGTGAACACCTCACAAGATACGCCATACAAGTAATGCCTCCAAATCTTCAATACGTGAACTATGGCAGCCAACTCCAAATCATGAACGAGGTAGTTCTTCTTATGAGGCTTCAACTGATGAGAAGCATAAGCAATAACTCTACCCTCCTGCATCAACACACAACCAATCCCAACTCTCGAAGCATCACAATACATGGTATATGAACCTGAAGTTGATGGCAAAACCAACACTGGAGCTGTGGTCAAAGCTATCTTGAGCTTCTGAAAGCTCTCCTCACACTCGTCAGACCATACAAATGAAGCACCCTTCTGAGTCAACTTGGTCAAGGGCGATTCGATAGATGAGAATCTCTGAACAAACCAGCGATAATAGCCTGCTAAACCAAGAAAGCTGTGAATATCGGTAGCTGAGGATGGTCTGGGCCAACTCTAAACCACCTCTATCTTCTTCGGATCAACATGAAAACCTGCGCTAGACACCACGTGCCCCAAGAAAGCCACTGAATTGAGCCAAAATCTCACACTTGGAGAACTTTGCATAAAGCTTCTCCTTTCTCAATATCTGCAACACAACCCTCAAATGCTCCGCATGCTCCTCCTAACTACGCGAATACAATAGAATATCATCAATGAAGACTATGACAAATGAATCTAGATAAGGCCGGAACACGCTGTTCATCAAATGCATGAACACTGCTGGGGCATTGGTCAGCCCAAAAGACATCACCAAGAACTCATAATGACCATATCGGGTCCTGAAATCTGTCTTAAAAATATTCGAATCCCTGATCTTCAACTGGTGATAACCCGAACGGAGATCAATCTTGGAGATCACCCTCGCTCCATGAAGCTGGTCAAATAGATCATCAATGCGAGGAAAATGATACTTGTTATTAATTGTTACCTTGTTCAATTGCCTATAATCAATGCACATTCTCATTGTGCCATCCTTCTTCTTCACAAACAGAACCGACGCACCCCAAGGTGAAACACTAGGCCAAATGAACCCCTTATCTAGGAGTTCCTGAAGTTGCTCCTTTAACTCCTTCAACTCCGCTAGTGCCATACGATACGGCAGAATAGAAATGGGATGAGTGCCCGGCACCAGGTCAATACCAAAATCAATATCCCTATCCGGTAGCATGCCCGACAGGTCTGTAGGAAATACATCGGGAAAATCCCTCACAATTGGAATAGAATCAATACTGGGAGTCTCAGCTCCGACATTCCTCACAAACACTAGATATGAAAGACAACCCTTCCCAATCATACATTGGGCCTTCAAGAAAGAGATAACTCTACTAGGAACATAATCAGTCACACCTCACCACTCGATTCGTGGCACACCCATCATAGCCAATGTGACTGTCTTAGCGTGACAGTACAGAATAGCACGACATGGAGATAACTAATCCATGCCTAAAATGACATCAAAATCAACCATTCTCAATAGTAATAGATCCACTCGGATCTCCAGACCCCCAATAGTCACCACACACGATCGGCACACACAGTCTACAACAACAATATCGCCCATCGGGGTAGATACATGAACAGGTAAAGCAAAAAACTCACGGGGCGTACCCAAATAACGAGCAAAGTATGATAACACATAAGAAAAGGTGGAACCAGGATCAAATAATACAGAGCCATCTATGTGGCAGACTGAAACAATACTTGTAATGACAACATTTGAAGCAATAGCATTGGGTCTACCTAGGAGTGCATAGAAATGGGCCTGACCGCCCCCTGATCGACCTCCCCCTCTAGGGCGACCCCTGGCTGACTGACCTCTACCCTAGCTGGCTGAGCGGGTGGTGGCAAAGAAACTGGCGCTAAAGCCGATGACTGACCCCTCTGCTGGGACGAACTAGCAACACGACGAGGACACTACCTCCATATGTGGCCCATCTCACCACACTCATAACAACTCCCAGGTGCTAGAGAAGGGGACTGAAGGGAACCCCTCGCACCGGAGTGACTAGCAGATGCACTCGACATAGAAGAGCCCTGAGCTAATGGAGCACGTGATGAACTCTATGCTGGAAGGGAGCTAAGTGATGACTGGCCCTACTGCGATCCGTGATAACCATGACCCGAAGATGCCCCACGATAACTTGGGCGAGCTGGCTGAGCAGACCTGAATGAACGGCCTCTGTCGTGCTGAAACTGACCCCTCGAAGGAGTACCACTATAACTGCCAGATCCTCGAGGCCTCTTGGCCTCCCTCTCCTCTTGCTCCTGGAGACGAATAGACTCAATCTCACGTGCGATATCCACAACCTCCTCGAAAGTAGCACCAGTCACCCTCTCCCTGGTCATGAGAATTCAAAGCTGATAAGTAAGACCATCAACAAACCTCGTAATCCTTGCTTTATCTATCGGGACCAACAAAATGGCATGACGAGCTAACTCGGAGAACCTCAACTCATACTGTGACACGGTGATCTCCCTCTGATGCAACCACTCAAACTGCCTACGCAGCTCCTCTCTGCGAGACTGCAACACATACTTCTCCAGAAAGAGAACAGAGAACTGCTGCCAGGTAAGGGGTGCTGCAGCCATAGGCCTACGCCTCTCAAAATCGTCCCACCAAGTGAAGGCAGCTCCTGAAAACTGATTGATGATAAAAGCGACCCCGCTGGTCTCCAGAATACCTACAGTGCGAAGAATCCTCTAACACTTATCCAAAAAGCCCTAGGCATCCTCGCCCTCTGCGCCACTGACTGTAATCTACCAAATCTTTCCAACGTACTCTACTTATACTCCGGCTTGACAGGAACCACATAGTCCTGAGCAGTTGCAACCAGCTGGGCTGGACGCGGCCTCGGCGTCTGAAGTCCCTACATGACCTGCTTAGGTGTGCGAGAGGCGGGAGTCTGATTGCCTCCCCCAGCCTATGAAGTAGCTGCGGCTGTAGTGGCTGAAACTGCCTGAGGCAGGCCAATGCAAACTAACAAGATCTATGCCAAGGCCTCCTGAAGATCCAGAATCACGATGGGCACAACTGGTGCCTGAACTGGTGCTGTTAGAGCATCCATAGCTGGAGCTTGATCCAGAGCTGAGGCAGCTGGTGGATCTATAGGTGTTGCCCTTGCTGCTCTGCCTCTACCATGACCACGATCGCGTCCACGACCTCTGGTGGCCACAACTGGTGGCATTGGTGGTCGTCCACCCTGTCCGGTAGCGCATGTCTTCACCATCTGTGAGAGAATAGAATAACAGAATTTCAGTACTCGGATCAACAAGTTCGCACGATAAGAATTTCAAGAATATGAAGTTTTTCCTAAAGGTTCTGCAGCCTCTCAAGGATAAATACAGATGTCTCTGTATCGATCCGCGAGACTCTACTAAACCTGCTCATGACTCGTGAGACCTATGTAACCTAGGCTCTGATACCAACTTGTCACGACCCTAACCTCGAACCCGGTCGTGATGGCACCTCTCATACCCAATTCACTTGTTAAAGCAGTTAAGCAACATAAAAGCAGTCTGAAACATGATTTAATGATAATAAGTAGCAGAAATACAACCCGACACAGTCCTAATCGATGTGTCACAAGTCACGAGCATCTAACAACATGGAATCCTCAAATGTAACTACAGAGTGTAAATACTGAGCAAAGGACATAAAGGAAAAGAGATAGGGAGGAGCTCCAGGTTGGAATGCCAACAGCTACCTAAAATCTCCTCGAGATCCACCTGAAGCTGGAATGAATCAGCACTCGAGAGCGGGACCAGCTACGCCTGAATCTGCATACGAGGTGTAGGGAGTAAAATGAGTACTCCAACTCAGTGAGTAACAAATGTAAATAACGACTAAAAGTAAGAAAACATGTAAGGCACAAGGCATTCTATAATGAAGCAGTAAAACCATTTAAAATCAGTAAACCAGCGAAAAGTTAAGTAACAATCCTTTTTCAACAAGTAGACACATAATTGACAGGCAGTTAAGGCAAAGTAAATAATTAGAAGTTTGCCCCTCAGGCACAGTATCAATAAATCCGCTCCTTGGGCAACATCTCAGAACAATACCAGCCCCTCGGGCTCAATCTTACATCACAATGGGTACCCACGCTCACTGGGGGTATGCAGACTCCTGGAGGGGCCCCTTACGGCCCAAGCACAATAACAAGCCATCTCGTGGCATCAAACTAGGCCCTCGGCCTCATATAAATCAAGCCACCTCGTGGCATACATATCTCATGCCCTCGACCTCAAATCAGTATTAGTGTTTTCTCACAACATAGGCCCTGGGCCTTACTCAGTCAAAAATCCTCACAAGTCCCTTGGGAAATAGTAAAACAGTGTTTCTCAGCCAAAACATCATTTAAAATGTCATTTAAGTATTAAACTGAGTAAACATGGCTGAGTAGTAAAACAGTAGAAAATAACATGACTGAGTTCAAGTATAAAGTCAAAACAGTGAGGAAATAATAATAAAAATCCCCGAAGTGTTCAAATAGTTGGTACTAGTCCCAAATATGGCGTTCAGCCCAAATAATGATGATAGCAAATAGTTTGCAATCAAATACGCGGTAAAATCATCAATCGGGACGGACCAAGTCACAATCCCCAATAGTGCACAAACTCACGCTCGTCATCAAGCGTGTGCCTCACCTCAATATAGACCTACGATGTGCAATATGGTGTTTCAAATCCTCAGACATCATATACAATCATTACTCACCTCGAACCGGCTAAATCTCTAGCTCGCGATGCCTATTCCCCTCGAATCGGCCTCCACGTGCGTGGAATCTATCCAAAATCATAACGAGGACGTCAAAATATGCTAAGGGAACAAAGCCTAAGCGAAAACAATCAATAAAGGGCACAAATCCTGAAATTACCAAAGAAATTCAAAATTTTTTACACCAATAGATTTCTTATCTTCCCACGAGTTCATATATATCAAAATTTCTTAAATCCGACCCCAAATGGTCCTTCAAATCCCCAATCAAAAGTCTAAATTTCCAAGCCCTAGTTCTTCAATTTTAGGCTTAGATTCCATGACTTTCGAGGTGGAATTCACATAATAATTGAGTTTTAAGTCCAAGAATCTTACCTCCCAATGATTCCCCTTGAATCCCTCTTCAATCTCCTTCAAAAATCTCCCAAAATGACCAGCTATGGAGGAAATAAACCTAATCCTCACGGACAAGACGAGTTTTAAAACTTTTTGCCGGGTCATAAATTCCTTCTTCGCGAACGCGGTCAAAGCCTCGTGTTCGCGAAGAACAAAAATAATTTTGACCAAAATCTTCTTTCGCGAATGCGACACAACCATCACGAATGCGATGCTTTACCTAGGCAAACCTCCGCGAATGCGTTCAGCCCATCGCGAACGCGATGAGTTAAACGCACTAAAGCTCAGCCTCACCATTCCTTCTATGCGAACGCGACACCTATACTGCGAACGCGATGCACCAATCCTCAGCCCTTCATAAACGTGGAGTTCCCATCGCGAACGTGAAGGCTTAATCTTTGCCTTCCCCAACTGACTCTTCGCGAACGCGAAGGGTAAAATCCCTGCAACAGTTGAACGGATTTTCTGCAATTTCTCAACTTCAAAATGATCCGAATGACAACCCGAAACTCACCCTAGGCCCTGGGACCTCAACCAAAGGCACGAACACATCCTAATACCTTATTCAAACTTGTTCCAATCACCAAAACACCTTAAACAACATCAAATCACTCAAAACACATCGGATTCAAGCCAATCTTTCTAAAATCTTCTGAATTACGCTTTTGATAAAAAACCTAACCAAACCATGTTCGAATGACCTGAAATTTTGCATACACATCCCAAATGATACAACAAAACTAATGAAATTCTCTAAATTCTATTCCGACCCCTATTTTAAAATCTCGCCTATCGACCGAAAATTGCCAAAATATCAACTTCACCAATTCAAGCCTAAATCTACTCCGAACCTCTAAAACTAATTCCGATCACACTCCTAAGTCACAAATCACCTCCCGAAGCTAACCAAACCATCGGAATTCTGATCCCTCTAACATATAAGTCAACATCCGACTGACTTTTCCAACTTAAGCTCCTTCAAATGAGACTAAGTGTCTCAAACCTTACCAAATTCCTTCCGGACCCGATCCGAATAATTCGATATCACATAACACGGATAAACAAAGGATAAAGAAGAAGAAATTGGGAAAATAGAGCGGTACCTCATGAGACGACTAGCCAGGTCATCACATGATCGGCAAGAAGGTCCTCTTGAAAGTCTCTCCAATTAGGGGTATTATGAGATTATGGAAGAAAGGCAAGTTGAATCTAAGGTTTATTGACCCATTGGAGGTGTTAAGGAGAGTTGGAGAGGTTGCTTACGAGCTTGCTTTACCTCCCACCTTATTAGGAGTTCGTCTAGTTTTTCACGTGTCTATGCTTCGAAGGTATCATGCTGACCTGTCCCATGTGCTAGACTTTAGCACTATTCAGCTAGACGAGAGATTGGGTTACGAGGAGGAGCCAGTTGCCATTGTTGATAGGCAGGAGCGCCAGTTGAGGTCCAAGAGGGTTTTTGCAGTAAAGGTCTAGTGGAGGGGCCAACCAGTTGAGGGGGCGACCTGGGAGTCCAAGGAGGACATGCGGAGTAGATATCCATGCTTATTCGACACTTCAGGTATGAATCTAAACCCGTTCGAGGATGAACGTTTGTGTAAGAGGTAGAGAATGTAACAACCTGATTGTTCATTTTGCTTTTTTAAAACCCCGATCCCCTAGATAAGACTTCTCCTACTTTCTTTTACTGATTTATGACCTGTGGGAATGGTTGGTTTAGGATTTGGAAGAGTTTGGATTGAAATCGGGCCACTTAGTTCCTCAAGGTTGGCTTGAAAGGCTAAGTTTGACTTTGGTCAATGTTTTGAGCAAACGACCTCAGAATCCGGATTTGAATATTCCAACAGGTTCGTATGATGATTTCGGACTTGGACGTATGTCTGGATCGGGTTTTGGATGATCTGGGAGCGTTTTGGTGCCTAATGGTGAAAGTTGATTCCTTAAGAATTTTGAAGTTCTTAATTATTTGGTTTGGAGAGGGTTTTTGTGTTATCAAGTTTCAAACAGAGTTCCGAGATTGGGAATAGTTCTTTATTGCCATTTAAGACTTGCACGCAAAACTTGGTGTCAATCCGAGTGGTATAAGTGTGTTTCGTCGCATTAGAAGTAAATTGAAGGACTTGAAGTTCATAAGTTCGATTCAATTGGTTTTAGGGGGTGATTCTTAGATTTAGTGTTGTTTCGGGAATTCCGATGGTTCAAGCGAGTCCGTTTTATGATTTCAAACTTGTCAGTACATTCGGGCGGGGCCTAAAGGCCCCGAGCATCAATCAGACAAGGCTCGAGTAAAGTTGGAAAATTTGGAAAGGAGTTGAAGCTCCAGTCTTCTGTCATAACCGCACCTGCGGTTGGTCAGCCGCACGTGCAAGACAACAGAAGTGGTCATGCTCTCGCAGAAGCAGGCCAAGCCCAAAGTTGCAGAAGCGGCTAATCTTCCGTAAAAGCGGTTTTCTCCACGCAGAAGTGGCCCAGCTGAATTTCCGCAGATGCGGTGGCGCATGTGCGGCCCAGGACTGCAGATGCGGAAATCACTGAAGCAGAGACCTTCATTTATTGCGGGTGTTAGTCATTTTTGGCTCATTTCCTGTCATGATCCTAAACCCGGACCCGGTCGTGATAGCGCCTCTCGTGAAGACAAGGCCAACCGACACATTCCCAATTCAAAATTAGCAATTTAAGATAATACACATTAAGTCTTAAACATGATAAAACCCAAAATAAGCAGTGAACAACACAGTTTGCGGAATTAAAACCAACACGGCCCGACATTGGGGTGTCACTAGTCATGAGCATCTATCAATCTACTACAAGTCTGAAGAGTCTACACAACTATTACAAAAACACTAAATAGGGAAAAGAAATGAGATAAGGGGGAGAAACACGGGACTATGGATGCCAAGCAGCGACTTCGTGAACTCCGAAATCTGTCGGGAGCTCTCAACCCTCGCTAGCAGGATCAGCAATGCCTGAATCTGCACACGGGGTGCAGAGAGTAAAGTAAGTACTCCAACTCAGTGAGTAATAATCATAAATAAAGACTGAGAAGTACGAAATCACGTAAGGCACATAACAGGCTATAAGGAAGCAGTAAAAGCTAGTAAAAACAATGAAGCAGTAAAGATGTGTAAAGTCACTGAGTTCAGTTTATACTTCATAAAATGCCTTTTTAACAATTAAGCAAGTAAATGACAGGCAAACAGGAAAGATAAACACATAAAGGATCGCCCTTCGGGCACAATGTGAACAAATCCTCCCCTCGGGCAATATCTCAGAAACAAAACCAGCCCCTCGGGCTATATCTCACATCACAATAGGTACCCGCGCTCATTGGGGGTGTGCAGACTCCTGGAGGGGACCTAATGGCCCAAGCGCAATATCAAGCCATCTCGTGGAATCATCACTAGGCTCTCGGCCTCATATAAAAAAGCCATCTCGTGGCATACAAATCTCAGGCCCTCGGCCTCATAATCATAATCAGGTGTTTCCTCACAATATAGGCCCTAGGCCTTACTCGGTCAAAATCCTCACAAGCCACTCGGGCAATAGTAAAACATGGTGCTCAGCCCAAAATATTATTTAAAATATCATTGAAGTGTTAAAGTAGAGTAAACATGGCTGAGTTATGAAAACAGTAGAATATAAAATGACTGAGTACAAGTATAAAGTCAAAACAGTGAGGATATATCAGTAAGAATCCCCTAAGAATTCAAATAGTTGGCACGAGGCCCAAATACAACATTCAACCCAAACACATGATGATAGCTAATAGCTTTCAACCAAATACGCGGTAAAATAGTCATTCAGGACAGACTAATTCACAATCCCAATAGTGCACGACCCCACGCTCGTTATCTAGCATGTGCGTCACCTCAATATAGCACAACGATGTGCAATATGGGGTTTCATACCCTCAGGACATCATTCACAATCATTTATCACCTCTACCCGATCCAAATCTCTAGCTCGTGATGCCTTTGCCCCTCGAATCGACCTCTGGATGCTCCAAAACTAACCAAAACGAGTGCAAAACCATCAAAATATGCTAAAGGAACAAAGCCCACTTGAAAGAGATCAAATTAAAACACAAATCCCGAAATTGGCCAAACCCGACCCCCGGGCCCACATCTAGGATTTCGATAGAAATCACATCAATGGACTCCTTATCACTCCCCGAGTTCATTCGTACCAAAAGCATCAAAATCCAACCACAAACGACCCCTCAAAACCCAATTTCTAGGTCTCCAATTTCAAGCCATAGTTCTTCAATTTTAGGCTTAATTTCCATGATTAATTAGGTAGAATTCACATTAGAATCAAGTTTAAGTCCATGAATCTTACCCCTAAGTGTTTCCCATTGAATCCCTCTTCAATCCTCATCAAAATGTTCCAAAATCACTCAAAAATGGAGGAAATAAACCCCAAAATTGCGGACAACATGACTATTTAAACATTCTGCCCAGGCTTCAATTCCTTCTTCGCGAATGCGGTCGACACCTCGCGTTTGCGAAGCACAAATTAACTTTGACCAAAAATCCTCTTACGCGAACGCGACCTGGCCCTAGAGAACGCGAAGGCCATTTCTCTGCAACACTGAACAACAATTTTCTGCAATTTTCAACATCTAGAAATGATCCGATTGACCACCCCAAACTCACCCGAGGCCCCCGAGACCTCAACAAACATGCCAACATATCCCATAACATCATTCAAACTTGTTCCAACCTTCGAAACGCTCAAGACAACATCAAAACACCAAATTCGTATCAGATTCAAGCCTAAGAATTCCAAAATCTTCTAAATTACAATTTTGATAAAAAAAACCCAACCAAACCACGTCCGAATGACCTGAAATTTTGCGCACACATCCCAAATGACACAACGGAACTACTACAACTCTCAGAATTCCAGTCCGACCCCTATATCAAAATCTCACCTATCAACCGGAAACGACAGAAATCCAATATCGCCAATTCAAGCCTAAATCTACTCTGGACCGCCAAAACACATTCCGATCATGTTCCTGAGTCTCAAATCACCTTCTGAAGCTATCCGAACCATCAGAACTCACATCCGAGCCCTCTAACTCATAAGTCAACATCCAGTTGACTTTTCCAACTTAAGCTTCCTCAAAAGAGACTAAGTGTCCCAAACCTTACCAAATCCTTTCCGAACCCGAGCCAACCAACTCGATCACATATAGAACCGATACACAAAGCAATAAGAAGCAGAAATGGGAAAACGGAGCGGTAACTTATGAGAGGACTAGCCGGGTTGTCACATCCTCCCCTTCTTAAGCAAATGTTCGTCCTCGAACGAGTCAAGAAACGTACCTGAAGCCTCAAACAGGTGAGGATATCTGTTCCGTATCTCCCGCTCGGTCTCCCAGGTAGCATCCTCCACAGGCCGACCTCTCCACTGCCCTTTCATTGAAGCTATATCCTTTGATCTCAACTTTCGAACCTGACGACCCAAAATAGCTACTGGCTCCACATCATATGTGAAATCACTATCCAATTGAACCGTGCTGAAATCCAGAACATGAGACGTATCCCCAATATACCTCTGGAGCATAGAAACATGAAATACCGTATGCACACTCGACAAGCTAGGTGGAAAGCAAGCTCATAAGCCACCTCCCTAATCCTACGAAGCACATCAAAAGGCCCAATGAACCGAGGACTCAATTTACCCTTCTTGCCAAATCTCATAACACCCTTCATGGGTGAAACCTTCAACAGAACCTTCTCACCAACCATGTAGGACACATGCCGAACCTTCCTATCAGCAAAACTCTTTTGTCTCGACTGCGCTATACGAAACCTCTCCCGAATAACCTTCACTTTTTCTAAAGCATCCTGTACCAAGTCTGTCCCAAATAGCCTAGCCTTACCCGGCTCGAACCAACCAACTGGAGATCTACACCGCCTCCTATACAAAGCCTCATATGGAGCCATCTGAATACTCGATTGGTAGCTATTGTTAGAAGAAAACTTTGCAAGTGGTAGAAACTGATCCCATGACCCTCCAAAATCAATGACACAAGCACGCAACATGTCCACCAATATCTGAATAGTGTGCTCGGACTTTGTCCGTCTGAGGGTGAAAAGTTGTGTTCAACTCAACCTGAGTACCCAAGTCTCGCTGCACAAACCTCCAAAACTGCGAAGTAAACTGAGTGCCCCAATCTGAAACGATAGAAACTAGGACACCATGCAAATGAACAATCTTTCGGATATAGATCTCTGCCAACCGCTCCGAAGAATAGGTAGTACACAGAGGAATGAAGTGCGCGGATTTGGTCTGCCGATACACAATCACCCAAATAGCATTGAACTTCTTCAAAGTCCGTGGAAGTCCAACAACAATGTCCATAGTGATCCGCTCCCAGTTTCACTCTAGAATATCCATCCGCTGAAGCAAGCCACCCGGGTTTTGATGCTCATATTTCACCTGCTAACAATTGAGACATCGAACTACAAATTCCACAATGTCTTTCTTCAATCTCCTCCACCAATAATACTGCCTCAAATCCTAATACGTCTTCGCGACACACAGATGAATGGAATACCGCGAGCTATAGGCCTCCTCCAGAATCAACTCCCGAAGCCCATCCACATTGGGCACACAAATCTGACCCTGCATCCTCAACATCCCATCATCATCAATAGTCACATCTCTAGCATCATCGTACTGAACTCTATACTTAAGGACCAACAAATGCGGATCATCATACTGATGCTCTCTGATACGCTCATATAAAGAAGACCGAGAAACCACACAAGCCAACACTCCACTAGGCTCCAAAATATCTAACCTCACGAATTGATTGGCCAAGGCCTGAACATAGAAGGGTGATATAAAATCGGTCTATTTCTGCTATCATATCCATAGTTAGTCCATTCATCCTAGTTAGTAGTTCTAGCTCCGTATCAAGGTCACGATCGATATCATCACTAACATCAAGATTGTCACTATCATCAATATTGTCACTATCATCAATATCGATCTCATCAAGAAGAAAAGCTTTAGGCTTGTTATCCAGGAACTTGTTCAGAAATACCGTAATGAAAGGAACATAGGAGTTTGTCGCTAGGTATTTGACCAAATAGGATCATCCAGTTCCTATAGAACCTATCACTAAAATACCCCTAGAGGGGGGGGGTAAGGCTAAGCAGAGCGAAAAGGGTTTTCCATGAGATGGGAAATGAAAACTATTTTCCCCACACGAAGTTTGTGAATATGTGACTGTCTGACAATGAGCAAGGAATACAACTGCAAGAGGTCTCTCCCCAACTGGAATATATGCCAAACTCCCCATACTCACCGCTTTTCGGCTCAAAGCATCGGCCACCACATTGGCCTTCCCCGGATGGTACAATATAGTGATATCATAATCCTTTGGCATTTGCAACCATATTTGCTGCCTCAAATTAAAATCCTTCTGCTTGAACAAGTGCTGGAGGCTACGATGATCAGTAAACACCTCACAAGACACACCATACAAGTAATGCCTCCAAATCTTCAACGCGTGAACTATGGCAGCCAACTCCAAATCATGAATGGGGTAGTTCTTCTCATGGGGCTTCAACTGCTGAGAAGCATAAGCAATAACTCTACCCTCCTGCATCAATACACACCCAATACCAACTCTCGAAGCATCACAATACACGGTATATGAACCTGAAGCTTATGTCAAAACTAACAATGGAGCTGTGGTCAAGGCTGTCTTGAGCTTTTGAAAGCTCTCCTAACACTCCTCCGACTATACAAATGAAGCACCCTTCTGAGTCAACTTGGTCAAGGGCAATGCGATATATGAGAATCCCTGAACAAATTGGCGATAATAACCTGCCAAACCAAGAAATCTACGAATCTCTGTGGCTGAGGGCGGTCTGGGCCAACTCTGAGTCGCCTATATCTTCTTTGGATCAACTTGAATACCCTTGTTGGACACCACGTGCCCCAAGAAAGCCATTGAAATGAGCCAAAACTCACACTTGAAGAATTTTGCATAAAGCTTCTCCTCCCTCAATCTCTGCAACACAACTCTCAGATGCTCCGCGTGCTCCTCCTGACTACGTGAATACACCAGAATATCATCAATGAAGACTATGATAAATGAGTCAAGATAAGGCCGGAACACACTGTTCATCAAATGCATGAACGCTGTTGGGGCATTGGTCAGCCCAAATGACATCACCAAGAACTCATAATTACCATATTGGGTCCTGAAAGTCGTCTTAAGAATATCCGAGTCCCTGATCTTCAACTGGTGATAACCTGAATGGAGATCAATCTTGGAGAACACTCTCGCTCCCTGAAGCTGGTCGAATAAATCATCAATGCAAGGCAAATGATACTTGTTCTTAACTGTTACTTTGTTCAATTGCCTATAATCAATGTACATCCTCATTGTGCCATCCTTCTTCTTCACAAATAGAACTGGCGCACCCCAAGGTGACACACTAGGCCAAATGAACCCCTTATCAAGGAGTTCCTAAAGCTGCTCCTTTAACTTCTTCAACTCCGCTAGTGCCATACGATACGGTGGAATAGAAATGAGCTGAGTGCCCGGCACCAGGTCAATATGAAAGTCAATATCCCTGTCCGGTGGCATGCCCGGCAGGTCTGCAGGAAACACATCTGGAAAATCCCTTACAACTGGAACAGAATCAATATTGGGAGTCTCCGCGCCGACATCCCTCACAAAGGCTAGATACGAAATACAACCATTCCTATCTATACGCTGGGCTTTCAAGAATGAGATTACTCTACTGGGGACATAA
This sequence comes from Nicotiana sylvestris, assembly GCF_000393655.2. Lineage (NCBI taxonomy): Eukaryota > Viridiplantae > Streptophyta > Magnoliopsida > Solanales > Solanaceae > Nicotiana > Nicotiana sylvestris. Next base: position 50,099,997 of record NC_091057.1, on the reverse strand, counting down.
TCAGTCAAACCTCGCCACTCAATCTATGGCATACTCGGTATAGCCAATGTCACTGTCTTGGCATGACAATCCAGAATAGCACGACATGGAGATAGACAATCCATGCCCAAAATAACATCGAAGTCCACCGTACAATAATAAAAGATCCACTCAGGCCTCCAGACCCCCAATAGTCACAACACACGATCGGTACACATGATTTATAACAACAGTATCGCATACTGGGGTAGATATATGAACAGGTGAAACAAGAGACTCACGGGGCATACCCAAATAATGAGCAAATTATGATGACACATAAGAAAAGGTGGAACTGGGATCAAATAATACAGAGACATCTCTATGGTAGACTGAAACAATACCTGTATAACAACATCGGAAGCAATAGCATTGGGTAGGGGTGTGCATTCGATTTTGACCCTTATCAATAATTACTTATCGATTATCGATTTGTACATATGCTTATCGTTATCGTTTCAATAAGGTTTTGATTTTTTCGATTTCGATTTATCAATTTTTGGGGATTATTGATTCGGTTATCGATTACACCAATAAGAAAATTTGCAGGATTCCACAGAAAGTATATCGCTATAAACACGCCTAACTAATATGGACAAAAAGAAACTAAAATAAGGCGAACGCTGTTTATAACATAAAAATTGTGTCAACAAGCACTTGCAATGAAATTAAAGTAAGGGATCAAATGTATGCCTCCAACGGTATAAAAAAAATAAAAATACATCATCACGACTAGTTCTATTTTCCATTAATTTGAACTTCATTCCCTTGATCTTTAAATATGATCATTCCTTAAATGTGGTAGATGAAATAATAGGGTTAGGGACTTAGGGTAAAGGAAATGGTATTATAGAATAAGGGTAAACGAAAAATTTAGTATATCTTATCGGTTTATCGATAAACCGATAACCGAAGAGGATAAAATCGAAATCGAAATCGATAACTCGATAAGGAAAATTTCCAAATCGAAATCCAAATCAATAAATTGATAAAATGATATCGATAAACCGATAACAAATAATCGATTCGATTTATCGATAAACCGATTCGAATGCACACCCCTAGCATCGGGTCTAGCTGGAAGTGCATAGAAACTGGCCTGACCGCCACCTGATCGACCTCCCCCTCTAGTAGCTGACTGACCTCCACCCCTAGCTGGTTGGGCGGGTGGTGGTGAAGTAACTGGTGCTGAAGCCGATGGCTGACTCCTTTGCTCACATGAACCCACAAGACGATGAGGACACTGCCTCCACATATGACCCATCTCTCCACACTCATAGCAACCCCTGGGTGCTGGAGAAGGGGACCGAAGGGAACCCCTCGTACTGGAATGACTGGAAGATGCACCTGGCACAGAAGAGCTCTGAACTGATGGAGCATGGGACGAACTCTAAGCTGGAAGGACACTGAGTGATGATTGACCTCGATGAGAACTGTGAGAACCAAGACCCGATGATGCCCCACGATAACATGGGCAAGCTGGCTGAGCATGCCTGAATGGACGGCCTCTGCCGTGCTGAAACTGACCTCTCAAAGGAGCACTACTATAACGTCCAGATCCTCGAGGCCTCTTGGCCTCCCTCTCCTCTCGCTCCTGGCAACGAACAGACTCAATCTCACGAGCAATATCTACCACCTCCTCAAAAGTAGTACCAGCCACCCTGTCCTTGGTCATGAGAATATGAAGCTAATAAGTGAGGCCATCAAAAAACCTCCCAATCCTCTCTCTATTTGTCGGAACCAACCAAATAGCATGATGAGCTAACTCTGAGAACCTCATATCATACTGCATCACAATCATCTCTCCCTGACGCAACCACTCAAACTGCCTGCGCAGCTCGTCTCTGCGAGACTGCGGCACATCCTTCTCCAAAAAGAGAACGGAGAACTGCTTCTAGGTAACGGGTGCTACACCAACAGGCCTACACCTCTCAAAAGTCTCCCACCAATTGAAGGCAGCTCCAGAAAACTAATAAGTAGTGAAAGCGACCCCACTGGTCTCTAGAATACCTGTTGTACGAAGCATCCTATAACACTTATCCAAGAAACCCTAGGCATCCTCGCCCTCTGCACCACTGAAGGTCGGAGGCTGAAGTCTACCAAACCTCTCCAACCTACGCTACTCGTCCTCTAGCATGGCAGAAACTATATAGTCCTGAGTAGCTACAACTGGCTGGGCTGGATGTGCCCTCAGTGTCTGAAGTCCCTGAACGACCTGCTCAGGTGTGCGAGCGGCGGGAGTCTGAGTGCCTCCCCCAGCCTAAGAAGTAGCTGCAGCTGTAGTGACTGAAACCGCCTAAGCTAGGCCAGTGCAAACTGATAGAATCTGAGCCAAGGCCTCTTGAAGACCTGGAATCACAATGGGCATAGCTGGTGCTGCTGGAGCATCCATAACTGGGACTTGATCTTGAACTAGGGCGGTTGGTGGATCTGCAGGTGCTGCCCTAGCTGCTATGGGAGCCACACCTCTGCCCCTATCGCGATCACGACCGCGTCCTTGGCCTCTAGTGGCCACAGCTAGTGGTACTAGTGGTCGTCCATCCTGATCGGTATCGCGTGTCCTCATCATCTGTGAAAGAATAGAATAACAGAAGTTTAGTTCTCGGATCAACAAATTCGCACGATAAGAATTTCAAGAATATGAAGTTTTTCCTAAAGGTTCTACAGCCTCTCGAGGATAAATACAGACGTCTCCATACCGATCCACGAGACTCTACTAAACCTACTCATGACTCGTGAGACCTATGTAACCTAGGCTCTGACACTAACTTGTCACGACCCTAAACCTGGACCCGGTTGTGATGGTGCCTCTCGTGAAGACAAGGCTAGCTGACACATTCCCATTTCAATTTTAAGCAATTTAAGATAATAAGCATTAAGTCTTAAACATGATAAAAACCCAAAATAAGCAGTGAACAACACAGTTTGCGGAATTAAAACCAACACGGCCCGACATCGGGGTGTCACTAGTCATGAGCATCTATAAATCTACTATAAGTCTGAAGAGTCTACACCGCTATTACAGAAACACTAAATAGGGAAAAGAAATGAGATAAGGGGGAGAAACACGGGACTATGGATGCCAAGCAGCAACCTCGTGAACTCCAAAATCTGTCGGGAACTCTCAACCCTCGCTAGCAGGATCAGCAACGCCTGAATCTGCACACGGGATGCAGGGAGTAAAGTGAGTACTCCAACTCAATGAGTAATAATCATAAATAAAGACTGAGAAGTAAGAAATCATGTAAGGCACATAATAGGCTATAAGGAAGCAGTAAAAGCCAGTAAAAACAATGAAGCAGTAAAGATATGTAAAGACACTGAGTTTAGTTTAAACTTCATAAATGCCTTTTTAACAATTAAGAAAGTAAATGACAGGCAAACAGGAAAGATAAACACATAAAGCATCGCCCCTCGAGCACAATATGAACAAATCCACCCCTCGGGTAATATCTCAGAAACAAAACCAGCCCCTCGGGCTATATCTCACATCGCAATGGGTACCCGCGCTCACTAGGGGTGTGCAGACTCCTGGAGGGGCCCCTTATGGCCCAAGTGCAATATAAAGCCATCTCGTGGCATCATCACTAGGCTCTCGGACTCATATCAACAAGCCACCTCGTGGCGTACAAATCTCAGGCCCTCGGCCTCATAATCATAATCAGGTGTTTCTTCACAACATAGGCCCTAGGCCTTACTCAGTCAAAATCCTCACAAGCCACTCGGTCAATAGTAAAACATGGTGCTCAGCCCAAAATATTATTTAAAATATCATTGAAGTGTTAAAGTAGAGTAAACATGGCTGAGTTATGAAAACAGTAGAATATAACATGACTGAGTACAAGTATAAAGTCAAAACAGTGAGGAAATATCAGTAAGAATCCCCTAAGGGTTCAAATAGTTAGCACGAGGCCCTAATATGGCATTCAGTCCAAAACATGATGATACCAAATAGCTTTTAGTCAAATACGCAGTAAAACAGTCATTCGGGATGGACTAATTCATAATCCCCAATAGTGCACGACCCTACACTCGTCATCTAGCGTGTGCGTCACCTCAATATAGCACAACGATGTGCAATCCAGGGTTTCATACCCTCAGGACATCATTTACAATCATTACTCATCTCTACCCGGTCCAAATCTCTAGCTCATGATGCCTTTGACCCTCGAATCACCCTCTAGATGCTCCAAATCTAACCAAAATCAGTGCAAAACCATCAAAATATGCTAAGGGAACAAAGCCCACTCAAAAGAGATCAAATTAAAACACAAATCCCGAAATTGGCCAAACCTAACCCCCGGGCCCACATCTAGGATTTCGATAAAAATCACATTAATGGACTCCTTATCACTCCCCGAGTTCATTCATACCAAAAGCATCAAAATCCAACCTCAAACGACCCCTTAAAACCCAATTTCTAGGTCTCCAATTTCAAGCCCTAGTTCATCAAGTTTAGGCTTAACTTCCATGATTAATTAGGTAGAATTCACATTAGAATCAAGTATTAAGTCCATGAATCTTACCTCCAAGTGTTTCCCCTTGAATCCTCTTAAATCCTCTTCAAAAAGCTCCAAAATCGCTCAAAAATGGTGAAAATAAACCCCAAAATTGCGGACAAGATGACTATTTAAACATTCTGCCCAGGCCTCAATTCATTCTTCGCGAACACGGTCAACGCCTCGCGTTCGCGAAGCACAAATTAACTTTGACAAAAATTCGTCTTACGCGAATGCGACCTGGCCCTCGTGAATGCGATGGTTCCTAAGCCTAACCCTTCGCGAATGCGCTCCGCTCCCTCTCTCGCGAACGCGATGAACAAACACCCTGCAACTCAGCTTCCCAACTTCCTTTACGCGAACGCGCTCCCCTTCTCGCGAGCGCGATGCATAACCTCCCAGCCCTTCACAAAAGCGGAGCCTTCCTCGCGAACGCGAAGGCTAAAATCTCAGTCTCCTCAACTAACCCTTCGCGAACGCGAGGGCCTGCTCGCGAATGTGAAGGCCATTTCTCTGCAACACTGAACAATAATTTTCTGCAACTTTCAACATCTAGAAATGATCCGATTGACCACCCAAAACTCACCCGAGGCCCCCGGGACCTCAACCAAACATGCCAACATATCCCATAACATCATTCAAACTTGTTCCAACCTTCAAAACGTTCAAAACAACATCAAAACACCAAATTCGTATCGGATTCAAGCATAAGAATTCTAAAATCTTCTAAATTACGCTTTTGATAAAAGAATCCAACCAAACCACGTCCGAATGACCTGAAATTTTGCACACACATCCCTAATGACACAACGAAACTACAATAACTCTCAGAATTCCATTCCGACCCCTATATCAAAATCTCACCTATCAACCGGAAACGCCAAAAATCCAATCTCGCCAATTCAAGCCTAAATCTACTTCAGAACGCTCTAAACTCACATCCGAGCCCTCTAACTCATATGTCAACATCTGGTTGACTTTTCCAACTTAAGCTTCCTCAAAAGTGACTAAGTGTCCCAAACATAACCAAATCCTTTCCGAACCCGAGCCAACCAACTCGATCACATATATAACCGATACACAAAGCAATAAGAAGCAGAAATGGGGAAAATGGAGCGGTAACTCATGAGACGAGGCCGGGTCGTCACATTTCCACTCATAAGTTGCGCGATTTTGGGGCTCTTGAAAGAAGATTTTCACCTAGCATCTTGAGGTAAGTTATTCCTATTTATTTTGAGTTTAATACTTGGGTTTTGGGTAAGATTAACACACAAGGATTAGTGAAAAATCATTGGATTAGATTAAAACTAGGGTTTTGATAAAAGCACGAAATTCGTTATGGAATAAAGTAGAAATCATAATTCTTGATCCTTAGGTTATAAAGAACAACTTTCTTCAAAAATTTCAGGAATCCGGGCACGTGGACCCGAGGACGGATTTTAGAAAACTTGTGTTTAGGGTTGGGAAATTACTTTAATAGTTAGAGTGCGAACTTGTGAGTTTGTGTTGACTAGTTCCTACCTCGTTTAATTGGTTTTGGGTCATTCGGCTCTAAATTGAGGGTTTGAGCACGTTCTTGATATTGGAAGTACGCTTTGGAGCGAGGTGAGTCTTCTTTCTAACCTTGTAAGAGGGAATTGTCCCCATAGGTGAGTTAATTGATTATGTGCTCTTAATTGTGGGGGCTACGTACACACGAGGTGACGACAGTCCGTGCATAGCTACTATTATATTGATTGTCCGGATAGTATAGGACTCGTATCAGGCCATATTTGTAAATGTCTATATCCTTTCATGCTAATGAGATCACTTAAGATATGCCAGGGATTTGAAAATAAACATATGTGAACGTATGCACTTGCTTGAACACTTGTATGAATTTATTTGACTATGAATGCTCCTTTATGTACTTTCTTGATGATAATTGATATTTGTGGATCGGGCCGGTCGCCTCGGTAGAAATAGATGCATCTATGGTTCGCGCGATTCGACCCTCTGGCAGTGCACAGTTTTTTATTGTTGGACCGGGCCGTACGACCTCGGCATAATGTGCGCATGATATCTATGTGAAATCTTATTCATGACTTACTTTGTTAAATGCCTTGAAGTAAAATTGTTATAAGACATGACTGAAACTGATATACTGTTCTCTGCAAACTCTGAGCTTGCTATTATGCCCATGATTATCCATGCTCAGTGAAATCTTTAATCATTATTGGTATTGACCTTAGTAAGTGTCTAATTGACCACTCATCACTACTTCTTCGAGGTTAGACTGGATACTTGCTAGGTACATGTTGTTCATGTACTCATACTACGCTTCTGTACTTAATTGTACAGGATCTAAGGCAGGTACATCTAGCTACCAGTCTGGTGCGCATTCTTGATCGTAGACCGAGATTCCACGGTGAGTTGCTCTCTTCCTATGCCGTTCAGCAGCATGATGGAGTCTCTTTGCTTTTCGTTGTTTATTCTATTTCAGACAGTAAGATAGATTTATTCTTGTGACACAAGGTCTTGGCACACACATTTGTAGACTATTCTTTTGGGTTGCATAACTATTATTGTACGTTGCTAATTATCACTTGTTTTAAAAATTCAAATTAAGAAATTGTTGTAACTATTTCAGTAAAGTAAAACTAGAACTCACTAATATTTCTGCGTTGGCTTTCCTGACAACAGTGTTGGGCGCCATCACGACCTGTGGTAAAACTGGGCCGTGACAACTTATCCAAAGTAGAGGTACAATTTTGGCCTTTTCCCAAAGATAGGGTTGCCCGTGCTATGCACGGGCCCAACGTATTATGTATTGTGATTTCTTTGTCCAAGTATTCCCGTGCCAATAGAATAGTGCTCCTTCCTTAGAAATGGAAAAAGACAATCGTATAAATAGTAGGCTAGTACAACATATGCAAAAGAGGACGTAAAAACACTCTACTGCTTTCATGTACCTATTACAACAAGTTATTATTGATGCAACACCCACAAAATAGAGGAAATGTGTGTCTAAAAGCACATCACAAGCACATTTTGACTCATCGTTCCCTTTTAAGTATTAGCTACATTGGCCAGCTCATAAGTTACTCTTGTTATACTCAAAACAGCAGCATAGTGAACAGAACAACATAGGAGAAGTTGTTTATTACCTTCAAAAGACAAGCAAACATCAATTGCTATGTAAATATAGATATGTGAGAAGAAATAAGGATAGTAGAGAAGCACTCTCAGATATCCAATTGTTTGTGGCAATTTAAAAATTTAAAGTATAATATTGAGCTGTTGATTCCTTATACCCATTTTCAAATTTCTGACCAGTCAAAAAGTGCATGAAAAGGGCACAAAAATAGTTTCACAATTGTATTTTATATGAAGCCAGTAGGTAAAGATTTTGACACCTAAATATACACTAAAAGACCCATAGTTTGACCCTTCCCTGCTGAATTATTTTTTTGGCGAAAACTTGTATTGTTCTCATCTCAAATTGAATGATCACTTTTCTTTTATAGGCTGTCTCACAATGATACCTACTTAACTTAAAAGCACACTAAACCTATCTTTTAGATATCTCATATAAAAGTTATGCACGAACTATATTTTTCTTTCTGTATGAAATATTTTGTTAGTAAATAGCTTACAAACGCGTTTCTTGATTAGGGATCCGGAGATTTACATTATATTTATTGGGAAACAGTATTACCAACAATTTTGTTTTGATGCTAAAAGTTTGTTTCTAAAAGGCATATTAAAGTAAATGTGTTTTGGTTCTTATTCTTTTCTTATTCTTTTCTTATTCTTTCTCTTACAAAGTGTCGTAAACAGACCAATTGCTTTCAACAAAAGAAAAACCAACATATTCAATTAAAATAAATGATTAAGAATCTTTGAAGTCATTTTATTATTTTTACCAATTCTTTCCAAGAAAGGGAGTCATGAAATAAATCACTAATCCAACAAAGAAAACGTCTACAAGTTCCACGTTCAATTAGTGTAACGATCCGGCCGATCGTTTTAAGAATTAATGCCCCGATCCCCTATTAACTGCATTCCTCGTGTTTGGTTCTGCTATTGTGAGTTGCCGGGAGGATTTATTTAGAGTTTCAGAGAGTTTTGGGACACTTAGTCCCTAAAAGAGAGTTTAAGTTGTAGAATTTGGGCCGTAGTCGGAGCAGTGTGAAGACAACCTCGGAATGGAATTCCAACAGTTCCGTTAGCTCCATTGGGTGATTTCGGGCTTGGGGGCCTATTCGGACTGTGTTTTAGAGGTCCGTAGCTTATTTAGGCTTTAAATGCCGAAAGTTGAATTTTTGAAGTTTCCGGTTCAATAGTGAGATTGTATGCGGCGAATCCGGGGGCCCGAATTCCCCATCCTAAGGTCATCTCGCGATCATGCCCGTCGAAACTCGGATTCAAGGTCGAGACTCATCCTCGGGGTTCGTCTAGACCTGATTCGAAGGGTATAGCATTCCGACTAATACAGCGGGCCGCAACACGCAAGGGGAAGTTCCCAAGTCACGCGACTCGACCTGACAAGGCCGGCCTATCTGAGGCTTATTTTCGAGGTGTCACATCTAGCCGTCCTATCTCTGTACTTTCACGGTTAACACGTTTTGTATTACAAGAAATTCCCCTCCTATTTAAAGGGGATCCCACCTCTTTGCAGGGGGGCGAATGTTGCTCCATTTCTCCACAAGTGCAATAATATATCTCTCTCTCTTTTCTTCTAAGTTGCTCGCTCTCACTGGCCCGAGGCCGCTTTAGCATTTATCATTCTCTTATTTGTTCTTCGCTACTTTGCTCAATATTGGTAACATAGAGCCTTGCTCGATCATATCTCTTCCTGTTATCCCATTTCCGACTGCCCCCGATAGTTCGACATCAATATTAACGCCGGCCCCGAGGTCCCATCGACCATCTATGCACCCGGGCAACGGCCCCCCTTCGGTTTGATTACTGCCTTGTTTTAGCTCGTTTTTCATCATTATACTTAGCATTCTTAGCATAAACTGCTTTAAGAACTAGCTCGAGAATAGATCACGTATTTTTAGTATTCCATTTATAAATTTAATTGTTGTTACTAATTTCACGGTAAACAGTTTGGCACCCACCATGAGGCTAAAAATAATAGTGATTATTTTTTTTGATGGTTTCGCTGCAAAAACGCGAGTTATCTTTCACACTTCTTCTTGCCCATGATCCTAACTTTCAGGGCAAGACGCTTGGCTCGACTAGTGAAATGAGGAGCCGAAACCTCAAAAGCGACGGAGAAGAGGACACGACCAACCTAGAGTCCGGTGCACCCCCGGGTTCAATACAAGCGAAATGGAGGGGTCCCCAAAATAGTGTCCACATGATTATCGGAGGAACTAACGATCTCCAAGGACCCAAGTCCAAACGAACGAAAACATCAGCTACAGAAGAGGGACCGACTCGAAAATGCTTATCCAAAGAAACCCTCATATTCAGCAAAGAGGATCTCGAGGCCATGGGGGAACTGCACAACAATGCGCTGGTGATCTCGTTTCTCTTAAACAACACAAGGATATAGCGCGTGCTTGTGGACCTGGGCAGTTCGGCCAACATAATCAGGTCAGAAGTAGTAGAATAGTTGGGGTTGCTCGATCAAGTTGTTCCCATCCCTCGAATCCTCCACGGTTTCAACATGACCGGAGAAGCAACGAAAGGAGAAATCACCCTCCCGATCAACACGTCTGGCACAACCCAGAATACCGAGTTTCAGGTCATCGACGGCGACATGAGATACAATGCCTTGCTTGGCAGGCCTTGGATACACAATATAAAGGCAGTGCCCTTGACCTTGCACTAGGTGATAAGGTTCCCCACAAGGGACGACATCACGACGATACATGGAGAACAGCGGGCAACAAGGGAAATATTTGCGGTCCACCATGAAACGCCAACCCCCATACACGCGGCCTCAAACGAGGAGAGAAGCATGCAGACTCTTGGAGGTGACAAGGAGGATTTCTTCGCCCCTCAAACTTTCGTTGCCCCCGAAGAATTAGATGCGACCAAGTTAACAGTTGAAGAGCTGGAGCATACCATTCTGATCAGGAACCTCACGGATCGCAAAGTATACCTGGTAATGGGGCTAACACCCAAACTCAGGACAGGGTTTATTCAATTTCTTAGTAACAATATCGATTGTTTTTCCTGGTCCCACCTAGATATGATAGGTATCCAATCGGAAATAACCTCCCACCGGCTGAGCGTCGATCCCAAATTCAAACCCGTGAAGCAAAAAAGGAGATCGCAGTCCGAGGTAAAACACGCCTTCATCAAAGAAGAGGTGGTGAAACTTCTTAAAATCGGACCCATCAGGGAGGTAACGTATCCCGAATGGCTAGCTAACGTAGTGGTAGTGCCAAAAAAGGGAATAAGCTAAGGATGTGCGTAGATTATAAAGATTTAAACAAAGCATGCCCCAAAGATTCCTTACCGCTGCCTAATATCGATCGTTTGATCGATGCCATGGCCGGCCACGAGACCCTCGCCTTCCTCGATGCCTACTCGGGGTACAATCAGATCCAGATGAACCTCGAGGATAGGGAAAAGACCTCATTCATCACGAAATATGGTACATATTGCTATAACGTGATGCCCTTTGGGCTAAAAAACGCAAGAGCGACATACCAACACCTAGTTAATAAAATGTTCGAGCATCAAATAGGTAAATCAATGGAAGTATAAATTGATGATATGCTAGTTAAATCCCTGTGCGTAGAGGACCATCTGACCCATTTGCAGGAAACTTTCAACATCCTCAGAAGCTACAACATGAAGCTCAATCCCGAAAAGTGTGCCTTCAGAGTAGGCTCAGGAAAATTCCTGGGCTTCGTGGTCTCAAACAGGGGAATCGAGATCAACCCCGACAAAATAAGGGCCATCGAAGAAATCACAGTGGCGAACAACATGAAAGCTGTCAAACGGCTAGCCGGGCGGATCGCGACCCTGGGCAGATTCATATCAAGGTCGTCAGACAAAAGCCACCACTTCTTTGCCCTAGTCAAAAGAAAGAGCAACTTCGAATGGACTCTGGAATGCCAACACGCCCTGGAAGAACTGAAACTGTACCTGTCTAGCCCGCGTTTGCTGCACACGCCCAAAGAGGATGAAATGATGTACCTGTACTTGGCCGTGTCCGAAATAATGATGAGCGGTGTATTAGTCCGAGAAAAGCAAGGTACGCAATTTCTTGTGTATTATGTAAGTCGAACCTTGGGGGACGCCGAAACCCGGTACCCCCATCTAGAAAAATTGGCGCTCACACTAATAAGTGCCTCGCGCAAGCTGAAGCCTTTCTTTCAGTGCCACCGCATTTGTGTCCTATCAACTTATCCTCTCCAGAGCATACTGCACAAACCCGAATTGTCGGGTCGACTAGCCAAATGGGCCATTGAACTCGGAGGGTATGATATAGAGTATCAACCTCGGACGGCCATTAAATCCCAAATCCTGGCGGATTTTGTGGCCGATTTTTCACCATCCCTCATCCTCGAGGTAGAGAAGGAACTTTTACTAAAATCAGGCACGTCCTTCGAGGTATGGACCCTGTTCATGGATGGTGCCACAAATGTCAGAGGATTCGGACTCAGTATAGTCCTAAAGCGCCCGTCGGCGGCATAATCCGATAGTCCATAAAAACCACAAAGCTAACTAACAACGAAGCTGAGTATGAGGCTATGATTGCAGGTTTGGAGTTGGCCAAGGGCTTGAGAGTCGAGGTTATCGAGGCAAAATGCGATTCGCTCCTCGTGGTAAGTTAAGTGAATGGGAGCTACGAAGCCCGGGAAGACAGGATGTAGAGGTATCTGGATAAGATCCAAATCACGTTGCGCCGCTTCAAAGAATGGACCTTAGTCCATGTACCCCGAGAGCAGAACAGTGAGGCTGATGCCCTGGCGAACCTAGGATCGTCTGCTGAGGAGGAAGACCTGCTCCCCAGAGCTGTTGTCCAATTAATCAAGTTCGTGGTCGAGGAAGGTCACGCAGAAATTAACTCCACCAGCCTGACATGGGACTGGAGAAACAAATGCATCATTTATCTGAAGGACTGGAAACTGCCCGCCGATCCAAAATAATCAAGGGCCTTGCGAACCAAAGCAGCCCAGTTCTCGCTCAACAAAAATGGGGCCCTATACAGGAGAACTTTCAATGGCAACCTGGCAGTATGCTTGGGACCGGGCAACACGGATTATGTGCTCCGAGAGATCCACGAGGGCAACTGCGGAGACCACTCCGGGGAAGACTCCCTAGTTTGAAAGGTAATCAGAGCAGGCTACTACTGGAATAGCATGGAAAGGGACGCCATGGTGTTCGTCCGAAGGTGCGACAAGTGTCAGAGATTCGCCCCCATGATCCACCAACCCCGCGAACAGCTATATTCTGTTTTATCACCATGGACATTTATGAAATGGGGAATAGATATCGTCGGCCTTTTGCCAACGCACCAGGTAAAGCTAGATTCATTCTGTTTATGACTGATTACTTTTTGAAATGGGTGGAAGCGCAGGCCTTCGAAAAAATAAGAGAGAAGGAAGTCATCAACTTTATATGGGAACACGTCATATGCCGGTTCGGGATCCCATCCAAAACAACATGCGACAATGGGAGGCAATTCATCGTGAGCAAGGTAACACAGTTCCTTGAGGACAACAAAATCAAGAGGATCCTTTCAACGCCATACCACCCGTGTGCAAACGGCCAGGCCGAATCCACAAATAAAACCATCATTCATAACCTGAAAGAAGAAATTACAAAGTGCCAAAGGAAAATGGTAAGAAACGCTGCCCGAGGTACTGTGGGCATATCAGACAACTCCAAAATCAAGCATAGGGGAGAAACCTTTCTCTCTAGTGTATGGTGCTGAAGCACTAATACCAGTAGAGGTCGGCGAACCAAGCACCAGATTCTAGCACGCCAGCGAAGAATCAAACCATGAGGCCATGGCAACGGCCCTCGAGCTGCTCGATGAAATATGGGAGGCCTCGCTGGTTCGGATGGCCGCCCAAAAGCAGAAAATCGAAAGATACTACAACAGGAGAATGAACCTCCGATATTTCGGAATCGGAGACTTGGTCCTAAAGAAGGTTACTCTTAACACCCGAAACCCCAATGAAGGGAAGCTAGGCTAGAATTGGGAAGGGTCGTACCGTGTCCTCGGGATAGTTAGCAAAGGCTCCTATAAGCTTGGCACCATGGAAGGCAAGCTGCTCCCAAACAATTGGAATGAGTCAATGCTCAGGCGGTATTACTGTTAGGGCATCCGATCATGAAACCCCACAGGAGCCCTCGAGCAAACGTCGCACTCTTTTTCCCTCAATCAGGTTTTTTATCCCGAAATAGGTTTCTTGCCGGCAGGATTCTCCAACAAGGCAACGTCCGCACACTCCCTAAAGAAGAATTTGAAGGGCCTACGAGACTCCCTTTGCAGTCAGCCCAGCCTTGGAAAAATGACGAACGAGGCTCCGATAGGAGGCAATGCGCCGCGGCAAGCAACCCGAGGAGCCGCACCCACGCGGGCCGAGCTCGCTTCAATGGCACAATATGTATTTACAAACTATGTTTACACCAAGCGATAAAGTAAATCTTTTCGGTATTTCACGTCGAAAAAGGCTATTTCGGTATATTCACGGCAAAAGCCTCTCTGCCGAATACGTCCCGAGATACTCGGAGACTTAAACGGTTCAAATGCCTACACGACCCCATGGTCGGAACCCCAAGCTCACAAAGCCCTCACAATGCAACTCCGATTTCACGAGAAGTCGTCTTCAATCTTAAACAAACTCGATGACTCGGAGACTGTCGCCAATCGCCATATACTGAAAATCGGAAACTGTAAGACCCTAGCGGGCAGACTCGGCATAACCAGATCTATTCTACACAAACTGTAAGACCTCAATAGGCATGAAAAACTGTAAGACCTCAATAGGCATGACAAACTGTAAGACCTCAACAGGCATGAAAATCCCAAAGTTTAGGCTATACATCACATTTGTAAGAATTCCTAAAAGGCACACCCTCGATGTAGACGCCTAAACTATCACTTGGGATTAAAAAAAGCTATGGCCAAACGCATATGACTACGGTCAAAACGGCTAATACAGCCAAAATAACGCGACTCGGGGACGCCCGACTATCGCTAAAAATTGCAGGCCACTACTCCAAATATACTTCGGAAAGAACCGGTGAAAACATGCTTCCCTCAACAGGCAAAAATGAGCTCCGACCATGTCGGCTCCAAAACGCAAGGGCGTCGATCTATGAGCTATGAACCTTACGGGGTGCTCGAAACATCGTCGACAACGACTTGAAATCGAGGTTCCTTTGGAACCGACGACGGGTCAGGCAAAAATACTCTATAAAGACCTTAACGAGCGGAAACAAAGCCTACAAAAAAACGCCCACGGGAAAAAACAGCGTAAGAGCGATTGTCGCCAGCTAAGCAAGTCTACGGCCTCATATTGAAAGGTCTCTATGACCAAACAACGTATGAGCCATTGTCACCAGCTAAAACATAATCTTGACAACTTGATGATTAAAATGAGCTCAAATCGTAACCCGATTCGGAGACCGAATCCAAAATAGTTAACTATGCAAGCCTCCGGGCCACATACTAAAAGGTCTTAACGACCAAACGACATAAGTGCCACTGTTGCCGGCCAGAAACTCAAGGAAATTTAAGGGTTGATTACAGCTGAAATCGCAATGCGACTTGGAGACTGGACCCGAAAATTGTAATATGCCTAAGGGCACGGCATAAGTGTCAATATTGCCAGCCAGGAAGCCGAGGAAATTTAAGGGTCGATTACAACTCAAATCGCAACGCGACTCGGAGACTGGACCCGGAGTAGTTAAACTGCAAAATGCCTAAGGGCACGACATAAATGCCATCACCACTAGTCGAGCGAGCCTCCATGCCACGCGCCTGTAAGGTCATCTCGACTCAAAGCACGGAAGGCCATCATCATCCGCCCATGCAGAGGAAAGAACTTAAGGGTTAATTATAGCCCGAGTCGCAACGTGACTCAAAGACTGGACCCAAAATAGTTAAAAACAGCGAATGCCCAAGGGCACGGGACAAAAAACCGCCATAATCCAATCTCAGAGGAAAGAGCAAATTAGTAAAGCTCAGGATAAACCTGACCCGGGACTCAATGTAAAATGGCTGAGAAAAGGCGCAAAACCCCCGATGGTAATTCACATCAGAGGCCGTATCAACCAGCCTAAACAGGCCACAAAGCTGTGTTACGGGTTCAAAGTTCTTTCGCCAACAAAGGGAATAGAGTAATGAGATTTCTCCTTATACATATGCCAAAATAAAAGCGCTATATATAGACAGGGAGATCAATAAGGAAAAACAACACAGCCTAAATCTATTGTCAAATCATGGCCACATAGGTTGCATCTAGGCGGTTACGAATCCCCTGATAGTCCCTTCTCGACGGCGTCCCCTCTCTCCGGGGAGACATCCCTATTTTTAACACCACTCGAGCTACTTTCCAATACGCCGTCGATGGTTAACCTTCCAAGGTCCGGCCAAGCACGGTCCGCGGCTCGAGGTAAAGCTGGGTCTGGCCCACCAAGGTCCTCTTAACATGAGAATCTTTAGTGACCGCTCCTTCCCCATGTAAAGATACAAGCGCCTCAGGCCTCGGCTCTGATCCGAAACAGTGCGCCTACTAGCCCGAAACGAAGACTCTTGTACTTTCCACTATCCTCCATCACATCCTGAAGCTGACGCTCAATCGAGGTGACTCTCCTCCTAAGGATATCTCTTTCATAAACCACCTCGTCCACATGACGACTAAGCTCGAAGATTTCAGCGTCCTTGTCCCGAAGCTCCCCTTTCAGTAAAAGTTTCTCCTTCTCGAACTGCATGAATCAGGGCCCAAGGGGTTAAAAACAATAGAATCCCACAGAAGCTCAAATAATAGTGAGAATAGGGGATGAATAACCTGTTCGGTTAAAAGGGCTTTCTCGTGTTCGCGACGGCTCACCTCGTCCTGATATTGGGCGAGGGCCTGATTATAAAGCGCTTCGGCCTGAAATCAAGTAAAAAAGTTAAGGGAATAAAGATCAGAGTGGCCTGAAGCAACAAATGGGGATGGATGAAGTTACCTGCTCACAAAGCCTACCCATCTCAACGAAAATAGAGAAAGCATTGATCCCGGAACTACCCTCAAGAGTGATCGCCGGCCTCCCGAGTGCGTCTTTGCCTTCGATCAATGCTCCTGCCTCAGAAATATCCTTGCGAAGCTCGTCCCACATTCCGAAAGATCGAATTGTTCCCCTTTTGAGGAATCAACAATAACCAACGGGCCAACAGAGTCGGCTGGAATGTCCGCCCCATGTTCATCCCGGGTCCTCGATCGAGACTCCTTCAGATCGCCTACTAAGGGCGTCCTGGCTTATGAAGGACTCCAGCCACCTGTCGAGTCAAAACCAGTACTCGATATCCCATCCATTGCCTCGCTACCATAAAGACGGGCCGCGCCGGCATCAGACTCCTGTCCGGAAGCATTTATCTACTCGGCCCGAGGAGCAACCGATCCTAAACGATCTTAGGAGGGTGCCTAAAAGCTACTTTCTCCCTCGCCTTCAGCACGAATATTTCCTACCACGCCAGAAGCCGGAACTGATGAATCAACCTTGGACTCCTCCACTTTGGTCCTTTTGAGCTTCGATGGCTCAGCAAATGCGCCCCTTTGCCATTTCTTCTCCTAGTCAAGCACCGAGATGTCCCCTCCGACGGGCGGCACCTCCCTTATCAGTAGGACTCCTCCTAGACCTACATAGATGTAGGGATCAAATGCACAGAAAGGGAAGAGCTGCTAGTAGCAAGCTGCGCTAAAATGCGCGAATACAACAAAACTCGGAACTTACCATGATCTTTTTCTTCCTACTAGGCTCGAGATAAATCCCGCCACGCACGATCATTATACAGGCAGATCGAGTATAAATGGCTGACCCAACCCTAAAGATCTGGCACCGCTCCAGGGTAGACCACTGCGGCTGAAAAGACAAAAAAGAAACAATTGAGTCAGGGACGTAAAGAGAAATCATCAACGGGAAGTAAAGGCTTTGCATTCACTTACGCGCGACATTCCACTTTTCAGGGAATGGCATACCTTCCATTGGGATCAGATTAGACGTCCTCACTCAGACAAACTGACTCAACCACCCATCGTCCCCAAATTCCTCGGTATAGGCGAAAAGGGACCTCGGGGCTCGACAATGAAGCTTGATTAAACCCCCGTGAAGGAGACGAGGGCTGTACATCCGAATCAGGATTCAGAGTAGAGGGAATTCCCTTTATCATGGTCGAGTAATGCTTGATCATATAAACCGCATGCCAGAACGAATGATGGACTTGATCCAGAGTCACCTGGTAACTCCATCAGAAATCAAGAATCACAGGGTCGATCGGGGGCAAAGACGGTCCTGCCGGTCCCAAAGTAAATGGTAGGTGTACATGCTAAAAAAGCCGGCCCGGTGAGCCATAATATCTTCATCCTGAGCGAGAATTTCCACAAGCACATCATCCCCCTAGCAACAGTCGACCCTCTCTTTCCCGATATCCATTATAGAACTGATATATCGAGTTACTGGTCACAACGTCCTGAATTCGAGGAGGGTCTCTCGACCCTGAAAGCTGAATTCATTGCAAAAGGTCCTGGGACACACTCCTCGACACGGGGTGGAGCGACTACTTCGCCTTAGGAAAAGAACGGAGAAGACAAGCCCACAACCTCCTGAGAAGTAGCAGTGGAAATATTCGCCATTCTTGAGAAGTCCAAGAGAAGAAGAAAATGGGGGAGGTCGCGCTCCTAAAAAGAAAAGCAAGGAGCAAAGGAAAAACAGACTTCACTAAAAGGTTTTGAATAGGATCCAAAAGGGAAGAAGCAAATATTTATAAGAGCATCGTGGGTACATTAAAGGAGGCCAACCACCATAGTTAATGCTGGAATTCACGTTAACGGCGCATATAGCTCGCGTTGACAGCCCGCAACCATTTTCAGGGATGCCGGAGGAAGTAGGAGTTCAAAAATATTTCTCATCGTTTCTCGTCACCTTCACTCTAAGAAACATGGAGGCTATCTATATGCGGCGAATCTGAGGGCCCGAATTCCCCATCGTAAGGTCATCTCGCGGTCATGCCCCTCGATGCTCGGAGCCAAGGTCGAGACTCATCCTCGGGGTTCGTCTAGAGCTGATCCGAACATTATAGCATTCCGACTAATGCAGCGGGACGCAACAAGCAAGGGGGAAGTTCTCAAGTCACGCGACTCGACCTGACAAGGCCGGCCTATCTGAGGCCTATTTTTGAGGTGTCACATCTAGCCGTCCTATCTCTGTACATTCATGGTTAACACATTTTGTATTACAAGAAATTCCCCTCCTATATAAAGAGGATCCCCACCTCTTTGCAGGGGGGACGGATGTTGCTCCATTTCTCCACAAGTGCAATAATATCTCTCTCTCTCTCTTTTCTTCTAAGTTGTTCGCTCTCACTGGCCCGAGGCCGCTTCAGCATTTATCATTCTCTTATTTGTTCTTCACTACTTTTCTCAATATTGGTAACATAGAGCCTTGCTCGATCATATCTCTTCCTGTTATCCCATTTCCGACTACCCCCGATAGTTCGAGATTGACATTAACGCCGGTCCCGAGGTCCCATCAACCATCTATGCACCCAGGCAATGGCCCCCCTTTGGTTTGATTACTGCCTCGTTTTAGCTAGCTTTTCATCATTATACTTAGCATTCTTAGCATAAACTGCTTTAACAACTAGCTCTAGAATAGATCACGTATTTTTAGAATCCTATTTACAAATTTAATTGTTGTTACCATTTTTACGGTAAATAGAGATTTTGATCTAAGGGTTGGAATGTGATTCCGAAAATTGGAGTAGCTCCATAGTGGTGAATGTGACGTGTGTGCAAAATTTTAGGTCATTCGGACGAGGGTTGATAGACTTTTTTATCCAAAGCGTAAATTGAGAGTTTTTGGAGTTCTTAGGCCTGAATCTGCGGTTGATTCGATGTTTCATGTTGTTTTAGGTATTTTAAGGATTGGTGTAAGTTTTTATAGTGGTATATAACTTGTTCGTGCTTTTAGTTGAGGTCCCGGGGGCCTCGGGATGATTTTGGAGGGTTAACGAGAAGTTTGGAGTTGGGAATTTGCAGCTGAAGCTGCTGAGTCTGCTTTCATAACCGCACCTGTGGCTTGGGGACTGCAGGTGCAAGCCTGCAGAAGTGAAAGGGAAGCTGCATATGCGGCTATGAGGAAGAAGGGCTAGAACCGCAGATGCTGGAGTTTGGCAGCACCTGCGAGGCCGTAGGTGCGAGAAGGATGTCGCAGAAGCGAAAAAATTTGATTTAATGAAAAGTCGCAGGTGCGACTTGGTCTTGGCAGAAGCGGGACCGCAGGTGCGGTCCCAGAGCCGAAGATACGGTTTCACTGGTAAAAAATGGGACAGAATCGAGGGTTTAGTTTCAAAACATGGAAAATTGATTTGAGAGCTCGGGATTGGCGATTTTGAGAGAGATTTTCACCTGGGTGTTTTGAGAGAGATTTTCACCTGGGTGATTTAGAGAAAAGTTGGAAAAGTTCCTAGACCTAATATTTGAGTTTGGATCTCGATTTTGAAGTTGGATTGGAGTAATTTCTATATATATGAAGTCATGAGAGTATGAGGATTCTGAATTTGTAAATTTTACCCGATTCCGAGATGTGGGCCCGAGTGGCATTTTGGTTATTTTTCTTAATTTCACGTATTAGCTTAGAATTAATTAGTGGAATCAGTTACTTGAAGTTATATTTACATTATGCAATTGAATTGAATAGATTTGGGCTATTTGGAGTCGAGTACTCGTGGCAAGAGCGTGGTTTCGGGTTGATTTTGAGCCGGTTCGAGGTAAGTGGCTGTCTAACCTTGTGTGGGGCAAACTCCCCTTAGGATTTTGTATTGTCGATATTTGAAATGCCTTGTACATAAGGTGACAAGTGCATACTTGTGATAATTGTTGAAAAACCTGTTTTCATTAATTAACTATAATTGGGTTTCCTTTCCTGTTTGTTCTACTTGCAATTTAAGCCTGTTGTTAGCTTAGGGAAGCATGTCTATTTAACTTAATAGCTTTACTTGCTCAAACTGACTTATTTGGATTATGTGCAACATGCTAAGCTAGAAATACATGTTTTACCTTGGTATAGAATTTGAGTTGAATTATGTATTCCTAGTTGTTGTTCCTATGTGTTTACTTTGGGACTATAGGACGGTATCCCGAGAGCTCCCCCTGCATGTTTACTTTGGAACTATGGATTGGTATTCCGGTAGATCCCCCTACACATTTACATTGAAACTGCGGGATTGCACCCGGTAGATCCCCCTATACTGGATATCTACACTTGGGACTACAGATCGGATTTCCGGTAGATCCCCGCGCATTATGAGTTGACCTACGGGACTGCACCTGGGAGATCCACTGGATATTTACATTTGGGGGCTACAGGACGATATCCTGGGAGATCCCCGGTTGTTATCTCTGTGTTGAGTTGTATTCCTTTCTGTGATTATTTTGTCTCTGTTATAGTTGTTGTTGTTCTTTCTATACCGTGTTACTTCTTACTGTTGTACTTAATTATACTATCTTATTCTATACTGTTATACCTTATATTTAATTTAATCTCAATAGGGCCCTGACTTTTCTCATCACTACCCGACCGAGGTTAGGCTTGGCACTTACTGAGTACCGTTGTGGTGTACTCATGCCCTTTCTGCACATGTTTTTCATGCGTAGATCCAAGTACTTCGACTCAGTCCTACCACCCTTGAGGCGAGGCGAGTTTTCCCACAGACTTTGTGGTATATCTGCCGCGTCCGCAGACCGAGGAGTCCCTTTCTATTCCCTCTTTAAGTATTAGCCCTGCTGTATTTTCTTTTGTTAGACATTCTGGAGTTAGATACTTGTAGACATTCAAAAGCTTGTGATTTCATGAGATTCCGGGTTTTGGGAAATATTGTTTCAGTTCCGAGAGTTTGTATTGTATATGCCGAGCGACATCTTATACGCTTCGTAATGTTATTTCTATAGTTCATGGTTAGTTTTGTTCTGCTATTTCTGCTTTCGCAATTTGTTAGGCTTACCTAGTCGTAGATACTAGGTGCCGTCACGATAGTTCAGGGAGGGTGAACTGGGGTCGTGACAATTATCTAGCCTTACAACCTTTTAAGAAAAAATAAAAGATTAAATTTGGCCTACTATTTTGTTTACCGTGAAAATAGTAATAACAATTAAATTAGTTAATGGGACTCTAAAAATATGTGATCTATTTTTATGCTAGTTGTTCGAGCAGTTGATGCTAGGCGTATGAAGATAAGAGATGAAATGCGAGCCAAAACAGAATTATAATCAAACCGAGAGATCAGTTACTCTGGCCTCGAACTGGCCGGCGTGGGGCCTCGAGGTCGATGTCTGGGCTCGAGCCCGAGCTATCGGGGGTAACAGGGGAGGGAATAACAGTTAGAATATAATTAGAGGAGGCTCTTTATGGCCAATATCAAGAAATAAATGAGGAACAAGTATGAAAGCAATAAATGAAAGAGGCAGCCTCGAGCGAGCAAGTTACAGAAAGGAGAGAGAGAGTTGTTATTGATCTTATGTAGAATGGTTGGAGCAACAGTAGCCCAACCTTACAAAGTGATGGAGATCCCCTTTATATAGGAGGGGAATCCCGTTATAGTACAAAATGCATTAACTGTAAAGGCATGGAGATGGGACGGCTGGACGAGACACCTTGATACATGCTCCGGGTAGGTCGACTTTGTCAGATTAACCGTGTGCCTTGGGAATTCCCCTTTCTTGTACTATAGCTATTAATACGCGATGCCCCGGAGCCGGTATCCGACGACTCCCGAGGGTAGGTCTCGACCTTGGCTTCGAGCCTCGAGAAGCATGGCCGCGAGGCGACCTAATGACGGGGAATTCGGGCCCCCGATATTACCGCATACATATTTAACCATTCATGAAGTTTTATATATCTTTTATTATGTTCCTCCTCAACTTGACAAGACCAAAGCCGGACAAATATTTATTATGAATATAATATTTATGTGTACATACGTGGACATGTTCGGGGAAGGGGTTAAGGGGCTAATGGATATTGTAGATATATATAGGTCATAAAAGTTCAATTGTAATATCCTCAGGCTAAAAATAGATATATTCCATGTATTAATCAATTAGCGAAAGATTTTTCCATCAAGTACTTCAAGTACTAACACCTATAAATTTTTAATTAAGACTGGTATCGCCTTAATTAATCTATTATACTTAATTGTAATTGGGTGACTTACAGATTTTTGAGAGGCTATGCAGAAGAATGACACCAAACTTGATATTCCAACCAAGTGAATCATATCAAAGGTGTCGTCAATCCTCCATATACCTGAAAGCAAGACAAATGATTGCATAAGGATATAAACAGTCGTGAGGGAAGAG
The DNA here is from genome assembly GCF_000393655.2 of Nicotiana sylvestris. Taxonomy (NCBI): domain Eukaryota; kingdom Viridiplantae; phylum Streptophyta; class Magnoliopsida; order Solanales; family Solanaceae; genus Nicotiana; species Nicotiana sylvestris. The sequence goes on along the minus strand of NC_091057.1, from coordinate 50,076,956 downwards.
GCATATTATATATAAAGTGGTTCATAAACCTTATTAAATCCAACACTTTAAATAGCAATGTACTAGTGGTCATTCCTAATTTAATTAGGCTCTTTGCTTATCATAGTTCTAATGGTCAATCGTACATTTCCCTTCTCGTGATTGTTAATTAAATTCCTCATAACCTATTTTCCCAGTAAAAAACATTCTATCTCACAAATGTTCTTTGCAACATAAAGATAGTATCCAATGGAAGTTCAAGAACCTTTTTCCCGTGCTAACTGTCCAATAATTTTGAGGATTAGCTCTTCTTATGCAACAAATCTGAAAGATAGTAGCACTTTCTTAGCATGATAATCCTAAGTATTATAGCTTGATTGTTGACGTACCTCAAATGGCAGAGCGAGTACACGATATTTAATAGATCACGATCACATTTATACCAAGTCATAGGCTCAACATTTTTTATAAGATTAGAATCAGCTAATAAAGCTAAGACCTTGTAGAGACAAATTATAAAAGAAACTACTAATTTCCTTGAAGCAGATTCACTTGCAGGCTTTGCAAAGGTTCGATTTCATGAGAAAAGTTAAAATAGTTTCTCAAGGTTGCCAGTTCTTACCACTTCACTTATTTGTTCAACTAAATTTATGTCTCAACTATCTTCAGAGTAACTTGATTCTGAGAAATGATTCAAATGAGAAACTATATTTTCAATATGAAGATGCTTTGGGATTTAACTGGCGTATTCAGTGCAAAACTTAATAATAAAATACTTACAACTCTTTCTTTATAAATAATTTTCTTCTTAGCCTGGCGTAATTTTTCTAGAATAAATAAATCCAAAAAAGAGATGGAAATAGTTTTCAGCATCTCAAATGCACTATTTCGTTATCTGGTAGCATTTAGTAGTATACTCATATCGAGAACAAAGGTAAATTGTTTTTAATAAAAAGACAGTCTATTGAGAAAGAGCAACAGCTACACTATTTTTTAAATTTTACACTAATTCTTCAGTCCCTGCACTGTTCGTAACATGAACAGTTACCAATCCTCTCCTTAAGAAAGTATGGTAGCAAGTCATTAAGTAAATGCAATTAAATTATAGAATTTTGAATCTAACCATGTCTTGGTAGCTTACCTTGAAGGAGCAACTGCTAGTTGAGTATACAATGTCCTAAGAGGCAACACGCCTGGCCTCTATGATGTATATATCTACATCCAATTTGACAACTCTACTATGAAGTTTTATTGACTTTGTTCAACTCTAACTGAATTTCAGAGAAAAGATTCACATATAGCATTTCTTAATGCAACTCTCTGCGTCACAACATTTTTTTTTGTTCATACAAGACAATATGCGATTAATTGAATACTGGCACTTGAAAAAAAAAAAAAGGTAAGGTGAATGAGGGTATTACCTTGCTTGTGAAGCATGTTTGTAGTTTTTGGTGTCGCTAAAATTCTTTTTAAATTAGAGCACCAAAGAGTTGAATCCGGAACATCTGAAGCGTAAATAAAAAAGTTATATTTAGAAAAATTGGATAAATATTCCATCAGTAGCAATTAGATGAATAAAATATCTATAGGTAGTGAAAAATATTAATTAATATCATACCTATCTTAAATACGACGAAATGTTCTCACCCTGAACTCGATACGTAAATCGCCGTTGGCAAAACAAAATTGTGCAAAAAGTGCATAAATATAAATTAGAGAAAGTGACATATAAAAGAACTTAAGACTAAAAGAAAAGAAAAGTTCCGTGAATACTTATCCCAAACTAAATGTTGCAAAGTCCATATACGAAAAGTTGTTATTTATTTTTGGGATAATTAAAAAAAGCATAGTTAATCCTTCCTATAACTTCTCTTTTTCATAATAAGGTGTTCTCAATTTTCTTTTTTGAATTTCCTCAGTTCGGATTCTTGTCAACATATATTCAACAACATATTTTGGATACGTCATTATGTCGCTTATGTTGATATTAGTTTATATGCAAGCTCATCAACATATTCACACCTTTCATCTATGTCTCCAACCAGCACAATCAAGAATGACAATGTCATCCCTAGAGATAGTGAGGCCTATGCCGCAATTTATTGTTTTTTATTTGTAATCTAGAAGATTACCAAAAGGTTCATCATTGAGAATATATACTTGTTTCATTTAGCAGAATTGTTGAACAAAAAAGGTCAAAATATTGACATAACATCAAGTTGGTTAAATATTTACAACATACTAATGCCTCATAATATAAACATCTGTTGACGAATCAAGTTTGTACAAGATAAACAAAAAGATTATGGAATATCTACTTGCATTATACTATGTTCTTCAGCTTGCTTCCTTGGTTCATTTTTCCATTTTCTATATCGGACAGAAGACTATGCATTCCTTTTGAAAGCCATTTATTTGATAACCCTTCAAGAGAACTTGCAGTGAGACAACTTAAGCAATATAATAAAAACAATGCAGAATGTTTTGATTAGACAAACCATCAAAACTACCTACTTATTTAACTCTCCATCAAGTGTAGAAAAGCACATTGATATGTAACTCACAAACGGATAGAAGAACATGATGAACATGATTTTAGCAGTACATGGCAGAGCAATTAATCCCATCAGGAAGGGAAACAAGGAAACATTAAGAACAAGGATAATTCAACATTATTCCTGTAAGGTCATTACTTGTGTTATAAGTAAATTCTGTATTTCGAAACCTTGAAACCTCTTTATGTCTTACCTCGATTTGCGTGCACAGACCGGGTGCGTTTCCGGAAAGCTTTTATGTGAAAACTAAGTAAAATAAGGAAAATTGGCTTTTAAAAATTGAATAAAATTGACTTTGGTCAACATTCTTGGTAAACAGACCCGAACCCGTGATCCGACGGTCTCGTAGGGTCCGTAGTAAAATATGGGACTTGGATGTATGCCCGGAATTGAATTCCGAGGTCCTAAGCCCCAAAAATGAATTTTTAAAGAAAATTATTTTCTGGAAAAAATATAGGTTTTTAGAAGTGAATTGATGTATTTTCTTGATGGTATCGGGCTCGTATCTTGGTTTCGTAGTCCGGTACAAGTTTGAAATAACAATTAAGTTGAATTTGTAAAATTTGGTAAAGATCGGAGTTGGTTTGGTCTAAAACGGACCTATAGTTGAGAAAATAGTATTTTTGATGTTCTTGAGTGATTTCATGAATTTGAGGTTTAATTCATAGTTGTTGATATTATTTTAATGATTTGATTGCACAAGCAAGTCCGTATGATATTTTTGGACTTGCGTGCATGTTTGGTTTGGAGTCCCGAGAGCTCGGGTGAGTTTTGGATAGGCCACGGAGTGAATTTGGACTTAGGGAAATGGCTGTTGCAGGTTCAGCTGTGTTGCAGGCTCTGATCTCGCAATTCATAGTTGTTTGCATTTCGGACCTTCGCAATTGCGAAGCTCCTGTCGCAACTGCGATATCTACGACCAATTAATTGGGACTTAGACAGATTTTTCCTCATTTTTCAAACTCTCTCAAACCCTAAGCTCTCTGGGGCGATTTTCTAAAGAAAAGTTCTTCTCCAAATCAATTGTAAGTCGTTTCTAACTCATTTTCTTTAATCTATAACATCTTTTCACATGATTTCAATTCAAAATCAAGGATTTTCATGGGGAAAATTGGGTGTTTTGGGTAGAACTTAGGATTTTCAAATATTGGGGATTTGGACCTCGACTTGAGGTCCGGTTTCAAAACAAATTATATATTTGAGTTTGTGGGTGAATGAAAAATCGGGTTTTGGTTCGAACTTTGAGTTTTGACCATGTGGGCCCGGGGTCGATTTTTTACTTTTTGGAAAAATCTTTAGAAAACCTATTTTCATGCATTAGAATTGATTCATTTATCATTTATTGATATCGTTAAGTAAATTGTGGCTAGATACAAGCGAATTGGTGACAAGTATCTATTTTCATGCATCATTTGCTATGTGTTAATTATTGAGTACGACGTATAGGTGTGATGGCGAGTATTTATATGTCGTTGTCAAGCATGCCCGTGAGTCTTATACTATGATTGGTGTGACTCCGTTTCGTATTTTTCATGCTTTATATGATGATTTCTATTGTTGAACAAGGCTTGTGGAAGTATTATTGGTAATTGAACATTGTAGAGCATTGGCTCAAGTTGAGAATTGAGTTGTGAAGTAATTGTGGAAAAGAGAAGAGATTTATGATATTGTTTCCCTTGCCGGGATATTGTTGTTATGCTATTGTTCCCTTGCCGGAATTTTATTGTGATATTATTGATTCCCTTGCCCAAATTGCTTTGTGATTGTTGCTTGGGTGAGGAAGAGTGTAAAGCACGAAGGGTGATGCCGTGCATGATTTTGAGAGTGTTAATGGACGAAGGGTGATGCCGTGCCGATATTGTGAGGTAAAAGCACGAAGGGTGATGCCGTGCTGCACGATGTACAATGTTGTGCCATGATATGAATGATAAGGCACGAAGGATAGTTCTGTGTCATGCTTATGTGAGGTAAAAACACGAAGGGTGATGCCGTGCACATGTTATTGAATTCTTGATTCTTGCTGATAATTGAATTATGGCTTTCTTTACATTCCTATCTAGTTTTTCTTCTGTTCTTTACTATTTCAGAGACAAACATGTATCTATTTCGTTCGGACCCTGTTTGTAGTATTCTTAGATAGTATGTGAGATTGTGACACCAGTTCTCGGTAGTTTATGTTTATGGATTGGTATCGGTATTATCATTAAATTGTTATATTTCATTCTTCCGCTTTATTATTTCTGTTGTTTATATAATGTTAATTCACAACTGTTAAAGGATTAAAAATGGAAAAGGTAAAATATTTGGAATGATTGGCTTGCCTAGCTTTTGCTAGTAGGCGCCGTCACGATTCCAAGGTGAGAAATCCGGGTCGTGACAATTCAACTACCTGCTTCAAAATAAAAATTATGCTATTTTATAGCATTATTTTACTCCATTTACTAAACAAGATTCTTCAAGGGCCTGAAGTAATGAACAATACGGAAGGCCTCAGAAAATCATGACAACTACGCCTCAGCATTGCAGTCATTTTTTTACTGTATCTGTACAGAGGTAATTTCATGGGCAATCACAGTACTCTCTTATTTTTCATATATATCTTAGAGAAGTACGGTTTATGGCCCCCTCATATGTAGATTCGTCATATCAATAAAAAAAATATTTAAAAGAAAAATTAATATTGCAGCACCCAAGTTGCTTAAACTTTCTCTAAAAGGAAAGAGATGCTTCGAACAAACACTAAGATGTAGAAACACTCTACAAAATTATAAATTACATATACATACATATATATATATATATATATATATATATATATATATATATATATTCAAAAGAACTTTTAAACATAGAGTTTTATGCAAAGATCCCTATGTGTAATCGTAGTGCAACATATTGCCTTGATGCTAATAGACGGGATATCCAAGTCATGAAATATAAAATACATTTTCATGAAAAGTTAAGATATTCATAATAAAGTAGTACACTTCCCATTAGTAGTCTGTGTCCTTAAATTTACAAAGTAATCCACAAGATGCAGGTTTGGTTTTTGCTGATGCAGTTTGCCTTTTGTTTTAGACTTATTTTTCAGTCATGCACTAATACCTTCTTTCAGCTTGATCATTTAAGGCCAAGTGGGACTTTTTTCATCCTTTCTTTGCGAAAAAGAAATGTTGAATCAAAAATTGATATGGAAACAAAAACTTTAGTAAGATAAAACCAAAGAGAAAAGCAGGAAGCAGTGTTGAATTTGGATGAAGCTAAAACCTTTGATCTTTCATGTACATGCAATGTCTAGAGGCCCTTTGAATCTCTCTTTTCACCTTTGTAGAGACCTGTTCATAAAAACCTGAAAAATCAAAAGAAAAGAAACAGTTGAATAATCTAAAATATTTTTCTTTTTGAGAGAAAATACACAAAACTTTCCTCGATAGAGTTTTTATATGGCATGCATCCTTTCTGTTAGTAGATATCAGACTTGCAATGTAAATTAATACAACATCTGCAAAAAGCTTTGTAACTTCCCCTAAAATATTTTATCCTGTACATACCAAAAGCATCTACAATGGGTCATATCTAAAGAATGAGAAAATACCAACCAAAAGAAGGCATAATTACTCACCAGAAAAAATTATGACAGCAGATAGCCTCACACTCGACTCTCAGGAAAAACACTATTTCCACAAGGCTGAAAGCTATTCCCCCAAAAATTTTCATGCTCCATTTTTTAATGTAAAGGAAAGTCCAAGTATGGACACAAAGAAATGCTGGATATAATCCTTACCTTTTCCTTACCATGTTTCAGCTCCCTTTCTCTCCCTTACTCCATCCCCAAAAGAGCAAGTGTAACGACCCGGCCGGTCGTTTCATGAGTTACCGCCCGTTTTTCCCATTTCTGCTCCTTTATGCCTTGATCAACTGTACTATATGTTATTGTATTGGTTAGTTTGGGTTCGGAGTGATTTGGTAGAGAAATGAGACACTTAGTCTCTTAAGTTGGCCTTTGTTGGAAAAGTCAACCGGAAGTTGACTTGTGAATAAACGATCTCGGAATCGGGTTTTTATGATTCAAATATCATCGTGAAGTGATTTGGAACTTAGAAGCGTGATCGAAATGTAATTTGGAGGTCCGGAGTAGATTTAGACTTGAATTGGCGAAATTGGAATTTTGGCATTTTCTGGTTGGTAGCGGAGATTTTGATATAGGGGTCGGAATGGAATTACGGTAATTGGAGTAGGTCTGTGGTGTCATTTGGGACGTGTGTGCATAATTTCAAGTCATTCGGGCGAGATTTGCTAGACTTTTTGATCAAAAGCGGAATTCAGAAGTTTTTGGAATCCTTAGGCTTGAATCTGAGGGTATTTTGATGATTTCGACGTTGTTTTGGATGTTTCGAAGATTGGTATAAGTTTGAATAGTGCTATGTGACTTGCTAGTACCTTTGGTTGAGGTCCCGGGGGCCTCGGGTGATTTCGGATGGTTGACGGGAAGTTGAGAGTTATAATTGTGCAGCTGAAGCTGCTAATTTTGCTGCCATAATTGCACTTGCGGATTGGGGACCGCATGTGTGGGATCGCAGAAACGGAAGAGAAGCACATATGCAGCTATGGGCAAGGATGGTTAGAAGGCGCTGGTGCGGAAGGCTCAGCGCACCTGCGAGACCGCTGTTGCGGAAGTGGATGCGAAGGTGTGGTTTTGAGGGACTTGATTGGAAACTGCAGAAGCCGTTGTTTGGCCGCAGAAGGGGTACCGCAGGTGCGAAAACCCTGGGTCAGAAAGTATATATGTCCTCCTTCGCGAATTTTTGGTTATTCCACCATTTTCACATTCGGGTTTTGAGCTTGGGAGAGCAAATTGAAGAGGGAATTCAAGAGGGTTTCGTGGAGGTAAGGTTTTTGGACCCTAAACTTGTTTCTATGAAGGTTTTTTAACTGTTTAAGCTTGAAATTTGTGGTAATTAGTGGTGAAAATTGGGGGTTTAGGGCTAGAAAATTGGATACCTAAATTTGGGGATTTGAGGGGTCATTCGTGGTCGGATTTTGGTATTCTTGGTATGTATGGACTTGTGGGAGGATAAGGATCCTATTGATGCGATTTTTATTGGATTTCAAGATGTGGGCCTGAGGTTCGAGTTGGACCAATTTCAGGATTTTTTTATGTAAATTGAATATTTTCGCATAAGCTTCGTTCCCTTAGCATATATTGATGTTATAATTCTGTTTTTGGATAGATTCGACGCGAATTGAGGCCAAGTTGAGAGGCAAGGGCGTCGTAGAGTAGTATTTCATCCAGTTTGAGGTAAGTAACCATTGTAAATCTGGACCTGAGGGTATGAAACCCCGGTATTTCGTATTGTTTTGATAAATGAGGTGACGCACATGCTAGGTGACGAGCGTGTGGGCGTGCACCGGTAGGGATTGTGACTTCGTCCATACCATAGCGACTATTAAGTCACGTATTTGATTTGAAATCTTATGATATCCTATATTTTAGAGATTGATACTATGTGTTGGGTTGTACGCCGTGTTTGGGGCCTTTTGCCGACCTGTTTAGACCCTTAGGCGCATTTTTACTACTTTCCTCACTCTATTTGATTTGAAAGCATATTCTTAGTCATATTTTACCTATTATTTATTTAAAACTGGTTTCACCACTCTTTTCTTAATATATGAAAATTATTTGGGTGAAGTTTCCCTGATTTTTCACTGATACGCCCGAGTGGCCGTGAGGTTAATGACTGAGAGAGGTTTAGGACCTAATGATAAGGATTATATATCTATTATGGATTGTACTGCACACCGCAACGATATTATATATATGGATCGGACTGCATGCCACAACGATATACATATGGATCGGGCTACACGCCGCAGCAATATATTTTGGACCGGGTTGCGCGCCGCAATAATATGACGCTTGGGCTGTAGGAGCCCCTCCGGAGTCTGTACACCCTAGTGAGCGTAGTCGACTATAAACTATGGATCGGGCTGCACGCCGCAACGGTTATTATGATTATTATTATTAGGAGATATTATTGAGCAGGAGTGCTGAATGTGAGTACTGTTTGACGAGAGCTGAGTCACGGGTGACTGAGAGGCTTGCACGAGAGGCTATATTTATGAGTGATACCTTGCCCGAGGGGCTTGTTTATGACTTTTGTTACTTTCACTCTTCTTTTATACTAAGCCTCTGTTGAAAAATGTTGGATAAATGATATCAAAAGATTTTTAATTGAAACTGAAGTTTTACGAGATGACTGGTTATTAAATTGCAGAATTTAACTTGATACTTATGTTGAGACTTATTATATGATTTTAATTGCTCCTCACTGCACACAGACCTTATTTACTATAGTTACTTACTGAGTTGGCGTACTCACGTTACTCCCTACACCTTGTGTGCAGATCCAGGTGCCCGAGCATCAGAGTGAGAGCTTCCAGCACTCTCAGAGCTTTACCGGAGATCGCAAGGTAGTTGCACGGCATTTGCAGCCCTGCTTTCCTACCTCCTATCTTAGTATTGTGTCTTTCAGACTTATTTTGTATTATTCAGACAACGTTTTGGTTGTATTTAGAGGCTCATGATTAGTGACACTGGATTTGGGCTATGTTAGTGTATTTTATATTGTTTTTCGCACATTTCTATTAAGTTATATATTACATTTGAAAGCTTTGAGACTTAAATTGGTTTTAGAAAATTTTCATAAAAGGAATCAGATGTGGTAATTGTGGGTTTGGCTTGCCTAGTAATGTGATAGGCTCCATCACGACCGGGGTATTTGGGGTCGTGACAAGTTGGTATCAGAGACTAGGTTACATAGGTCTCGCGAGTCATGAGCCGTTTTAGTAGAGTCTTGTGGATCGGTACGGATACATCTGTACTTATCCCCGGGAGGCTGCAGAATCTTTAGGAAAAACCTCACATTCTTGAAATTCCTATCGTGCGAATCTGTTGATTCTAGTACTAAACTTATGTTATTCTATTCTCTCGTAGATGGTGAGGACACGTGCTACCGGTCAGGACGGACGACCACCAGTACCACCAATTAGGGCCACTGGAGGTTGAGGTCGAGGTCGTGGTAGTGGTAGGGGTGTAGCCTGCACAGCAGCTAGGGTAGCACCTGCAGATTCACCAGCTGCCCAGTTTAGGATTAGGTCCCAGTTGTGGACGCTCGAGCAGCACCAGCTCAGGCACCGGTTGTGCCTATTGTGATTACAGGCCTTCAGGAGGCTTTAGCTCAGATTCTATCAGTATGCACTGGCCTGGCTTAGGCGGTCTCAGTTACTACGGCCACCGCTACTTCGCAGGCTGGGGGAGGTACTCAGACTCCAGCCCAACCGGTTGCACCAGCCAAGGATTATGTGGTACCAGTTATGCCTGACGACGGGCAACATCGATTGGAGAGGTTTGGTAGACTCCAGCCTCCGACTTTCAATGGTACAAATGGCGAGGATGCCTAGGGTTTCTTGGACAAGTGTCAGAGGATTCTTCGTATAGCGGGTATTCTGGAGACCAGCGGTGTAGCATTTACTACTTTTTAGTTTTTTTGGAGCTGCCTTTACTTGGTGGGAGTCTTATGAGAGGCGTAGGCCTATTGATGCAGCGCCCCTTACCTGGCAGCAGTTCTCCGTTCTCTTTTTGGTGAAGTATGTGCCACAGTTTCGTAGAGAGGAGCTGCGTAGGTAGTTCAAGCAGTTGTGTCAGGGAGATATGACTGTGACGCAGTATGATATGAGGTTCTCGGAGTTAGCTCGTCATGCTGTTTGGTTGGTTCCTACGGATAGAGAGAGGATTCGAAGGTTCGTTGATGGCCTCATATATCAGCTTCATATTCTCATGACCAGGGAGAGGGTGTCAGGTGCTACTTTTGAGGAGGTTGTTGACATTGCTCGCGAGATTGAGTCAGTTCGTCACCAGGAGCGAGATGAGAGGGAGGCTAAGAGGCCTCGAGGATCTGGTAGTTTTGGTGGTGCTCCTTCGAGAGGTCAGTTTGATCATGGCAGAGGCCGTCCATTTAGACATGCTCAGTCAGCTCGCCCAGTTCATCATGGGGCATTATCGGGCCATGGTTCTCATAGCTCACATCAGGGCCATTCATTATTTAGTGCCCAACTAGCCCAGAGTTCGTCCCGTGCTCCATCGGTCCAAGGTTCTTCCATGCCAGGTCCTTCTGCTGGTCATTCCGGTGCCACAGGTTCCTTTCAGTCCCCATTTCCCACACCACGGAGTTGTTACAAGTGTGGAGAGTTTGGACATATGAGGAGGCAGCGCCCTCTTTTTCTTGAGAGTCCATCTCAATAGAGGAGTCAGCCCTCGACTTCAGATCTAGTTAATTAACCACCCACTTAGGCAGCTAGGGGTAGGGGTCAGTCATCTAAGGGTCACCCTAGAGGGGGAGGTCAATCAGGTGGTGGTCAGGTCCGTTTCTATGCACTCCCAGCAAGACCATATGCTATTGCTTTAGATTCTGTAATTACAGGTATTGTCTCAGTCTGCCACAGAGATGCCTCTGTATTATTTGATCCTGGTTCCACTTTTTCATATGTGTCATCATACTTTTCTCATTATTTGGATACGCCCCGTGAGTCTCTTATTTCATCTGTTCGTGTATCTATTCCGGTGGACAATACTATAGTTGTGGACCGTGTATACCGGTCATGTGTGGTGACTATTGGGGGTCGAGAGACCCAAGTGGTCTATTGTTGCTTTGTATGGGGGACTTTGATGTGATCTGGGCATGGATTGGTTATCTTCGTGTTGTTCTATATTGGGCTGTCATGCTAAGATAGTGACGTTGGCTATGCCTGGTGTGCCACGGATTGAGTGGCGAGGTTCGATTGATTTTGTCCCAAGTAGGGTGATTTCATTTCTGAAGGCCTAGCGGATGGTTGGGAAGGGTTGTCTTTCATACTTAGCCTTTGTGAGGGATGTCAGTATAGAGACTCCTAGTATTGATTCTATTCCTGTTGTAAGGGATTTTTTGATATGTTTCCTGTAGACCTGTCGGGCATGCCACCGGACAGGGATATTGATTTTGGTATTGATTTTGTGTCGGGCACTCAGCCTATTTTAATCCCTCCGTATCATATGGCATCAATGGAGTTGAAAGAGTTGAAGGAGCAGCTTCAGGAACTCTTTGATAAGGGGTTTATTCGGCCTAGTGTGTCACCGTGGGGTGCACCTATTCTATTTGTGAAGAAGAAAGATGGACCGATGAGAATGTGCATTGATTACTGGCAGTTGAACAAAGTTACAATCAAGAACAAGTATCTGTTGCCTCGCATTGATGATTTATTCAACCCGCTTCAGGGAGCGAGAGTGTTCTCCAAGATTGATCTCTGTTCAGGGTATCACCAGTTGAAGATCAGGGACTCGGATATTCTTAAGACAACATTCAGGACCCGTTATGGTCATTATGAGTTCCTTTTGATGTCTTTTGGGCCAACCAACGCCCCAGCAGTGTTCATTCATTTGATGAACAACATATTTCAGCCTTATCTCGACTCATTCATGATTGTTTTCATTGATGATATTCTGGTGTACTCGCGTAGCTAGGAGGAGTACGCGGAGCATTTGAGAGTTGTGTTGTAGAGGTTGAGGGAGGAGAAGCTTTATGAAAAGTTCTCAAAGTGTGAGTTTTGGCTCAGTTAAGTGGATTTCTTGGGGCACGTGGTGTCCAGCGAGGGTATTCAGGTTGATCCAAAGAAGATAGAGGCAGTTCAGAGTTGGCCTAGACCGTCCTCAGCCATAGAGATTCGCAGCTTTCTTGTACTAGCGGGTTATTACTGTCGGCTCGTTCTGGGATTTTCATATATAGCATCACCCTTGACCAAATTGACTTATAAGGGTGCTTTATTCAGGTGGTCGGATGAGTGTGAGGCGAGCTTCCAGAAACTCAAGACTGCCTTGACCATAGCTCCAGTATTGGTTTTGCCATCAGCTTCAGGTTCATATACAGTGTATTGTGATGCTTTGAGAGTTGGTATTGGGTGTGTGTTGATGCAAGAGGGTAGAGTTATTGCTTATGCTTCTCGTCAGTTGAAGCCCCATGAGAAGAACTACCCATTCATGATTTAGAGTTGGCTGCCATTGTTCACGCGTTGAAGATTTGAAGGCATTATTTGCATGGTGTGTCTTGTGAGGTGTTTACTGGTCATCGTAGCCTCCAGCACTTGTTCAAACAGAAGGATATCAATTTGAGGCAGCGGTGATGGTTGGAGCTGCTAAAGGATTATGATATTACTATCTTGTAACATCCGAGAAAGGCCAATATGGTGGCCGATGCATTGAGTAGAAAGGCGGTGAGTATAGAGAGTTTGGTGTATATTCCTGTTGGGGAGAGACCTATTGTAGTTGATGTTTAGGCCTTCACCAATCGATTCGTGAGGTTGGATATTTCAGTCGAGTATTGGCTTGTGTGATTTCTCGGTCTTCTTTATTTGATCGCATCAGAGAGTGCCAGTATGATGATCCTTATTTGCTTGTCCTTAAGGACAGAGTTCAGCATGACGATGATAGATATGTGACTATTGGTGATGATGGGGTATTGAGGATGCAGGGCCGGATATGTGTGCCCAATGTGGATGGGCTTCGGGAGTTGATCTTAGAGGAGGCCCATAGTTCACGATATTCTATCCATACGTGTGCCGCGAAGATGTATCAGGATCTGAGACGACATTATTGGTGGAGAAGAATGAAGAAGGATATTGTGAGATTTGTAGCTCGGTGTCTCAATTGTCAGCAGGTGAAATATGAGCATCAGAGACCGGGTGGCCTACTTTAGCAGATGGATATTCCAGAGTGGAAGTGGGAGCAGATCACCATGGACTTTGTAGTTGGGCTCCCACGGACTTTGAAGAAGTTCGATGCTATTTGGGTGATTGTGGATCGGTTGACCAAGTCCGCGCACTTCATTCCTATTTATTCTACCTATTCCTCAGAGCGGTCAGAGATTTATATCCGAGAGGTTGTTCATTTGCATGGCGTACCAGTTTCTATCATTTTAGATAGAGGTACTCAGTTTACTTCACAGTTTTGGAGGGCCGTGCTGCGAGAGTTGGGTACTCAAGTTGAGCACAGCTTTTCACCCTCAGACGGACGGGCAGTCTGAGCGCACTATTCAGATATTGGAGGACATGTTGCGTGCTTGTGTCATTGATTTTGGAGGGTCATGGGATCAATTTCTACCACTCGCAGAGTTGCTTATAACAATAGTTATCAATCGAGTATTCAAATGGCTCCATACGAGGCTTTATATGGGAGGCCGTGTAGACTCCAATTGGTTGGTTTGAGCCCGGCGAGGCTAGACTTTTGGGTACAAACTTGGTACAGGATGCTTTAGACAAGGTGAAGGTAATTCACGAGAGTCTTCGTACAGCGCAATCGAGGCAAAAGAGTTATGCTGACAGGACGGTTTGTGATGTGTCTTCTATGGTTGGGGAGAAGGTTCTACTGAAGGTTTCACCCATGAAGGGTGTTTTGAGATTTGTGAAGAAGGGTAAATTGAGTCCTAGGATCATTGGGCCTTTTGAGGTGCTTCATAGTATTGAGGAGGTGGCTTATGAGCTTACCTTTCCATCCAGCTTATCGAGTGTGCATCTAGTATTTCATATTTCTATGCTCCGGAAGTATATTGGCAATGTTTACCCAGAAAATGGTAATTACAATTAAATTTTATTATTGGACTCTAAAAATACGTGATCTATTTTTATACTAGTTTGTTAGGCAGTTGATGTTATGTATGTGAGACTTAGAAATGAAATGAGAGTTAAGGATAGGACGATAATCGAACTGTTAGGTCAGTTATCGGGGCCTCGAGCTTGTCGATTAGGGGCCTCGAGGTCGATTCCGAAGATCGATTGAGAGCTATCAAAGTCGGTCGAAATGTGGCTAACAGTTATAATAAAATTAAAAGAGGCTCTTTATGGCCAATGATAAGCAATAAATGATGAACAAATATGAAGATAATAAATAAAAGCAATAATATCAAGAGAATATGTAAGCGAGCAAATAGAAAGTTCTTGTATATATCGTGTGGAGCAACTGAAGCAACATAGAGAAACAAAGTGTCATAGACCCTCTTTATATATGAGGGGAATCCTAACATAGTACAAAATACATTAATGACAAAGAAGTAGGGATGGGACAGCTAGCTAATGTTATGGTGCAGGTTCAGACTAGCCTCAGACTCGCTTGACAGATTTTATTGGCCCTGGCTGCACTCCTTGGGAACTCCCCATATTTGTTATGGTCGCGGCTAAAATTATCCCTAGGTTAGGCATCGACGAACATCGAGGGAGGAAACTCGGCCACAACCTTGTAGACTCGAGGCTTCGAGATGATCTTCTGAAATGCCTTAATGACGAGAAATGGGACCCTTTGATATTGCCGTATATAGATAGTCCCCGCGTTTCTTGGAGAGGAGAGATAAGAAATGATTTTGATATCCGACTCCTCAGACTTCCCACGATGATGTCATATTGATGATGCAAGCCTCTGTGATCACTGAAACATTCCGTCGTTTCACTTCTCCAAGATCATTCAAAGCATTGTGGTTTCTTATTCTCCAAAGCCATAATATCGTCGTCGATTCAGCTCCCAAGGACGCATTAAATGAGCCTACCATTACGTCTTTCAAGGGCAATAATGGTGTCGTCGGTTACGCTGCCTCCCTTTCTATAAATGGGAGCTTCCTGGGATCAGTATTTCATCAAAGTATCCTCTCGTATCTATCCATTTTTCCCTCATCACTATCTTTATTCTTTTGTCGTTCACCACGTTTGAGGCCCATGGCCTCAAGATTGTATGGCGGTACTTTTATCAGTCATGCTACGGCCTATCTCTTGGACCTTCCCTGGTTGAGTGAGATTACACTGTTTTGTTGTTGTTGTTGTTGTCATTGTTGTTGTTGCTGTTGGCTCGGGACGACGAAGCAGAGGACCAATTTATTCTAACCCAGGGAAATATTTAGACTATACACCGCTGCTCAAGAGGGAGCTCGGACTATACACCGCTGCTCACCTCCCCCGATTACCCAGTATGGTGCTTCACTCCCTTTGCTTTCCATGGAGTGAGGTGGTGCTATCTACTAACTGTTACATCCCGCACTGGGGCAACGTCCTAAGAAGTGGCTTTATAATAGTAGCCTGGTGAAATCTATACTAGCCAGATTTTTCACCCAGCCACTTATTTGCTCCTTCATGCCTTTTCCACGTCATTTTGCTCTTCTCCATCACTTTCCTCTTTGTCGTCTCCCCTTTTGAAGATGCCATTCTGAAGGATCGAGATAAGACTCCCGAAGGGATTATTCTTGGAAGATATTGTCTTTGAGGACGTATGTCCGAGGAGATGATGCCCGAAGATGTTGCTGCCTGGGATGTGCCTTTGAGATTAGGCTAGGCTCTTAGGATTTTACTATATGTACACCTTCTTACTTCTTTGTTTCTATGTAAGGACCCCTCGTGGGCTTTTGTAATCATATGTAAGGACCCCTTGTGGGCTTCCGTAATCGAACTTTTATGAATATGAAAATGTTTCCTCAATTTTGTCTTTGACGCTTCCTGTATTCCCTTTTATTTACATTTATGGAGATTCTAAATGTACGACTCTACCAGTCGGTGCCAATATTGAGCCCAGATGTGGATGTTTTTTCCTAATTTTTGGTTGACTAGTATGGCTTCTCACGGAGTCTTTCACCGTTCATTGGATCGAGCCTGGATAGGGCAGATGAACTCAGGCCGTCGGGATCTTTACTTTGAATAAAATGAAAATAACTCTTTGGGCCTTGAAACTGTGATTTGTCATTTATGCTCTGCGATAACTTTTGAGAAGAAATTTGCTCAAAGGCCCTTGGACAGGGACTGCCTTTGATTTTTTGAGGGCAGCCCCCGAGTGGAGGTTTGTTCAAATCCGGACCACATGAAAATTTGCTTTGAACTTAGTGAAAATAGCCTTAAGGCACTATAGATAGGTCCTAAAAGAGGGTTTGTCCGATCTCAGACGGTACCCCGGGGCCAAGACCATATGGGTAGAGTTTAAATGCTTATTTCCTTGGAGCCTGATTCCCTTTTGACAAAAGCCTCCGAGGTCGGGTACCACCTCGGGTCTCGTAATGATGTCATTGACTTCCTGGAGCCTAACCTTCCCTTTGATGGAGGTCCTCGAGGTCGGGTACCACCTCGGGACTGGCGATGATGTTGTTGGCCTTTTAGAGCCTAACTTCTTTTGATGGAGGTCCTCAAGGTCGAGTACCACCTCGGTACTGGCAAAGACGTTATTGGCTTCCTGGAGCCTATAGTTGTTCTGATGGAGGTTCTCGAGGTCGGGTACCACCTCGGGACTAGCGAAGGCATTATTGGCTTCCTGTAGCCTAGTATTGATCTGATGGTGGTCCTTGAGGTCGGGTACAACCTCAGGACTGGCGATGGTGCTTTTAATCGTCTTTGAGGTAGGCGGATCGTCGTTATTTTTTCCATATATATACAAGGACGTTTTTTGTTTTTGGAGATCCCACCATTTTAAGCAGTTGCCCTTCTCTTTCGGCGTCAAACTTTTGTTATTTCGGTACTAACGTGCTTGCACAAATTCCCACTTTAGTTCTTCAATTTTTCCGTAATCATTACTGCTGCATCGGGGTCTGCCCAGTAGAGAGGGGAGGGCTCCGCCTCCAGCATTCAGGACCAACGAGAGTATGCCTTGAAGGTTGCTTCTTCAATAGGAGAAAAACATCTTAGGTTAGTGGGAAAAGACTGCGGGTGGGGCAAAAAGGTAGTGTTACAGATACTTCCCCCGGGTGAGGGCATCACGGATCGTGACGATGGGTTATTGAATGTGTACACATATCCTTTCACAATAGGCCCCCTTGATAGGGTTGTGCTCGACTTCTGCCTAGAGTATCAGGTTACCTTGGCGCAGATCCATCCGTCAATTTGGCGAACAGTATTTATGGTGAGATTTTTCGCGGAGAAGGCGGGACTTGAATTTACTCTTAGTCATCTTATCAGGCTGTACTGGCCCTTCCACCATTGAGGTTTGCTAAATTTGCGATGCCAATCGACCATGCCCTTCGTTGTTGATGACGAGAAAGATAGAGACCGAGGGTGGATGAGTCGCTTCGTCCTAGTGCGAACCGCTGACATTATCCCTGTGGAGCTTATGCCATTCCCTAAGGAATGGGACTATACGCATAAGTGGTGTATTTCGTGCCTTCTCAGTTTTGTCTATGACGAAAGCTGGTTTCGTAACTGTTTCTTCTTTTCTTTTCCTGCAGCAGTTTCATGGACACCGACAACATTCCTGATTTGCTGGATTGGGTTCAGAAGTTGGAGACCCACTCGACCTGTGATGAGCGTATGTGGCGAGTTTTGTTCCGAGGCAGATGGGGGCAAAATATCATGGTGCGTGTTGTGCTATTTTTTTCTTTCCCTTTTTTCATATGGAGAAGCATTTTCCCTTTGTACGTATTAATCTTGTTGTTGTAGGCATTGAATAGCCTTTCGAGGCGAGGTCACACTCCTCTAGAGAGGGGGAGGGCTGCCAACTCCCGGGCTGAAGAACGATAACAATAAGCGAGAGATGCTTTTACAGGGCGATGGCACTCAAAGTAAGGCGGAACATGACTAGGGCTTCGGAGCGGAAGCATCATCCGAGCCTACTGTATCCGCAGTTCCTGGTTTTGGAAAGAGGGTTTCTCCGTTGTTGTCGCCTTCTTTTTCCATCGATAGTACTTCGGGAGATACTAGAAACCCGTGGTCACATACACCGAGCGACCATACTTAAAATGGAGTCGACTCTTTCAGGGCCGAAGGAACTAGATTGGCAGGTGTGCGCTCGGCCTTCGAGGAAGCCCAGCGACTTCACTTTGTAGTGAGTTTCGGCACAGGTCTTTCGAGCTTCGCGCATTCCCTTCCTTGTTGGGTTTTCTTTTGCAGGCATTCGACAAGCTTAAGTTCGGGCTGCTTCGTTGTGAAGCCAGGCTATGGAAAGCTTTGGATGAGGAGAGATCCCTTAGACTCCTTTGTGATGAAAAAGAAGTCGAGTTGGTACACTTGCAGTATGAGGTGGGCCGAAGCTTGAATTACGAGAACCACCCGAAGGAGTAGGTAATTTTCTATTTCGGGTGAGCGTGCATGCCGCCTTCTAGTTCACAAAGCTAACTCTTTATTTATTTCAGTTGTAGAAAAAGGCGAAGGCCCTAGAGCTCCTTCGGGATGAAGTTGGTTAGGCCAGGCGTGAGCATGATGAGCCAAAATCTCGGGCGGAGGCTCAGGCTTTAGAGGGAAAGGGAGCTCTGGATAAAGTTCCTGCTTTTGAAGCTCAACTTTTCTTAGCTCGCGATAATGCTTCGGTGCAGACAGAAATGATTACGATGCTCAAGTCCGAGCTTTCGAAGATCAGGACTGAGGTCGTTGATGCCCGGGCTGGAGCAGTAATGAGCCGGACCAAGGTTGACCAAGAGATGGCGATCTATTCGAAGGATGATGTCGATGCTCAAGATGAGATGAGAAGGATCCTCGACCGGGAAGAGAAGATTGAAGAATACGCTCGCTGCAAATCTTATAGAAAGACCCTCGAGGAGATCCGTGTTAGGGGTTTTGCCCTCTCGAAAGAGTTGGCACGACTAAGGGTGGACGAACGTGATGCTCGGTTACTTTTGCCCGATGCTGAGGAAAGCGAAGATGAGGCCGACAAGCCATAGCCCCCTGGGGGTGCATAGATTTTCCATCTATATGTAGCATTTTCAATGCATGTTAATAGATGGAGATTGCATTTTTTCGCATATGTGTATGAAAGGAAACCTTGCGGCTTTATTTCTTTCAAGTCTTTTTCTGTCTTGAATTTGGCCAGGCGAGCTGGTTTTTGCGTTGGTAGGGATCCGTTGGTAGGAATCCTTAGAGTCGTGATGTGGCCCCGGGGCTCAATAGACTAGTCCGTAGGCTCTTACGTACTTTTGCTTTTGGGCATATTTAGTCCACCCGTTTTGGGCTCAGTCCCCGAGTCGGGCATCAGCTTGAGCCTATTTGACCTTCGAGTGGCCAAAATTTAGACTGACGATAGTGGCTCTTACGCTTTTGGTTGATGCGCCCTTTTAGTGTATGTAGGCTGGCGACAATGGCTCTTACGCCTTGGGCCGATGCGGCCTTTTAGTGTATATGGTGTGGCAACAATGGCTCTTACACCTTGGGATGATGCGACCTTTTAGTGTATGGGCTGGCGACAATGACTCTTACGCCTTAGGTCGAAGCGACCTTTTATATGTGTGGCTCTGAGACTCATTAGGCTGGCAACAATAGCTCCTACACACTTGATCGATGCGACCATTTATGTGGGCTTTATCTTTGCCTTGATAAGGATAGATAGTGTTTGAATGACTCTTCGACAGCTTAATAAAAACCCTCGATTGTGAGTCGTTATATGGCGATGATCGAGCACCTCAGGAGGTTTGGCTCGGCGGCTAAGTATCTCGAAGCCGATGTTTAGGAGCTAACGTAGTCGAAACTCTTTTGCCTGTATCGAGGGTAGCCTGTTTAACCGGTTCTTTTCGAAGTAGATTCGAAGTAATTGAAGGCTTGTGATTTTGTAGCGACGGTTGGGCATCCCCGAGTCTCATTAGTTCGGTTGGTACAACCGTGTGACCGGAGTCACTTGTGTTCGGCCGGAGCCTTTGAGTCCCAAGTGAGATAGTTTCAGCATCTATATCGAGGGTATGCCTTTTTAGGGGTCTTACAAGTTCGATATATAGCCGAAACTTTGAGATCGGGTTTATGCCTTCAGTAAGGTCTTACAAGTTTTTCATGCCTTTGAGGTCTTACAGTTTTGGATACTTGGTACAAGTATTGTTCATGCCTTGCTTGAGGTCTTACAGATATTATCACTTGGTACAAGTGTGGTTCATGCCTTGCTTGAGGTCTTACAGATATAGTTGCTGCCTTATGTAGGTCTTACGAGACCAAGTCTGCCCGCTCGGGGCCTTATGGCCTCGGGTTTTGACAAGTCGATGGAGGTGGCGTTTGACGGCAGTCCTCGAGTCATTGAGGGTTTCTTGACTCGGGAGAAATTATTTGGAAACTTTGTATTGCCTCATCGAGGGCTTACGATTTTGGAGATCCCGACCCTGAAGTCGTACATCTTTTTAAATTTTGACACTAGGCCCCGAGTATTCGGGGTACTTTCGGCATTAGAGATGTTTCACGATTTTCATGTTGCCTCATCTGAGGGCTTATGGTTTTGGAGTCCCGACATGGAGGTCGTTCGGGTGTTGAATTGTTGGTGCCAGTCCCCGAGTGTTCGGGTCATTTTCGGCGGAGGAGTCATTTTTGCGAAGGTGTTGGGCTTC
The DNA here is from genome assembly GCF_000393655.2 of Nicotiana sylvestris. Taxonomy (NCBI): domain Eukaryota; kingdom Viridiplantae; phylum Streptophyta; class Magnoliopsida; order Solanales; family Solanaceae; genus Nicotiana; species Nicotiana sylvestris. The sequence goes on along the minus strand of NC_091057.1, from coordinate 50,056,087 downwards.
TTTCGGAGTGTGGGATGCTTTGATAAAAGATATTCTTCAATTATGTGGTACAAGTTTATATGTTTTCGGCTTTGGGGACCCGGATATATGGACACGGTTCATTCAACCGTTTGGCCCGGTACATCATTTCCCTATTGGGACCCCATTTGGCATTTCTTGGCTTTTCTGAGCGGATGACCTTCCGGGGGGATGCCCCCCAGTGTTCGAGGTTGATTGCGAAAGAAGCCTCAAAAACTTGTTGAGTCTCCCTTAGGTAGCATGGGATGTTGCCTTGTTAAAAGCCTTGCTGGTAAAACCTTTTTCGGGATAAAAACCCGGTCGAAGGAAAAGAGTGCAACGGATGCTTTAAAACCTTAAGGTATTCGAGCTGGGTTAGTGCTTTGACTGCTTCAGTCGGGCACCTACATAAGGGTTAGTATGAAATACGAAATGAAAAGGGAGATGGTTATACCTTAGTGTGGGATGTGCCGCCGATGTTTCGAGGATTGATATGTCCTAGTTACTCGAGATGAGGACGCGGTACGGTCCTTTACTTTGTATAATCAGGCTTAATCGTAGGTGTAGTTTGATTACCCTTTGGCTCTTTTGCGGGTGGAGGTATTGGTGCCGGTGCTATGTCATGCACCGCAAATATTTCCCTTGTTGTATTTTGTTCCCCATAGACGGTTTTAATCCCATCCTTTGTCGGGAATTTCATTATTTGGTAGAGAGTGGACGGTACTGCTCTCATGTCGTGTATCCACAGCCGTCTGAACAAGGCGTTGTACCTTATGTCTCATTCGATGAGATGGAATTTAGCATTTTGGGTTGTGCCGGCCACGGTGACTAGGAGGGTGATTTCTCCTTTCCTTGTTTCACTTGCCATGTCGAATCCGTTGAGTACTCGAGTGGCGGGCACGATTTGGTCAAGCAGCCCGAGCCGCTCTATCACCCCGACCTGATAATGTTGGCTGAGCTACCTGCATCCATGAGTACACATTTTATTTGAAAAGCGTTTACAAGGAAAGAGATTACCAGTGCGTCATTGTGAGGTTGAGACAAGGTCTCGGTGTCCTCTTCGCTGAATGTGAGTTCATCCTCGGGTATATACCCCCGTGTTCGTTTTTCTCTAGTGATGGATATTTTTGTCCTTCTCATCACGGGTTCCTGCGGGGCATCGACACTTCCCAAGATCATGTGGATGACATGTTGTGGCTCATTTGTTTCGTTCTTCTTGACCGCCTCTCTTTCTCAAAACTGATTTTTGGCATCGCTGAGGAATTCCCGGAGGTGACCTATGTTAAATAGTCGAGCTACCTCTTCTCGGAGTTGATGGCAATCCTCGATCCTATGGCCGTGAGTGTTGTGAAATTCGCACACTAAGTTATGATTCCTTTGTGAAGGATCTGGTTGTACAGGCCTGGGCCACCTGGCATCTCTGATTTTACTGATGGCAAATACGATGTCCGATACATCGACGTTGAAGTTGTATTCTAATAAGTGAGGTGCCCCCGTTGGCCCTACGTTCCTATTGAATCTGGCTATGTTGATGAGTCCCCAAGGATCCTGTCCTCGGTCTATCCTTCGATCATTGCGAGGTAGGTTGCGCCTCAGGGCGTTTCTCCTGTCTTTGGTGTATGGCTGATATCTCTCTTTTTTTGGCTTTGGTTCCTTCGTTGGGAGACTACTTGGGTATACTGAGCCCGAGGGGGCTCCCAATTGGTCATCTTCGGCCTTGATCTTCGATCGGTATTGATTGTGGACGTCCTACCAGGTCACAGCCGGATATTCGATCAAATTCTATTTCAAGTGTTTTGAAGCCACCGAGCTTCGTTCATTCAAACCTTGAGTGAAAGCATGTACTGCCCAGTCGTCAGACACTGGTGGTAGTTTCATTCGTTCCATTTGGAATTGAGATACAAATTCTCGCAGCATCTCGTTTTTCCTTTGCTTGATCTTGAAGACGTCGGATTTCCTCGTTGCTACTTTGATGGCACTGACATATGCTTTTATGAAGGAGTCTGCTAGCATGGCAAATGAATCTATGGATTTAGGAGCTAGGTTGTGATACCACATCATGGCCCCCTTCGAGAGTGTTTCCACGAACTTCTTTAGTAGGACGGACTCGATCTCGTCGTCCTTTATATCGTTTCCCTTCACTGCACAAGTGTGCAGTAACATGTTCATTGGGGTCTGAGGTCCTGTTGTACTTTGGGATTTCTGGCATTCTATACTTTTTTGGAATGGGTTTCGAGGCCGCTTCCTCTAGGAACGACCTTTGTATGAACTTCTTCGAATTCATGCCTTTTAGGACCGGGGTGCGCCCGAAATTTTATCGACCCTGGAGTTGTAGGTATCAACCTTCTTATCGTTGGCTTCTATCATTTTCTCGCTCGATTCGAACATTTTGGTGAGGTCCTCGAGCATTTTACGATGACAGGGTCGGCTAGCAACCCATTGTTGCTCGATCTTTTCGGTACCTATTCAGCTGGGGGAGCTGTCCCCGATGCTACCGTGCTAGAAGTTTTCTGGTGACTTTATAGCTGAGCAATAGCTAGCTATTGTGCCGGCAACATTTCAAAAATAACATGAAGGCTAACCTCACTTTCTTCCCTAGTTGGGGTTTTCTGAGCTTCTTGTGGATCTCCTTGACGCACACTCCTGTCGGTATGCGAGTTTATATAGACCCGTTAGGAGTCGCAGGAGACCGCGTCCACGAGGATCGGTTCTGGTGCATTCCTAGGGTTTTATGATGGCACACTAATACCTGAGACATCCACACTGTTTTCTTCGTGGTCCTCAAGATTGTTGTTTTCGCCTCCATTTACTGAGTTAGACATTTTGTCCTGAAATTGAAGATCTTGGACAAGAAAAGGCGTGAAAGATAACTTGCGTTGTGTGACAAAACCAGCAAGAAAATAATAACTATTATTTTTAGCCCCACAGTGAGCGCCAAACTGTTTACCGTGAAAATGGTAATAACTATTAAATCTATGGGACTCTAAAAATACGTGATCTATTTTTATGCTAGTTTGTTAGGCAGTTGATGCTATGTATGTGAGACTTAGAAACGAAATGAGAGTTAAGGATAGGGCGATAATCGAACTTTTGGGTCAGTTATCGAGGCCTCGGGCTTGTCGATTCGGGGCCTCGAGGTCGATTTCGGAGTTTAACTGAGAGCTATCAAAGGCAGTCAAAATGTGGCTAACAGTTATAATAAAATTAACGGAGGCTCTTTATGGCCAATGACAAGCAATAAATGATGAAAAAATATGAAGATAATAACTGAAAGCAATAATATCAAGAGAATATGTTAGAGAGCAGATAGAAAGTTCTTGTATATATCGTGTGGAGCAACTGAAGCAACAGAGAGAAACAAAGTGTCATAGAACCCCTTTATATAGGGGGGAATCCTAACATAGTACAAAATAAATTAATGACAAAGAAGTAGGGATGGGACAACTAGCTAATGTCATGGTGCAGGTTCAGACTAACCTCATACTAGCCTGACAGATTTCATCGGCCATGGCTGCACTCCTTGGGAACTCCCCATATCTGTTGTGGTTATGGCTAACATTATCACTAGGTTGGGTGTCAACGAACCTCGAGGAAGGAAACTAGGCCACAGCCTTGCAGCCTCAAAGCTTCGAGATGATCTTCTGAAATGCCTTAATGACGAGAAATAGGACCCTTCGGTTTTTCCATATACAGGCGATCCGTCTCATGTTTTGGATTTCAGCATGGTTTAGTTAGAGGGATATTTGACTTATGATGTGGAGCCAATAGCTATTTTGGAGCTTCGGGTTCAAAAGTTGAGAATAAAGGATATAGCTTCAGTTAAAGTGCTTTGGAGAGGTCGGCCCGTGGAGGAGGCTACCTGGGAGACTGAGCGGGAGTTGCGGAGCAGATATCCTCACCTATTTGAGGCCTCACGTATATTTCTTGACTCATTCGAGGACGAACATTTGTTTAAAAGGGGGAGGATGTAGCGATCCGGCCGGTCATTTCATGAGTTAACTATTGGTTAGTTTTGGTTCGGAGTGGTTTGGTAGAGAAATGAGACACTTAGTCTCTTAAGTTGGCCTATGTTGGAAAGTCAACCGGAAGTTGACTTGTGAGTAACGATCTTGGAATCACACTTTTATGATTCCGATAGCTTCATGAGGTGATTTGGGTGTTAGGAGCATAATCAGAATATAATTTGGAGGTTCAGAGTAGATTTAGGCTTGAATTGGAGAAATTGGAATTTAGGTGTTTTCCGGTTGGTATCGGAGATTTTTGATATAGGGGTCGGAATGGAATTCCAGAAATTGGAGTAGGTCCATGGTGTCATTTGGAACGTGTGTGCAAAATTTCAGGTCATCTGGACGAGGTTTGATAGACTTTTTGATCAAAAGCGAAATTCGGAAGTTTTTGGAATCCTTAGGCTTGAATCTAAGGGTATTTTGATGATTCAACGTTGTTTTGGATGTTTCGAAGATTGATATAAGTTTGAATAGTGGTATGTGACTTGCTAGTACCTTTGGTTGAGGTCCGGGGGACCTCAGGGTGATTTCGGATGGTTGACGGGAAGTTGAGAGTTATAATTGTGCAGCTAAAGCTGCTGATTTTGCTGTCATAACTACACCTGCGGATTGGGGACCGCAGGTGCGGGATTACAGAAGCGGAAGAGAAGCCGCGAATGCGGTCATGGGTAAGGATGGTCAGAAGGCACAGGTGCGGAAGGCTTAGTGCACCTGCGAGACTATAGGTGCGGAAGTGGATTCGCAGGTGCGGTTTTGAGGGACTTAAGTGGAAACCGTAGAAGCAGTTGTTTGGTCGCAGAAGCGGTACCGCATGTGCAGAAAAGGGACCGCAGGTGCGAAAACCCTGGGTCAGAATGTATATAAGTCCTCCTTCGCAAATTTTTGGTTATTCCACCATTTTCACATACGGGTTTTGAGCTTGGGAGAGCAAATTGAAGAGGGAATTCAAGAGGGTTTCGTGGAGGTAAGGTTTTTTGACCCTAAACTTGTTTCTATGATGGTTTTTTAACTGTTTAAGCTTGAAATTTGTGGTAATTAGTGGTTAAAATTGGGGGTTTAGGGTTTGGAAATTGGAGACCTAAATTTGGGAATTTGAAGGGTCATTCATGGTCAGAGTTTGGTATTCTTGGTATGTATGGACTCGTGGGAGGATAAGGATCCTATTGATGCAACTTTTATTGGATTCCGAGACATGGGCCCGGGGGTCTTGTTGGACCAATTTCGGGATTTTTTATGTAATTTGAATATTTTCGCATGGGCTTCGTTCCCTTAGCATATATTGATTTTATGATTCTGTTTTTGGATAGATTCGACGTGAGTTGAGGCCGAGTCGAGAGGCAAGGGCGTCGCGGAGTAGTATTTCATCCAGTTTGTGGTAAGTAACCATTGTAAATCTGGACCTGAGGGTATGAAACCCCGGTATTTCGTATTGTTTTGATAAATGAGGTGACGCACATGCTAGGTGACGAGCGTGTGGGCGTGCATCGGTAGGGATTGTGACTTGGTCCGTCCCGTAATGACTATTAAGTCGTGTATTTGATTTGAAATCTTATGATATTCCGTATTTTAGAGATTGATACTATGTGTTGGACCGTATGCCGTGTTTGGGGCCTTATGCCGACCTTTTTTTAATATATGAAAATTATTTGGGCAGAGTTTCCCTGATTTCTCACTGATATGCCTGAGTGGCCGTTGTCGCGCCCCCTTTTTTCCCTCCGCGGAGAGAAGTCTGGGTTTCGACGTTCATGGGGAAAATAACTCGTTTCCTTTTGGGAATTGGGTATTTGAAGAATCGTCACCTAACGAATTATGGTGTGTTACGGCACCCAGAGCGATTAACTCTTGGATTGGTTTGCATTACTAGAGATTTAGAGTAAGGGCTCGAAATAACCTTGAGGGAAAGGTGTTAGGCACCCCTCTCAGTCCACAATGGTGGGTCCCGGCCGAACTTATACTTATGAACTAGTCCGTTAACAAATAAATAGTTTTAAACACATAATTACAAATAAGAGCAGGTTTCGGACATTACACGACTCAAATAATGAGGCAAAGGAAAGTCTTAAACAAATTGTATACACATGGAAAGTAAAGGGAATTTGAGAAGAAGGGTCCTAGGTTGGTTAGCCTATAGGATCACCCTACACAATGTCCATTAAACACTCCTCAAGAGGGGCTACACGTGACATTAGCGTGTAGCCATCATATTCATATCTACCATTCCCACCCCTTAGCGGTTATTAAGTGAATGTTAATTAGCGATCTCTATGTGTGCTGTTACCCGTCCCTTCTTAATGGTCCTGGAGGAAATTAGGACCTCTACCTATAGGCAGTTCTAGATAGACCCCTAAGGTTTAAAGGAGAAAATACTAAGGCGACAAGCAAGAACACATAGGACTTTAGCAAATAAAAGCAGGAAGGAGCAAATAAGAGGCTCAGGTTTACCTCTGCAGATAATGCATGTAAACAGCACGACCCAAACACAAACAAGGGCAGTATTATTAAACAGGATCCTAGGACATGATGTCTAGGTGAGTATCAGAACACAAGAGACATGCAGATTTATTTATTTTTTTAAACTTAGAAGCAGGGGCCTAATCAGTTTTCCTACTAATTTTAAGCATGTTAACCATTAAGCAGTAAACACAAAGAGGCAGTTTCTAGTTTTATAAGAAATTTGATTACCTAAGGCTTGCCTAGGTGTGGGATAATGCACAATTGTTACCAAAACTATTAAAATAGGGTAGGAGATATTTTACCTAAAGCATGATGTTCTAAGTATTACAAGATACATAATTATTACCAGTTTTACTTAAACAGGATAATTAGACGTGAGACTGTTTTATATCCTTTTTCATGCATCAGTAGTTTAACTAGGTGTGGCTGAGCGAGTATGAACGAGATCCTAAACATGGTATCTAATATGCACATATAAGGTTCAGAATGGTTTATATGTAGAATTTCTAAAGAATGATTTCTAAATGCACAACAGGTTACAACATGATTTCCAAATATGCATAAGTAACAGTTTATTTGAATGTTGTCATTTATCCTGGAAACAGGATTTCTAAGTGATATAAGGATGTCAAAATGAGATGCTGAAAACAGTATACGTGAAACCTAGGAGCTTGGTATCTAATGCATGATATGCTTTTCATGTATTGGTCCTAAACATGAATTCTAATGCACATACAGAAAAATATAAATCTAAAGCATGTTTTCTACCCTTGATAACATGTATAGCTACCCTCCCTATTATCACTAGCCATCCCCAATATTCGTTTACAATGAATATTACAAACCAACATTGAATGAATTACATTAATAAATAAAGAAAAACAAGAAGTTACACTATAGGGAGCATGCAAGTAGAATTTCCAAAACCTCAACTGCTCAGATGGTTTCATAGCCTTTCTCAATATTCGATGTATCAGAGTTCCTTAAGGACCTCAAGGGATCCCGGGCAGTGCTCACACCCAGATTTCACAACCATATTTGAGTAAGTGCAGTGTATAAGGGCCAGTTCTAATGCATCAGAGTTCAAAGGGATCTCATAGGGATCCCTAAGCAGTCACACATTAGAGGGGCAGAACTTAGGTATCTAAGAATAGAGTGAGAGTGCTTGACATAGTTTTGAAAAAAGTTTAAGTAGGAAAACAATTTGAAAAGAGACTTGAAAATAGATTTGTAAAACAAAAGACGAGTTATTCAATAAGACATTTTTGAAAAGAGTAGGGCAATCAACAAACAACAGACCAACCTCAGAACCAAAACTGGTTCAGCATCACACATAGAACAAAGAACCAAGACAGGTTTAGCACCACAAGCCTTCACACAGGGGTAAATGGGAATTGGGGACATGTAAAGTACATAATGGTAAACACATAGTAGGCAGAAGTCTTGGAATTGGTACAAACATGCTCAGAAACACTAATTAGACATAGTCACAGAATCAGCAATGCTTAAGGGGTTCAATATAGGATCAACATGGAGCAAGATCACATGTAGATTCATACCAGAAACCAGATAGAGCAAGATCACATGGAGACAGACTACATAGAGAGGGGTAACATGTTCATAATGATCCTAAGGAAGGGGAGTACATAACATGCTATTAATGTAAACAGGTTTCACAACAAAACCATAAGTAAAAGCAGACTAGAAAGAGGATGAATTTAAGTAATAAAAGGACCATATTATTTTTGAAACTTGAATTGAAATCAGAACATACCAGTAAAGAAGGTAGTAAACACAAAGTGAGGAGTAAAAGAGTAGAGTAATCAGCCTTGGCTTGCAGCCGGCTAACTTAGAACAATAGCAAGTAATCAGAGAAAAGAGCAAAAGAGAGTTTTTGTGTGAGAGAGAGTTTTTGAACCAATGTGTTTGTGTCCTTGTGCTAATGAAAGAGCAAGGTACTTATAGTTTGAAAATAGGTAGAAAATAAGGTAAGAATCATAGTTCAGCAGTAATTATGGAACTATGTACTAATTAGAATCAAATCAGTATAAGTACTTCCTTTAATTAAGGAGTTAAATTTAAACAGTAACAAGCAAATACTAAATAAGGAAGGAAATCACTTAAGGCTGAATATAACAAATAAGGAAATATTTTCAGCATAGTACAAGTACACAACATGTAATAAAGACTAGGTTCAGCAGATCCTAATCAAGGAAAATACTTAAGAATCAGTTGACAGCATGCTCGGCCATAGATTAAGGTAAGAAAATATTTTAAAGGTTAAAATCAGTAGAGAATATCACAAGAAATCAATGAAGGATCAGTCACAGAGATTCAAAGATTCAAAAATAGCAAATAGTACTGATTTAGGAGAAATTGACACAAATTTATCAGAACAAGCGGAATAAACACATAATAGGCAAGAATCAGAAACCCTAATAAGCCAAATAGGGTAAAATCACATAGAATTAGGGATTCACATAGAGCATAGCATGAATTAATAAAATAAACATGACATAGGCAGAAAAAGTAAAAGTCAAAGACACTGATGAACAAACTAGGGTAAAACCACAAAGAATCATAAGGCTCATGAGAAACAGGCACAAATACAGATTAAGCGAACATATTTTCACACAACAGACTCAGAATCCAGGATTAAAACCAAGAAACTTAGGGTTTTCAACATAATAACTCAGATAAAAAGAGAAAACTCAAATAAACGTTTAAACATAGTGAAAATCATAGATTAATACTAAAATGAGAAGGAAAAGCCATTTTGGAAAGGGGTTTGAAGATGAAGAGTCGTTTTAGAAAAATTGGAAAATTTTTAAGGACAACAGCAAAATAACTAGGAATATACCTAGATCTATTACAGATCTAAGGAATCAAGAGCTAATAGTTAGGGTTTCAGTGAGATAACCCAAAGAGAAAGAGAATCGGCCTAGAAACCACAGGTTCTAGCCGGAGATGGCAGGATCTTACTCGGACAGGCCAAGATTGGCCTAAGAATGACATAATAAACTATGGGGGTGAGTTGAACCGCCTATGGTTCCTTTGAGGACCTCAAGGCAGCAGTAACCCGGCATAGGAATGAGCCATGGGGGCTGGGATGGTGGTGAGACCACCATACTTACCGACAGGTCGACGGCCGGTGAGAGCTTTAGATTTTAGCAGAGAGAATTTGAGAGGTAAGGGGAGAGTGTAACGGCAGAGTGAAAGAGAGAAATGAGGGGGAAGAGGGGGTAGTCTCTAGGGTTAATTAAGGAAAGGGGAGATTTGGACCGTTAATTAAAATTGATCAACGGTCCAGATTAGACAAGCGATTGGGTCGGGTAGGATAAGGTATTGGGCCTGGGGTATTTGGGCCGTTTTAATTGGGTTGGGTCCTGATTTAATTAGGCTATAATTGAAATGAAAGTGGCTATTTAATAAATACCCAATGTAAATTAATTAAAACAATTTACAAAAATAGCTGTTAATATAAAAATGAATTTCATGCATAGAAAATAATTTAAAAATATTTATTTAGTATTTAAAAAATACACATAATTAATTTCTGGATGAAAATAGTACAAAATCATATGATTGGGCTATAATTACAAAGTTATTGTAATTATAGCCAAAAGGTGCCAATTTGGCTAATTATGAAACAATGTGGTCTTAATAGGACCAAAATTAATACATTACATCAAGAAATGCTTTTGAAATCATTTGTGACGTAATTTTATAATTATTTATTGGAAATAAAATGCTGGATAAATTAATAAAAATATAGGAAAATTATGGAAAAATATCAATTGATAATTAATGCATGATTTTGAAGACATATATGCAGTTTGAAATATTTTTTGGGAAAAAATGGGTATCAACAGCTGCCCTTCTTTACATGGAAAGGATGAAAGAATTTTTCGGGTAAAGATATGATGGCCAATATTGATCGAACAAAACGGTTCGAGAGATTAGGCCCCACCCTAGCTTTTGAGCTGCCTAGATATCCCTAATTTTACAGGAATCAGGCCGTATGTAGTTCCGGATCCATCAGTAGAGTATACCGGTGAAGTCATTACAATAACGGACGCAACATCTAGGGTTGGATGAATGAACAGTTTAATAGAAGAGGTTAGGTTTGATATGGTCAGGAGAACTAGAGAGGGATCGCTCCTGTTGGGATAGTCGTTGCTCGTCGGGTTACCTGCAAATAGAAGCAATACAAGTGTATACTGTGCATAAATTTAAACATGATGCAAGTTCTCGTTGGACTATGAATGTTGTCTTTGGATGGTTAAGGATGACGTCCTTAGACCATGACGTCTTGGGACATGAATTGCTGGATGAGAGATTCGCAGGCCATGAAATGATGTTCTCGGGCCATGAAGATAGTGCCACCGAACTATGACGCCTTTGAATAATGATATCCAAAATTGAGGGATCCTCAGGCCATGGCATGGTGTCTTCTGGCTATGAGGATGATGCCTTTTAGACTATGGTGCCTTCCGATAGATTGGCGATATTTTATCCCATGATATGCAGTAATGATGTCAACAAGACAAAGCTTAATCTTGTTAAATGAATGGTAGAGTTTAGCCCGATTGAAAAGCGAGTAGATATTACTAGAAATAGAGCAATATTTGTACGAAGAAGGACAACGCTTAGTATTCGTGGGCAAAAAGGACAAGCCAAGTATTCATGCAACAAGTGATAGAACGACCATCAAAAGTAATTGCTTACATTTAAGGACAACTGAGAAGGCACAAAAGGAAATTTATGGTGCTATCAAGTTAAAGGAAGGTTGGGAGTAGTATAAATAGATCGGTGTAGGTCCTAAGGTAAAGTATTGTAGAGCAACAAGGTTTTAGGTAGATAGGAGTAAGGATATGAAAAGATGAGTGAGAAGGTGACGAGAATATGTATGTCCTCGGGATTAAACCCATCAAAACAAGGGAGCTGATGATTTCCATATGAATAAAAAACTCTATACAGCCTGAATGAACCCAGAGGAGTCTAAGACTAGGTGCATTTAGAAGAGATGGAATGTTGCCCTGGCGGTAGAATAAGGGTGTAATTGTGATAGATAAGAGGATGATTCTTAGGCCTTTGATTGAGTAATGATTTAACGAGAAAGGGATTTCATTAATTGCACGGGATTAGAATACCCCCATAAGATGAATCGCGTTGGGATGCAATGAAATATGGTTATTGAAGTATAGTATTATCCCTAGGTGGATCAGGAAAATCACTTCAGATGTTCCCCAATAAGATGTGAGCCCTAGTGACAGTGTATTACGTAAGAGGTTGCAAGTTATCAGTGATAGATTATAGATCAACATTAAGGTGAATAAACAATAGATGGGTACAAGTTCCAAAGTATGAGATGAGATTTGTTTGTTATTCTTAAGATGAATAAAAATGAGGAAGCACTAAAGGACTTAGATTTATACATATAGGATAAGCAGCGAGAGAGTAACCTGGAGTTGGGTAGCAAGTCTCGGTAATTATAAAACGAAGTAAGTTTTATGGTATAGTATAACCTGCCTAGATGTAGTAAATCCATAAGGATAGATATGCAAGGCTATGAAACAAGAGATAGCAATAGTCTTAAGTTCGATAAAGTACCAAGCGAAAGACATCAATACACCTATAGATGCCTAGAGGGACAGCTTTTCATAATTCTGTATATGTTCATACGGTGAGGCTTATAGATTGGCTAAAAGATGGAGGAAAAAGGGAAGACGAGTCGCTAGGCACTCATATAAGGACACAGTCGTACATACTGCATGATATAAGGTAGCAAATGTTACGATGTTGGAAAAATTCCGACCACATGTCATGGCGTGACAAAGAGGCCTAAAAGGGGGGAATGCCCAAGCGTTTGGATTTATTCACAAAACTGTTGCTTAGATGGCAAGATGAACATTAAAGTATTCGTAAGAGCCATAGTTTATGAAATTGATAAGTGCATCAGTCAACATTCGAGGACGAATGTTCCAAAGGGGGGAATGATGTTACACCCCAAGTTTTCATACGTGAGAGTACATCGTAAGTCATTGATGTAAGCTCGGAAATGAGATTCTATTTGGAAGCAAATAAAGTAAGTTAATAATGTTACCTTGGAGGTTACAAATATTTAAGATCATGAATAACGATTACCAAGAGGGTTGGAAATCTTAGAAGCTAAACCAATTGAAGAAAATAAGTTTCGTCGAAAGTCGACAAGTTTCGAATGTTATAACATGTACTTTGGGGTGAGACTAGGGTTATTAACATGATAAGGAGGTTATTCTATGAGTTATTTTAGTCGTATGATATTCATTTTCTACATTTTGAAGGCAAGCAAGTTGTGGAACAAGAGTTGGCAAAGGTCATCACAAGTTACATTCATAAATTTGCTGAAATTTAGGTCAAATGTATCTGAGAATTTCTCCAAATATACTTGGAATTATGGGGTGTTATACCTACAAAATTGAATTTCTACGAGTCTAGTTTCTAAAGCATTAAACCGTTTGTTAATACGACATCGGAGTAGAGAGATATTTGCATTTTCGCGAGACCGCGCAAGCAGCTCCCAATGGGACCCACTTAGGCGGTGGTTGACCTACTTCAATTTATAAACGATTTGGACGCCTATTTTTGCTCATTTTTCAACTAATATTCGTCTCCAAACTTCTCCTAACCCTCCTAAACATATACCACAAGGGTTTGAAGTGATTCCAAAGTGATTACACCATATTTCAACATCAAAACTTAGTTCTAGTGAAGAACAACACCTCTTTGAGGTTGTGTTGTCATTGAGGATTGTTGTGGGTTGTATTTGGATGAAATTCCAAGTTTTTGTTGCTGTCTAAGGTGAGTATAATATCCTACTAATTGTGCTTAATCTTGCTTGTATGTTGGTTAAGTTTTTAGGATGATAAACTACAAGATAATACTTGGATTAGCTTAGGTCACTTCTATGGTGTTGTATTGCTATTAAGGGTTGTTGTAAACTGAATATAACTTGAATTTTGACTTGAAGTTACTGTATAAGGTATGTATATTGTGATCTTGCTTGTGCCTAAGGTTATCTTGATGTTGATTAAGTTAAATGGATGGGCTAGACATGAACTAGTGAATAAAGTTGCTAATTGAGGATAGTTGAAGTTGTGGATTATTTTCGTTGTTATAAATATATGGTTTAAGGCTGGAATCATTGATTAATGACTTCATTATCATGTTAATGATACTTTTATGTTGAAGTAAGAAGTCTATAAGGATTGATAAGGGGTATACGGATTCCAATCGGAGCTTGCCGCTCGTCGTAATGTAGTTGTGACTTGTTGTTGTTATATGGTGTCTTGATATTGATAATTATGTATTGATGGATTGCTCTGGTAATTGTTGTTGGTATATGGTATTGGAGGAGGCCCTTGTTACAAGGGAGATGCTGCCCAAATTTACGTAAACGAGCTACTAGCTTAAGTTATAGACTTAGCCTTTGCTCAGCACTGATTTTGAATCTCCTTATACTATGATAGATTGAGTTGACTTGTTTGAAGAGTTGCTTGGAAGGGATTAGGGACTCAACGGGTTTAAGGTATGTTAAGGCACTTTCTTCTTTCTTTTGGCATGATCTAAAGTGAAATGAATACGCTACTTCATAACGGATCTACTCCTAGCAACTAAGGTTGTCCATGTTGTTCTTTCCTTATAAAATTATTCTAAGCAAGTGTGTATGATCCTTGAATCCTACTAAGGTTCATATTGAGGGTATGGATGTCCATAGTGCTCTTAAGTCACTCCAAAAGGTTTAGAAGGTGATTCCATGAGTTGAGCATGCATTATATATATGTATCTATTTTACTCTACCGAGCCGCGCTATAGTCGGCCGGGTACGGCACCTATTGTGCAACCACTGATCAGTTGGGTTTACCGAGCTCCACGTGGCCGGGTACGATTCTACCGAACCTTATGATGGTCGGGTACGCTTTTACCGAGTCCTCTTTGAGGCCGGGTACGATATGATGATGATGATGCCCACAGAGGCGAATGTTTTAAAAAGTTTATGTATATATATGTATTATGCATTTCATATCAGTAACCCCCAGAGGCACTCTGATGTTACAGGTTGTATCTCCTCTATCTCTCTCTTTACATTACTGTTCTTGTTTATGCTTTCCTGCCTAACATACTCGGTACTTTATTCGTACTGACGTCCCTTTTGCCTGGGGACGCTGCATTTCATGCCCGCAGGTCCCGATTGATAGGTTGACAGTCCTCCTAGTAGGCTATCAGCTCAGCGAAGGTGTTGGTGCACTCCACTTGCTCCGGAGTTGCCTATTTGGTCAGTATGCTTTGGATATGTATTGATTGGTATGGCGGGGCCCTATCCCGACCTTTATGATTTTATGTACTCTTAGAGGCTTGTAGGCAGATGTCAGGTGTATGGATACTTGTATGGCCTTGTCGGCCTATGTTTCGAGTTTACTAATGGTCATGTCGGCCTTATAGGCCCGTATGTCACATATATTAGTTTGTATATCATGTTGGGTCTTCATATGTTGAGTATTCCCTTATGTTTTATTCTTGTTATCTCATGACGGGTTTTCTGGCTCATTTACTCATGATAACATGATAAGAAAGATATGTTACATTGGTACTCGGTTGAGTAAAGCACCGAGTGCCCGTCGCGGCCCTTCGGTTTGGGTCGTGACAGAAGTGGTATCAGAGCAGTTCTGTCCTAGGGAGTCTACAAGCCGTGTCTAGTAGAGTCTTGTTTATGGGTGTGTTGTGCACCACACTTATAAGCAGGAGGCTACAGGGCATTTAGGTCTGTCACTCTTTCTTCTTACTCTAGATCGTGCAGTAGAGCTCAGTTGTAAGAATTCAAACTCCTAAATTCGACTTTAGTCGTAATACAACGATACCTACATCCACAAAGACAGTTGGTAAGAGATTGCATGTGGATGTGGAAGAGTTGAGTCAGAGGAACTCGATTTCACATCATGCTTATGATGAGTAAATATGAGGTCTTCAACAGATCATGTGTGTACTAAGATGTGTATGCTTCTTAATAAGGAGCCTTAAGGCACGGATATCTATTCACGAATATGGTGAAAATCTATGAGGAATTCAGAAGCTAGATACAAGTTTTAACAAGTAAAAGAAGTAAGGTGAAGAGGGGTACGAGGCACCCAGATAATGAAGATTATCAATATTTTCAAATCAGGTAGAGAAATATAAGCATTTTGGTACTTTCATTAATGACAGAAGTAAGTACAATTAGCCACACCCATCTCAGTTATGTTCTATAGGAGCTAACAGATATTATTTAAGAGAAAGATGGGATATCAGGATCCAGTTGGAGTTAGAGTAACCCAAAAATTGTGGATAGGTTGTTATCATTAACTAACGTTTCCGAAAGATGGTGCAAATGTGGTAATAGATCTCCTTCTAAGACACCCAGATGGTGAACTCTAGAGTAGTACAATCAGATACGAATACTGGAATATTCAAAAATTTCAGAAGATAGGCAGTGGGATCCTAGAAGGGACAAATATTTACCGTAGTATGACTCTAGCCCCGAGTAAAAAAAAAGAATGTTAGGCATTCCCAAGAGCCAGTGAGATGAAGCTAGGGGATCTTATAGGGAAAGAACTTTTTGTTGAAGTTTTCAGAATAAAGTGATAGACAAAAGAAATATTATCCGGAGAATAAGAAGAAAATAAATGAAGCATCATGAGTAAGATGTGATATATGGGTGATAACAGTAAATCAAAATATGACACGATGATAGAGTCTATAGTCAAGTGAAGGAAAATACAAGAGGTGACAAGCCTTAAGGCAATAAAAGAGTATAAGCCATAAAGTCATATTCTTATTTCGAGAAATGAGTTGGTGACTTCAACGTGATTACCAGGAGGAAAGGTTAGACCCCAGAGTAATAAAAATCAATATGGGCTGGTGAACAAGATAAAACCGAACATGAATTAGGGACCAGAGGATTTGATAATGGTCGACATCGTGAGAATTTCAAAGATCGTGCTCCAACATAATAGAATAGACAACAGACGAATAACCTTTAAAGGTTATTTATGAAGTCGCTTACCTAAAGCAAGCACTCTGAGCAGAGTTAATCTTAAGGGACTAAGTGTGCCAGTTACCATAGGTGTCACCTTCGGGCGTAAGAAATTTAGTTATCCCTGGTACAGAAGGTTACCATAAGGTGATTAAGGTTCATTGATAATGTGAAAAGATGCCAGATATGAAGAGGTAAAACAATTATAGGTAGATCGTCGTAGTATTAAATCTTAGTACTCCCCTGAAGGGGGGAATATGATGTGATATGATATTAAGTCGAAGTTAAGCGGTTCAGTAAACTATGGAATGGTAAAGGTAGAATGTGGTAAAAAGGAGAAAGGGATGATGTTGCATTTATTCAGTTCCTGCAGATATGTTGCGACTCCAGAACATTATACAAGCACGACACCGGGGAGAGGCAATAAAAGTTTTCGACCAGGATGTTATTGATAAATAAGTGTGAATGGACACTTGATACATCAGGAGCTAGTAGTGAGAGATAAGTTAAGACAAAGGATATATCCCAAGAGGGATTATGCAGAATAAATATATATATATATATATATATATATATATATATATATATATATATATATATATATATATATATATATATATATATATATATATATATATATGAGAATGGACCAACGAGTAATTAGTAGTTGATTCAGGAAGAGCCCAGTTATGGCTAGACAAGAGGTCACGGATAAATCAATAGATCATGCAAGATAAATGTAGTGAACCGCAGCATAGTGAATTCTGTCTCGTAGATACGAGATCGCAATCATTTGAAAAAATTTCAGATAGGAGTTGAGGCAATTAAAGGTACCATTTTTAAGGTTTATAAAAATAAGAGAGAGTGCCACTAAGGAGACAATAAAAATTTGAGCTTAGAAGTAACCCTACGAGCACAAAGGCATAAATTTATGTAACTAAGGATTATTATGGGCGAGTAAGAATAACGAAAATTACCTTCGGGTGTACGATATATCAAGCTCGCAACTTTACAAGAGCCAGAAGGTCTCCCTAAGTACTACAATGAAAGACTAGCTGAGGAAATAAGGAAGAAGGTTTCCACCTAAGCATAGTGAGCTAAAGAGTAAATTATCCTGTAACAACAGTCTCACTACAATATTGTATACACTCCATAAGAAAGTGGCACCTATCATGGCTAATGAATGGTAAAAAAAAGCCATCAAAGGTGATGTTTGAGATCATATGAGGTACAGGAAATTATAGTATTCGTGGGCAAAAAGACAAGCCAAGTATTCATGCAACAAGTGATAGAACGACCAGCAAAAGTAATTGCTTACATTTAAGGACAACTGAGAAGGCACGAAAGGAAATTTATGGTGCTAGCAAGTTAAAGGAAGGTTGCGAGTAGTATAAATAGATCGGTGTAGGTCCTAAGGTAAAGTATTGTAGAGCAACAAGGTTTTAGGTAGATAGGAGTAAGGATATGAAAAGGTGAGTGAGAAGGTGACGAGAATATGTATGTCCTCGGGATTAAACCCATCAAAACAAGGGAGCTGATGATTTCCATATGTAATAAAAAGCTCGGTACAGCCTGAATGAACACAGAGGAGTCTGAGACTAGGTGCATTTAGAAGAGATGGAATACTGCCCTGGCGGTAGAATAAGGGTGTAATTGTGATAGATAAGAGGATGATTCTTAGGCCTTTGATTGAGTAATGATTTAACGAGAAAGGGATTTATTAAATGCACGGGATTAGAATACCCCCATAAGATGAATCGCGTTGGTATGCAATGAAATACAGTTATTGAAGTATAGTATTATCCCTAGGTGGATCAGGAAAATCACTTCATATGTTCCCCGATAAGATGTGAGCCCTAGTGACAGTGTATTACGTAAGAGGTTGCAAGTTATCAGTGATAGATTATAGATTAACATTAAGGTGAATAAACAATAGATGGGTACAAGTTCCAAAGTTTGAGATGAGATTTGTTTGTTATTCTTAGATGAATAATAATGAGGAAGCACTAAAGGACTTAGATTTATACATATAGGATAAGTAGCGAGAGAGTAACCTGGAGTTGGGTAGCAAACCTCGGTAATAATAAACCGAAGTAAGTTTTATGGTATAGTATAACCTACCTAGATGTAGTAAATCCATAAGGATAGATATACAAGGCTATGAAACAAGAGATAGAAATAGTCTTAAGTTCGATAAAGTACCAAGCGAAAGACATCAGTACACCTATAGATGCCTAGAGGGACAGCTTGTCATAATTCTGTATATGTTCATAAAGTGAGGCTTAGAGATTGGCTAAAAGATGGAGGAAAAAAAGAATACGAGTCGCTAGGCGCTCATACAAGGACACAGTCGTACATATTGCATGACATAAGGTATCAAATGTTACGATGTTGGAAGAATTCCAACCACATGTCATGGTGTGACAAAGAGGCCTAAAAGGGGGAATGCCCAAGCGTTTGGATTTATTCACAAAACAAGTTGCTTAGATGGAAAGATGAGCATTAAAGTATTCATAAGAGCCATAGTTTATGAAACTGATAAGCGCATCAGTCAACATTCGAGGACGAATGTTCCAAAGGGGGGAATGATGTTACACCCCAAGTTTTCATACGTGAGAGTACGTCGTAAGTCATTGATGTAAGCTCGGAAATGAGATTATATTTGGAAGAAAATAAAGTAAGTTAATCATGTTACCTTGGAGGTTACAAATATTTAAGATCATGAATAACGAGTACCAAGAGGGTTGGAAATCTTAGAAGCTAAACCAATTGAAGAAAATAAGTTTCGTCGAAAGTCGACAAGTTTCGAATGTTATAACATGTACTTTGGGGTGAGACTAGGGTTATTAACATGATAAGGAGGTTATTCTATGAGTTATTTTAGTCGTATGATATTCATTTTCTACATTTTGAAGGCAAGCAAGTTGTGGAACAAGAGTTGGCAAAGGTCATCACAAGTTACATTCATAAATTTGCTGAAATTTAGGTCAAATGAATCTGAGAATTTCTCCAAATATACTTGGAATAATAGGGTTTTTTACCTACCAAATTGAAGGTCTACGAGTCTAGTTTCTAACGCATTAAACCGTTCGTTAATACGACATTGTAGTAGAGAGATATTCGCGTTTTCGCGAGACCGCGCAAGCAGCTCCCAATGGGACCCACTTAGTCGGTGGTTGACCTACTTCAATTTATAAACGATTTGGACGCCTATTTTTGCTCATTTTTCAACTAAAATTCGTCTCCAAACTTCTCCTAACCCTCCTAAACATATACCACAAGGGTTTGAAGTGATTCCAAAGTGATTACACCATATTTCAACATCAAAACTTAGTTCTAGTGAAGAACAACACCTCTTTGAGGTTGTGTTGTCATTGAGGATTGTTGTGGGCTGTATTTGGATGAAATTCCAAGTTGTTGCTGCTGTATAAGGTGAGTATAACAACCTACTAATTGTGCTTAAGCTTGCTTGTATGTTGGTTAAGTTGTTAGGATGATAAACTATAAGATAATACTTGGACTAGCTTAAGTCACTTCTATGGTGTTGTATTGCTATTAAGGGTTGTTGTAAAATGAATATAACTTGGATTTTGACTTGAAGTTACTGTATAAGGTATGTATATTGTGATCTTGCTTGTTCCTAAGGTTATCTTGATGTTTATTAAGTTAAATGGATGGGCTAGACATGAAGGAGTGAAAAACATTGCTAATTGAGGATAGTTGAAGTTGTGGATTATTTTCGTTGTTATAAATATATGGTTTAAGACTGGAATCATTGATTAATGACTTCATTATCATGTTAATGATACGTTTATGTTGAATTAAGAAGTCTATAAGGATTGATAAGGGGTATACGGATTCCAATCAGAGCTTGCCGCTCGTCGTAATGTAGTTGTGACTTGTTGTTGTTATATGGTGTCTTGATATTGATAATTATGTATTGATGGATTGCTCTGGTAATTGTTGTTGGTATATGGTATTGGAGGAGGCCCTTGTTACAAGGGAGATGCTGCCCAAATTTACGTAAACGAGCTACTAGCTTAAGTTATAGACTTAGCCTTTGCTCAGCACTGATTTTGAATCTCCTTATACTATGATAGATTGAGTTGACTTGTTTGAAGAGTTGCTTGGAAGGGATTAGGGACTCAACGGGTTTAAGGTATGTTAAGGCACTTTCTTCTTTCTTTTGGCATGATCTAAAGTGAAATGAATACGCTACTTCATAACGGATCTACTCCTAGCAACTAAGGTTGTCCATGTTGTTCTTTCCTTATAAAATTATTCTAAGCAAGTGTGTATGATCCTTGAATCCTACTAAGGTTCATATTGAGGGTATGGATGTCCATAGTGCTCTTAAGTCACTCCAAAAGGTTTAGAAGGTGATTCCATGAGTTGAGCATGCATTATATATATGTATCTATTTTACTCTACCGAGCCGCGCTATAGTCGGCCGGGTACGGCACCTATCCACACTATAGTCGGCCGGGTACGGCACCTATTGTGCAACCACTGATCAGTTGGTTTACCGAGCTCCACGTGGCCAGGTAATATTCTACCGAACCTTATGATGGTCGGGTGCGCTTTTACCGAGTCCTTTTTGAGGCTGAGTACGATATGATGATGATGATGCCCACAAAGGCGAATGTTTTAAATAGTTTATGTATATATATGTATTATGTATTTCATATCAGTAACCCCAGAGGCACTCTGATGTTTCATGTTGTATCTCCTCTATCTCTCTCTTTACATTACTGTTCTTGTTTATGCTTGCCTGGGGACGCTGCATTTCATGCCCGCAGGTCTCGATTGATAGGTTGACAGTCCTCCAGTAGGCTATCAGCTCAACGAAGGTGTTGTTGCACTCCAATTGCTCCGGAGTTGCCTATTTGGTCAGTATGCTTCGGATATGTATTGATTTGTATAGCGGGGCCCTATCCCGACCTTTATGATTTTATGTACTCTTAGAGGCTTGTAGACAGATGTCAGGTGTATGGATACTTGTATGGCCTTATCGACCTATGTTTCAAGTTTACTAATTGTCATGTCGGCCTTATAGGCCCGTATATCACATATATTAGTTAGTATTTCATGTTGGGTCTTCATATATTGAGTATTCCCTTATGTTTTATTCTTGTTATCTCATGACGGGTTTTCTGGCTCATTTACTCATGATAACATGATAAGAAAGATATGTTACATTGGTACTCGGTTGAGTAAAGCACCGAGTGCCCGTCGCAGCCCTTCGGTTTGGGTCGTGACATTTCTCCATCTATTTCTGCAAGTATGAGTGCTCTTCCTGTCAGCACCATGTGAACCATGTACGGACCTTGCCAATTGGGAGAGAATTTCCCTTTGGCTTCATCTTGATGTGGGAAGATCTTCTTCCGCACCAATTGACCTGGTGCGAATTGCCGTGGTTTGACCCTTTTGTTGAAAGCTCTGGACATTCTGTTCTGATAAAGTTGGACATGACACACTGCGTTCATCCTTTTTCCATTAGTGAGGGCCAATTGTTCATAGCGACTTCTTATCCCCTCTACATCGCTGAGTTTAGCTTCATGTATGATTCTTAAAGAAGGAATCTCTACCTCGACTGGAATGACGGCCTCGGTACCATAAACCAACATGTAGGGAGTTGCCCTGGTTGATGTGCGAACTGTAGTTCGGTATTCCAATAAAGCAAAATGTAGCTTTTCGTGCCACTGTTTATGATTCTCTACTATCATCCTTAGTATCTTCTTGATGTTTTTGTTGGCGGCTTCTACGACTCCATTCATCTGAGATCTGTAGGCTGTGGAATTCTGCTTGATTTTGAAAGTCACACACATAGCTTTCATCAGATCACTATTGAGATTGGCAGCATTATCAGTAAAAATGGATTCGGGAATACCGAATCGGCAAACAATTCGATCTTTGACAAAATCTGCGATGACTTTCTTGGTTATAGCTTTGTAAGATGCAACCTCTACCCATTTTGTGAAGTAATCAATGGCTACCAGAATAAACATGTGCCCATTTGAAGCAGTGGGCTCGATTGGACCAATGACATCCATTCTCCAGGAGGCGAATGGCCAAGGTGAGCTTGTTGCATTGAGCTCGCTCGGCGATACTTTTATCATATCGGCATGTACATGGCATTGGTAGCATTTGCGGACATACTGGACGCAATCTATCTCCATGGTCATCCAAAAGTAACTAGCCCTAAGTATCTTCTTAGCCAAGACAAAACCATTCATGTGCGGGCCACAAGTCCCAACATGTACCTCCTCAAGTAGTTTAGAAGCTTCTTTTGCGTCGGCACATCTTAGCAATCCCAAATCGGGATTTCGTCTGTACAGATTTCCTCCGCTGTGGAAGAAGTGATTGAATAATCTCTGGAGTGTACGTTTCTGAGTGTGATTCGCATGCTCTGGATAGTCTCATTTTGCCAAATACTCCTTGATATCATGGAACCAAGGTTTTCCATCTGTTTCTTCTTCAATATGGGCGCAATATGTCGGTTGATTATGAATTCTCACCAGGATAGGATCAATGTAATTCTTATATGGATGTTGTATCATGGATGACAAAGTGGCTAATGCATCAACAAACTCATTCTGAATTCTGGGCACATGTCGGAATTCTATCTTCATGAACCTCTTTCTCAATTCCTGCACATGGTGCAGTTATGGCAATATCTTGGAATTCTCCTTTTACCTGGTGCACAAGCAAATCTGAATCACCGATTACCAGCAACTCCTGAATGTTCATGTTGACTGCCATGTTTAGCCCTAGTATGCAGGCTTCATACTCTGCCATGTTGTTGGTGCAGGAAAATCTGAGTTTAGCAGATACCGGATAATGTTGACTCGTTTCTGATACCAAAACTGCTCCAATGCCCACTCCTCTAAAATTTGTAGCTCCATCAAAGAACATCCTCCAACCATCGTATGCTTCGGTAATGTCTTCTCCTATAAATGATACGTCTTCATCAGGAAAATACGTCTTCAAAGGTTCATATGCTCCTCCCATCAGATTTTCAGCAAGGTGATCTGTCAATACTTGCCCTTTGACCGCCTTTTGAGTTACGTAGACGATATCGAACTCACTTAATTGTATCTGCCATTTGGCCAACTTTCCAATCGGCATGGGTTTCTAGAATATGTACTTCAGAGGGTCCTTCCTGGATATGAGGTATGTAGTGTAGGCACAGAAGTAATGCCTCAACTTCTGGGGCGTCGAAGTCAAAGCACAACAAGTGCGCTCTAGTAGAGAGTATCGTGCTTCGTAAGGTGTGAACTTCTTACTCAAGTAACATATAGCTTGCTCTTTTCTTCCTATCTCGTCATGTTGTCCCAGAACACATACGAAGGCCCCATCCAACTCAAATAGATAGAGTAGCAAAGGTCGTTCTAGTTCCAAAGGGACCAGAACTGGTGGTGTGGATAGGTACTCCTTGATCTTGTCAAAAACTTTTTGACAATCCTCGGTCTAGCTTGTCTCAGCATCTTTCCTTAGCATCTTAAAGATGGGTTCACATATGACTATGGACTGTGCTATGAAGCGACTGATATAGTTGAGACGTCCTAGGAAGCTCATCATGTTTTTTTTGCTCCTAGGTAGCGGTAACTCCTGAATAGCCTTGACTTTGGATGGATCTAACTCGATCCCTCGATGGCTGACGATGAATCCTAATAACTTCCCTGTTGGAACCTCGAATGCACATTTTGCGGGGTTCAGCTTCAGATTGTACCTCCTTAACCTATCAAAGAACTTTCCCAAGTCTGCTATATGATCTGCGACCCTCTTGGATTTGATGATGACATCGTGCACATATACCTCTATTTCCTTGTGTATCATATCATGGAAGATAGTTGTCATGGCTCTCATGTAGGTAGCCCCAACATTCTTTAAACCAAATGGCATCATCTTATAGTAGTATAACCTCCATGGTGTAATAAAAGTTGTCTTCTCTGCATCTTCTTCGTCTATCCAGATCTGGTGATAACCCGCGAAGCAATCTACAAAGGGTTGGAGTTCATGTATGACGCAATTATCGATCAGGATGTGTATATTTGGCAGTGGGAAGTCGTCCTTGGGACTTGCTCTGTTTAAATCCCAATAGTCAACATATACTCTGACCTTCCCATCCTTCTTCGAAACTGGCACAAATTTAGGTAACCAGGTTAGGTACTCAACCACCATGAGAACTTTGGCTTTGATCTACTTGGTAACTTTCTCCTTGATTTTCAGGCTCATGTCTGGTTTGAACTTTCTGAGTTTCCGCTTTACTGGCGGACACATGGGATTGGTGGGCAGCTTGTGAGCCACTATATATGTGCTCAAACTAGTCATGTCATCATAAGACCATGCGAAAATATCCTCATACTCTTTTTAGGAAGTGAATGTACTCTTCCTTCTATGTTGGTGACAAGTGAATGCTGATGCGAGTCTCCTTGACGGTCTTGGCGTCTCCCAAATTTACTGCTTTGGTCTCGTCCAGATTGGACTTAGGCTTATTCTCAAAGTTTTCAACCTCCCTGACAATTTCCTCGGGTATCTCATCTTCTTCATCTGAATCACTATTCTCATGTTTCGTTGCCCCATTACCTGTCACAATCACCGGTTCATCAGGAAAAGTAATAATAACATTGTAGAAAGGAAAAGTGTAATCATAGTAGTGAATAATAAAGAGCAAATGCATTTGATTAAAACTGAAAAATCATCTGGACAATGTATGGCTCGATGAATCGAGTATTTATTTTGAAACAAGTAAATCTTAAAACAAAATTACGGGAAATCTTAAATGCCTAGCATGGCTATAGAAGTAAAATTTGCCAAGCTACCCAAGGACTCGGCGGGCTCGGGATGGTGTAGCGGTCCAATTCCTGAGAACAGCTCCCTTATTTATAGTCTGAATGGTGAGGCCTTCTTCCTTCTCCTCCTCAATTATAGCACTGCAGTCCATGTCCTCATCCTCCAAGAACAAATTCTTCAACCCAGCTAGTGCTTTATCTTTTGCAGTCCTCTATATCATATCAGCTTGGTGAAAAGCTTGTTCCAAACATGGCACTGGTTGCTCAAGAGGGTAGTATGGTCCACGCCATAGAGGCGACCAATTTCTATACTCTTTCCATGTGTACTGGTATCCGAGCCCAAATGTGGTACCGTGATTTTTCAGTTATATTGGTTTGGTGATACCTTGGAGGTTCTTTCCCAATCCTTTGTCGGGTTCATATCCAGACCAAGCCAACATGCTTTCTATTGTACTGCTCCACCATTATCCTTCTTGATGGCATTGACCCGTTCAATATGATGATAGGTTTCCCCTCTTAGCCTTCTTCTATGTCCAATAGCCGAGATGGTTTGACTGGTGTAAATGGGGTTACTCCCATCTCCGTGAATGATCACCTCCTGACGATTCCATTCGAACTTCACGGCTTTATGTAGTGTGGAAGGCACGACTCCAGTGGTATGGATCCATGGGCGGCCCAACAGAAGATTATATGAGGCTGGTATGTCAAGCACCTGAAACTCGACTCGAACAAAGTTGGCCCCATCTGGAAGCAAAGATTGATTTCCCCGATCGTGGCCCTTTAGGACCCATCGAAAGCTTTCACGTTCATGCTTCCTACCTATATTTCATGGAAACCTTTGTCCAACCTTTTCAGAGTGTCCAATAGACAAATATTTAGGCTTGAACCTTTGTCAACCAAGACCCTGGCAATGAATTTGTCTTCAAATTGCATTATAATGTGCAATACCCAATTGTGATTTAGCCCCTCAGGTGGTAGTTCATCTTTGTGGAAGATAATCTTATGACTTTCTAATACTTTCCCACCATGTTGGTCATTTCTCCACCAGTGATGTTATTGGGTACATAAGCCTCGCTCAGCACTTTTATTAAAGCGTTCTTATGTGCCTCTGAATTTTGCAACAGTGACAAGATAGATATCTAAGCTGGAGTTTTGTTCAGATGGTCAATGACAGAATACCGTTTTGCCTGTACTTTCCTCCAAAAGTAATCTGGCCATGTCTCAATGACGGGCTACCTGGTAGTGGTATCCTTGCTTGATCCTCCCAAGTGTTCAGGCGTATAGACTCTTCCAGTCCTAGTCATTCCTTGTGCTGCATCAGATTCCTCTACCTTGGCCTTCCCTTTTCGCCGAGCCTCAGCAACATAATCCCAAGTATTGCTTTTGAGTTGAATAGAGGTGTGGTTGATATTGTCACAGTGAAAGGTGTGACCACTTCTACTTCAAATGGATCGAGGGTGGATGTAGGCGGAGCCACCTCCACCTCGAATGGAACTGATGCAGTTACCTCAACCTCAATTGGTGACTGAGTATGTGCCACAATAGGAGTAAGTGTGACTGCAACTTTAATGTCATCACCTTCTCGAATAAGCCCAATCGACCCCTTAGGGTCCCATTCTTCGTTCGTCTTTATCACATGTACACTATCACCTCTATGATCAGGGAGGGGGTTGTTGCGGACATTAGGTGCGGCTTCCTTCGCCTGTATGACCTTGTTTTCAATCAGCGTCTGGATCTTATCCTTCAATGTTTGGCACTTAGTAGTGGTGTGCCCCTTCATACCAGAATGGGACGCACAAGTTTTGTTAGGATTGACTCATAGAGATGGGTTTTCTAATGCCACAATGGGAACAAGAGTGATATAACCCATGGCTTTCAACCTTTCATACAACTGGTCGATGGGCTCAGCAATGGCGGTGTATTGTTTGGGTGGCTTGCGGTCGAAGTTGGGTCTTGGAAAGTCTTGGTGAGTTGGAGGTGATTAGAAATGGGATGGTTGGGAGCTATAGGTGTGATGGACAGTGGCTGGTTGGGAATATTTGGGAGATGAAGGATGATATGTAGGCGGTGATGCTTGGTATGTGGGTGGATGTGTTTGATATGTGGGTGGAGGTGTTTGATATGGTGGAGGTTTTTGGTATGTGAGTGAAGGTGTTTGATAAGTAAGTGGAGATTTCGGGCCTTGGGCCACCATTACTGCCCCAACATCTCTCTTCTTTGATATGTCGCATGATTGTAATGCCTTATTTGTGGCCTGTAGTGCCTCAAAATTTGTTACCACTCTGCTCTTGATTCCTTCTTCGATTCTTTCTTCGAGTTTGATAATATCAGAGAATTTATGATTTTCGACAACCATCAACCTTTCATAATATTGCGGATCATGTGATCTGATGAAGAATTTGTTCATATGTTCCTCGTCCAAAGATGGCCTGACATTAGCCGGTTCCGACCTCCAGCGAGTAGCATACTCACAAAAATTCTCAGTAGGTTTCTTCTTAAGATTATGAATGTAGAAAACATCCGGTGTGTTTCTATATTGAACCTAAACCGGTCCATGAAATTTGACGCCATACTTAGCCAATTAGACCATTTCTTGGGATCTTGGCTGATGTACTAGGACAAAGCATCCCCGGTAAGACTCCTCGTAAAGAGTTATTCGGATCTTTTCGTCTTTCCTGACCCCGACAAGTTTATCGCAATAGGTCCTTAGATGGACTTTGGGATCACCTGTGCCATCAAACATCTCAAACTTGGGAGGTTTGTATCTCTCTGGCAGTTCTACATCCGGCTGTATGCATAGGTCTTCGTAATTCAAACCTTCTATTCCTTGCCGCCTTTGACACCTTGAACTCGGCTTATCAACTTCTTGAGTTCTTCAGCCATGTTTTTAATGAGCAGGTCCTTTTCGGAGGATTCTGGTTCCTTTGACACCTTGAACTCGGCTTATCAACTTCTTGAGTTCTTCAGCCATGTTTTTAATGAGCAGGTCCTTTTCGGAGGATTCTGGTGTATAGGAGATGGGTTTGATGGAGTGAGGTACGGTTTCTACGTATATAGGATTGCTTTGATAGGTGGCAAGGACTTTGGTGTAATGATGGTCATTGGTGGAGTTTTGGGGATCGGGAATGGGTTGTGGTGTGTTTTGGGGAGTGTGGTAAGTGGTGGTTGGTGAGTACTGAGTTGGTTGATGGTAATGTTGTTGCAGAGTTGGCATTGGCAATGGATTGAGATTTTGGGATGGAGTTGCATATTGATTTGGTGCAGGAGGATTTTGTGGATGTTGGTTTTGTGCATTCTAGGGAGGTGATGTGTTCTTTGTTTTTTATTGGTGGATGTCGGGGACATTTAGGGTCAGTGACAAGTTTGCCAAGTTGCGAACCTGCTAAAAATTTTCCGTGCAATGTCAATATGTTTTTTCCCAATCTCAGGACTAGATCATTTGGGGCCGGAGTACTACGGCCATCTGAGGTTCTGCAGTCTCAACATTCTCCTTTCGGATACCACTTAAGTCGTCCATTTTTGCTTTTCCTCTGCCTTTTGTATTGCTTGGAGGAGGAGGAGGAGGTGGAGGGCCTCTAGATCTGGTATGATACGCTGATGAGGTCAGTATGAGTGAACCAACCTAAGGGGAGGGGAATAATAAAATAAGGAAAAAACAAAAGGGTAGCAAGTCGGTGAGGATTTAGAAATGTTTGTAGTATTTAAATACATATTGCGAAAATGTAAATTCGAGTCTTAATTTTGGGAGTATCGTTGTGCCCAAGATAGTCCTAGCGACAAATAAATTTGGAGAACTTTAAATGCCAATAAATGCTTCATTTCATAAAACAAAAATAGACGAATCCCAAAATGACACTAAGACAATAGAAAAGTAAGTCACTACTGGCACTTGGCCTTATTACATTTGGAAAGCGAGTAAACCTAATCTATTTGGTCTTAGAAAGTCCTTCCTCAGGTTGAATGTTCTCGTTGATCAAATCGTCCAGTTCGCGTAGGTTCATCAGTAAGAACGCCTTTGCTAAATGTCCTCCTACGTTTCCTCAGTGTTCTGGCAGTCGGTGACTCTTTTCCTCACTTTTCCTTCCAATTCCAACGAATTGTATTCCAGATATTCTAGCTTTTCGCTAGATTTGACGGCCCTCTCTTTCCATTCATTGATTTGGTCACTTGATGGAAGATTCCTCCACCAGTCGAGCAAGAGTTAGGGTGTGCTAACCATACCAAATTTGGGGACCTCGTTCCTCATTTTCTGCAAAACAAAAAGGGTTAGGCCTTTCTCCCCCACCAGACTCGACTATTTATACATTCATGATTAGCATATTGGCATTTAGTTCTCCAAATTAATGCACAGAATGTGGTTGTGTCTGTTGGGATTATGGAAACCCCAGTAGACTTTGGATAAGGCTCATCTTAAAGGATCATTATGTGGACAACATAATTGACCCGACTAGCTTTGACCATGATGCATGCACAATTTTGATCGGAGTAAGGTTACTATGGGGTTTTAGACTGGTACCCTCAAGTGAACAACTTGAGGGGGAAAGGCACAGAACCGTCGACCGCACCACTGATCGATTGGTTTTACCGAAAATAAGCCTTTCCGAATTTAAGGGTAATAAATAGGAAGAGCGCAACCACTCATTAAGTGTTGTTATAGGATTTGATATGCACGAGTGGAATATGATGTGGATAATGATTTATGCAGCAATTAATAGCATGTAGTCAGGTATTTGCACATAGGAAAAATAAATACAGTATTTAAATAATTGAAATACAATTACGGAAAAGGAAGACAAAGAGACAATTCAGTTTCATGAATAAAAGAAACATTAATGCTTAAAATAGGCAGTTAAATTCAAATAAGGGGAATGGTACGGGGTAAAACATGTTTGGATTGATTCATAAAAGACAAGTTCGTTATGTTAAGAGCCTAAAAGTATCCCCAACAGAGTCGCCATACTGTCGTGCCCCCTTTTTTCCCTCCGCAGAGAGAAGTCCAGGTTTCGACGTTCATGGGGGAAATAACTCGTTTCTTTTTGGAAATTGGGTATTTGAAGAGTTGCCACTTAACAGATTGTGGTGTGTTAGGGCACCCAGAGTGATTAACTCTTGGATTGGTTTGCATTACCAGAGATTTAGGGTAAGGGCTCGAAATAACCTTGAGGGGAAGGTGTTAAGCACCCCTCTCAGTCCACAACGGTGGGTCCCGACCGAACTTATACTTATAAACTAGTCTGTTAACAAATAAATAGTTTTAAACACATAATTGCAAATAAGAGCAGGTTTTGGACATTACATGACTCAAATAATGAGACAAAGGAAAGGCTTAAAAAATTGTATACACGTGAAAAGTAAAGGGAATTTGGGAAAAATGGGTCCTAGGTTGGTTAGCCTACAGGATCACCCCACGCAATGTCCGATAAACACTCCTCAATGAGGGGATACACGTGACATTAGTGCGTAGTCATCATATCCATATCTACCCTTTCCACCCCTTAGCGGTTATTAAGCGAATGTTATTTAGCGTCTCTATGTGTGCTGTTACCCGTCCCTTCTTAATGGTCCTAGAGGAAATTAGGACCTCTACCTATAGGCCGTTCTAGAAAGACCCCTAAGGTTTAAAGGAGAAAATACTAAGGCGACAAGCAAGAACACATAGGACTTTAGCAAATAAAAGCAGGAAGGAGCAAATAAGAGGCTCATGTTTACCTCCGCAGATAATGCATGTAAACAACATGACTCAAACACAAACAAGGGCAGTATTATTAAATAGGATCCTAAGAAATGATGTCTAGGTGAGTATCAGAACACAAGAGACATGCAGATTTTTTTTTAAACTTAGAAGCAGGGGCCTAATCAGTTTGCCTACTGATTTTAAGCATGTTAACCATTAAGCAGTAAGCACAAAGAAGCAGTTTCTAGTTTTATAAGAAATTTGATTACCTAAGGCTTTCCTAGGCATGGGATAATGCACAATTGTTACAAGAACTATTAAAACAAGGTAGGAGATATTTTACCTAAAGCATGTTGTTCTAAGTTTTACAAGATACAGAATTATTACCAGTTTTACTCAAACAGGATAATTAGACGTGAGACCATTTTATATCCTTTTTCATGCATCAGTAGTTTAACTAGGTGTGACTGAGCGAGTATGAACGAGATTCTAAACATGGTATATAATATGCACATGTAAGGTTCAGAATGGTTTATATGTAGAATTCCTAAAGCATGATTTCTAAATGCACAGCAGGTTACAGCATGATTTCAAAATATGCATAAGTAACAGTTTATTTGAATGTTGTCATTTATCCTGGAAACAGGATTTCTAAGTGATAATAAGGATGTCAAAATGAGATGCTGAAAACAGTATACATGAAATCTAGAAGCATGGTATCTAATTCATGATATGTTTTGCATGTATTGGTCCTAACATGAATTCTAATGCACATACAGAAAAATATAAACCTAAAGCATGTTTTCTACCCTTTGATAACATGTATAGCTACCCTCCCTTTTTTTTACTAGCCATCCCCAATATTCATTTATAATGAATATTACAAACCAACATTGAATGAATTACATTAATAGATAAAGAAAAACAAGAAGTTACACTATAGGGAGCCTGCAAGTAGGATTTCCAAAACCACAACTGCTCAGATTGTTTCATAGCCTTTCTTAATATCCGGATGTGTCAGAGTTCCCTAAGGACCTCAAGGGATCCCGGAAAGTGCTCACACCCAGATTTCACAACTATATTTGAGTAAGTGCAGTATGGAAGGGCCAGTTATAATGCATCAGAGTTCAGAGGGATCTCATAGGGATCCCTAAGCAGTCACACAATAGAGGGGCAGAACTTAGGGATCTAAGAATAGAGTGAGAGTGCTTGACATAGTTTTGAAAAAAGTTTAAGTAGGGAAACAATTTGAAAAGAGACTTGAAAATAGATTTGTAAAACAATAGAGGAGTTATTCAATAAGACAGTTTTGAAAAGAGTAGGGCAATCAACAAACAACAGACCAACCTCAGAACCAAATCAGGTTCATCATCACACATAGAACAAAGAACCAAGACAGGTTTAGCACCACAAGCCTTCACAAAGGGGTAAATGGGAATTGGGGACATGTAAAGCACATAATGGTAAATACATAGCAGGCAGAAGTCTTTGGAATTGGTACAGATATGCTCAGAAATACTAATTAGACATAGTCACAGAATCAACAATGCTTAAGGGGTTCAGTATAGGATCAACATAATTTAAAATCAATCCCAGAATCATACAAGTTTAGGAGTGCAGACTACTTCAGAAGGAGATTCATACCAGAAACCAGATAGAGCAAGATCACATAAAGACAGACTACATAGAGGGGGGTAACATGTTCAACTTGATCCTAAGGAAGGGGAGTACATAACATGCTTATAATGTAAACAGGTTTCACAGCAAAACCATAAGTAAAAGCAGACTAGAAACATGATGAATTGAAGTAATAAAAGGACCATATTATTTTTGAAACTTTAATTGAAATCAGAACATGCCAGTAAAGAAGGTAGTAAACACAAAGTGAGGAGCAAGAGAGTAGAGTAATCAGCCTTAGCTTGCAGCCGGCTGACTTAGAACAATATCAAGTAACCAGAGAAAAGAGAGCAGAAGAGAGTTTTTGTGTGAGAGAGGGTTTTTGAACCAATGTGTTCGTGTCCTTGTGCTAATGAAAGAGCAAGGTACTTATAGTTTGAAAACAAGCAGAAAATAAGGTAAGAATCAAAGATCAGCAGTAATTATGGAACTATGTACTAATTAGAATCAAATCAGTAGAAGTACTTCCTTTAATTAAGGAGTTAAATTTAAACGGTAATAGGCAAATACTAAATAAGGAAGGAAATCACATAAGGCTGAATAGAAACAAATAAGAAAATATTTTCAACATAGTACAAGTACACAACATGTTATAAAGACTAGGTTCAGCAGATCCTAATCAAGGAAAATGCTTAAGAATCAGTTGACAGCATGCTCGACCATAGATTAAGGTAAGAAAATATCTTAAAGGTTAAAATCAGTAGAGAATATCACAAGAAATTAGTGAAGGATCAGTCACATAGATTCAAAGATTCAAAAATAGCAAATAGTACTGATTTAGGAGAAATTGACACAAATTTATGAGAACAAGCAGAATAAACACATAATAGGCAAGAATCAGAAACCCTAATAAGCCAAATAGGGTAAAATCACACAGAATTAGGGATTCACATAGAGCATAGCATGAATTAATAGAATAAACATGACATAGGTGAAAGAAGTAAAAGCTAGAGACACTGATGAACAAAATAGGGTAAACCACAGAGAATCATAAAACTCATGAGAAACAAACACATATACAGATTAAGCGAATATATTATCACAAAACAGACTCAGAATTCAGGATTAAAACCAAGAAACTTAGGGTTTTCAACATAATAACTCAGATAAAAAGAGAAAACTCAAATAAACATTTAAACATACTGAAAATTAAAAATTAATACTAAAATCAGAAGGAGCCATTTTGAAAAGGGGTTAAGAAACCCTGGTTTGAAGATGAAGAGTCGTTTTAGAAAAATTAAAAAATCTTTAAGGAAAACAGCAAAATAACTCGGAATATACCCATATCTATTACAGATCTAAGAAATCAAGAGCTAATAGATAGGGTTTCAGAGAGATAACCCAAAGAGAAAGAGAATCGGCCTAGAAACCACAGGTTCTAGCCGGAGATGGCAGGATCTTACTCGGATAGGCCAAGATTGGCCTAAGAATGACATGAAAAACCATGGGGGTGAGTTGAACCACCTCTGGTTCCTTTGAGGACATCAAGGCATCAGTAAACTGGCGTAGGAAGGAGTCATGGGGGCTGGGATGGTGGTGAGACCACCATAGTTACCGGCAAGTCGACGGCTGGTGAGAGCTTTAGGTTTTAGCGGAGAGAATTTGAGAGGTGAGGGGAGAGTGTAACGGCGGAGTGAAAGAGAGAAATGAGGGGGAGGGAGTAGTATCTAGGGTTAATTAAGGAAAGGAGAGATCTGGACCGTTGATTAAAATTGATCAACGGTCCAGATTAGACAAGGGATTGGGTCGGGTAGGATAAGGTATTGGGCCTTGGGTATTTGGGCCATTTTAATTGGGTTGGGGTCTGATTTAATTAGGCAATAAATGAAATGAAAGTGGCTATTTGTTAAATTCCCAATGTCAATTAATTAAAATAATTTACAAAAATAGCTGTTAATTATAAAAATGAATTTCATGCGTAAAAAATAATTTTAAAATGTTTATTTAGTATTTAAAAAATACACATGATTAATTTCTGGATGAAAATAGTACAAAATCATATGATTAGGCTATAATTGCAAATTTATTGCAATTATAGCTAAAAAGTGATAATTTGGCTAATTATGAAATAATTTGGTCTTAATAGGACCAAAAATAATACATTACATCATGAAATGATTTTGAAATTATTTGTGAGGTAATTTTGTAATTATTTCTTGGAAATAAAATGCTGGATAAATTAATAAAAATATAGGAAAACTGTGGAAAAATATCAATTGCTAATAAATGCATGATTTTGAAGACATATATGCAATGTGAAATATTTTTTGGGAAAAATTGGGTATCAACAGCCGTAAGGTTAATGACTGAGAGAGGTTTAGGACCTAATGGTGAGGATTATATATCTATTATGGATCGGGCTGCACGCTGCAGCAATATTATATATATGGATCGGGCTGCACGCCGCAGCGATATATATTAGATCGGGTTGCACGCCGCAGCGATATATATTGGATCGGGTTGTGCGCTGCAGCGATATGACGCTTGGGCTGTAGGAGCCGCTCCAGAGTCTGTTCACCCCTAGTGAGTGTAGTCGACTATAAACTATGGATCGGGCTGCACACCGCAGTGGTTATTATTATTATTATTATTATTATTATTATTATTATTATTATTATTATTATTATTATTATTATTATTATGAGATATTATTGAGCCGGAGTGCTGAGTGTGAGTACTGTTTAACGAGAGCTAAGTCACAAGTGACTGAGAGGCTTGTCAGAGAGGCTATATTTATGAGTGATACCTTGCTCGAGGGGCTTGTTTATGACTTTTGTTACTTTCACTTTTCTTTTATACTAAGCCTCTGTTGAAAAATGTTGGATAAATATTTTCAAAGGATTTTTAATTGAAATTGAAGTTTTACGAGATGATTGGCTATTAAATTGCAGAATTTGACTTGATACTTCTGTTGAGACTTATTATATGATTTTAACTGCTCGTCACTGCACTCGGACCTTATTTACTTTAGTTACTTACTAAGTTGGCGTACTTATGTTACTCCCTGCACTTTGTGTGCAGATCCAGATGCCCGAACATCAGAGTTAGAGCTTCCAGCACTCTCAGAGCTTTACCGGAGATCGCAAGGTAGTTGCACGGCATTCGCAGCCCTGCTTTCCTCCCTCCTATCTTAGTATTGTATCTTTCAGACTTATTTTGTATTATTCAGACAACATTTTGGTTGTATTTAGAGGCTCATGATTAGTGACACCAGATTTGGATTGTGTTAGTGTATTTCATACTGTTTTCCGCACATTTCTGTTGAGTTATATATTACATTTGAAAGCTTTGAGAGTTAAATTGGTTTTAGAAAAATGATTTTTCATAAAAGGAATCAATTGTGGTAATTGTGGGTTTGGCTTGCCTATCAATGTGATAGGCGCCATCACGACCAGGATATTTGGGGTCGTGACAGCAAACAAATGCAATACATTCAATTCATGGTTGGTATGATTTTTCTCGAAGAACACACTTACTAGCCCTACGTATAATTCGCATCACCTAATGGTTGCCCGCAAAACAAAATGGCATTTTAGCAAATTGAGGTGCAGGTATGAATGATGCACCTGGAAAGAACGAACTGGAATAGAAGTATCTGGTGTAAATCTAAGGAAACGCAAGTAACATGACAACATGAGAAACTGGTTGTAAATTATAAAACCTTTGAAATACAATATTGATTGTATGCATATATATAATCAACTATAAGATAAAGACATAACAGAGAGAAATAAAGAATGATAACAGATAGTAAGGTCCATGTATTGCACAGTAGCTTCCTATGAACACGGAAAAAGGAAAATATGAGTTGTGTTTCAATGCTTAAAGTTCAGATTTTATCTAACCATCATCCACAATATCTTGAAACTCATTGTATCCAATCCCGTAACACAAGAATAAAATCTATCATCAAGTTTCTAATTATGGCATAACCAAAGATATGAGACAAGCTTGCTCTGCATTACTGAAAGCTCCAAAAACTCACCAAGAATCACATTTCTAAACTTTCAAAATTATTTTTGTGTGCCTTGGGTATGACATCAACACTTCGTACAGTTGTATAGCTCACTCATGGCTACAAAAATCGGAAAACGAAGCAATATGTAGGTATAATATGTTACCAAGTTATGCTAGAGTTGTAACGACCCGGCCGATCGTTTCATGGTTACCACTCTGTTTCCCCCATTTCTGCTTCTTATTGCTTTGTTTATCGGTTCTATGTGTGATCGGGTTGGTTGGCTCGGGTTCGGAAAAGGTTTTGGTAAAGTTTGAGATACTTAATCTCTTTTGAGTAAGCTTAAGTTGGAAAAGTCAACCAGATGTTGACTTATATGTTAAAGGGCTCGGATGTGAGTTTCGATGGCTCGAATAGCTTCGAGAGGTGATTTGGGACTTAGGAGTGTGATCGGAACGTGTTTTGGAGGTTCGGAGCAGATTTAGGCTTGAATTGGCGAAATTGGAATTTTGGCGTTTTCCAGTTGATAGGTGAGATTTTGATATAGGGGTTGGAATGGAATTCCGGGAGTTTCTGTAGGTCCGTCGTGTCATTTGGGATGTGTGTGCAAAATTTCAGGTCATTCGGACGTTGTTTGGTAGACTTTTTGATCAAAAGCGTAATTCGGAAGATTTTGAGAACCTTAGGCTTGAATCCGATGTGTATTGGTTGATTCGATGTTGTTTAAGGTATTTTGAAGATTGGTATAAGTTTGGATAGTGGTATAGGACTTGGTTGTGCTTTTGGTTGAGGTCCTGGGGGCCTCGGAGTGATTTCGAATGGTTGGCGGAAAGTTTGGAAGTTGGATGTAGCAGTTGAAGCTAAGTCTACTATCATAACCGCACCTGCGGCTAGGGGACCGCAGGTGCGGGCTCGCAGAAGCGTAGAGGGAGCCGCAGATGCGGCCAAGAGGAGGACTAGCTGGAACCGCAAAAGCGGTAAGGGGAGCTCACCTGTGATAGCGCAGGTGCGGGCAGTGCATCGTAGATGCGAATATTGGCCCATAAGTGAAAACCGCAAGTGCGGTGTCTTGGACAACAGAAGCGGTACCGCAGATATGGTGGACGGACCGCAGGTGCGAAATTCCTGGGCCAGAAGATATAAAAGAATTCCTTCGCGATTTTTGAGTTGTTCTTCACCATTTCAAGTCGGTTTTGGAGCTTTTGGGGAGATTTTGAAGAGGAATTCAAGGGATATCGTCTGGAGGTAAGATCTTTGGACCTAATAATCGATTCTAAGGCATTATTTCACTGATTTGGCCTAAGATTAATGGAAACTAAGGGTTAAAAATTGGGGATTAGGGCTTGGTATTGGAGACCTTGACTTGAGGAGTTGAGGGGCCATTTGTGGTCGAATTTAGGGACTTTTGATATGTATGAACTCGTGGGGAGATAGGGAATCTATTGATGTAAATTTTATCAAATTTCAAGATATGGTCTCGGGGGTCAGGTTTTGGTTAATTTCGGGTTTTATGTTATAAATTGATTATTTTTGCATGGGCTTCGTGCCCTTAGCATATTTTGATGTCGCGATTCTGATTTTGGATAGATTCGACGCGAGTTGAGGCCGATTCGAGGGGCAAAGGCGTCGTGGGCTAGAATTTGGACCAGATTGAGGTGAGTAATGACTTTAAATGTTGCCCTGAGGGTATGAAACCCCGGATTTCACATTGTTGTGCTATATTGAGGCGACGCACATGCTAGATGACGAGCGTGAGGTCGTGCACTGTTAGGGATCATGACCTAGTCAATCCCGAATGACTGTTTTACCGCGTATTTGATTGAAAAATGTTTGCTATCATCATGTTTTGGGCTGAATGCCATATTTGGGCCTCGTGCCAACTATTTTGACCCTTAGGGGATTTTTACTGCTATTTTCTCAGTGTTTTGATTTTAATATCTATACTCAGTCATGCTATATTATATTGTTTTCAAAACTCAGCCATGTTTACTCTATTTTAACATATTAAATGATATTTTATATGATATTTTGGGTTGACCATCATGTTTCCTGTTGCCCGAGTGGCTTATGAGATTCTGACTGAGTTAGGCCGAGGGCCTATGTTGTGAGGATACTTTTAGGTCGGGTTGCACGCCGCAGCAGCAATACACTGATTTACGATTATGAGGCCGAGGGCCTGAGATTATACGCTACAAGGTGACTTTATATGAGGCCGAGAGCCTATTGATTATGCCACGAGATGGCTTGATATTGTGCTTGGGCCGTAAGGGGCCCCTCTTGGAGTCTGTACACCCCCCAGTGAGTGTGGGTACCCATTGTGATATGAGATATAGCCCGAGGGGCTGGTGTTGTTCGATGTTATTGCCCGAGGTGCTAATTCTGTTGGTATTGTGCCCGAGGGGCGGTTTTTATGTGTTTATCTTTTCTAGCTGCTTTTCATTTACGTGTTTAACTGTTAAAAAGGTATTTTAAAGAAGCTTATTCTGAACTAAGATGTTTTTATAAGATTTCACTGTTTCATTGCCTTTTATTGGTTTTACACTGCTTCTTTATAGCATATTGTTGTGGTTTATGTGATTTCTTACCGCTCAGTCTTCATTTATTATTATTACTCACTAAGTCGGAGTACTCACATTACTCCATGCACCCTGTGTGCAGATATAGGAGCCTCGAGTCCCACTAGCGAGTGTTGATTGCTTCAAGCTCAGGCGGTACGGAGTTTACTAGGTAGCTGCTTAGTGTTCGCAGCCTAGTGCTTCTCCCCTATTTTATTTTCCCTTGTTTTAGTACTATAATAGACTATGTACGCTCTTCCTACTTTTAATCGGTTATTAGATGCTCATGACTAATGACACCTCGATGTCGGGCTGTATCTATTCCTCAAATTGTACTGTCTCACTATTTATTTGGGATTTAATCATGTTAAAGACTTAATTTGCATTATTTTAATTGCTTAAAATGAATTGGGTGTTGTGTCGGCTGGCCTTGTCTTCATGTGAGGCGCCATCACGGCCGAGTCTGGGTTTAGGGTCGTGAAAAGTTGGTATCAGAGCCTAAGTTTCATAGGTTTCACGAGTCATGAGCAGGTTTAGTAGAGTCTCGCAGATCGGCACAGAGACGTCTGTATTTATCCTTGAGAGGCTGCAGAACCTTTAGAAAAAACTTCATATTCTTGAAATTCTTGTTGTGCGAATCTGTTGATCCGAGTACTAAACTTCTGTTATTCTATTCTCTCACAAATGGTGAGGACATGCGCTACTGGTCAGGATGGACGACCACCAGTACCATCAGTTGTGGCCACTAGAGGCTGAGGATGTGGTCATTGTCGCAATAAGGGCAGGGGTGTGGCCCGCACTACAGCTAGGGTAGCACCTGCAGATCCAGCAGCCGCCCCAGTTCAGGATCAGGTCCAGTTGTGGACGCTCCAGCAGCATCCGCTCAGGAACCAGCTGTGCCCATCGTGATTCCGGGTTTTCAGGAGGCCTTGGCTCTGACTCTACTAGTATGCACTGGCCTAGCTCAGGCGGTCTCAGTTACTACAGCCGCAGCAACTTCTCAGGCCGGGGGAGGCACTCAAACTCCCATCGCTCACACACCTAAGCAGGTCGTGCAGGGACTTCAGACACTGGGGGCACATCCAGCCCAGCCGGTTGTAGCTGTTCAAGACTATATAGCTCCTGTCATGCCAGAGGACGAGCAGCGCAGGTTGGAGAGGTTTGGTAAACTTCAGCCTCCGACTTTCAGTGGTGTAGAGGGCGAGGATGCACAGGGTTTCTTAGACAAGTGTTAGAGGATTCTTCGCACCGGGGGTATTCTGGAGACCAACGGGGTCGATTTCACTACTTTTCAGTTTTCTGGAGCTGCCTTCACTTGGTGGGAGGCTTATGAGAGGCGTAGGCCTGTTGATGCAGCACCCCTTACCTAGAAACAATTCTCCGCTCTCTTTTTGGAGAAGTATATGCTACAGTATCGTGGAGAGGAGCTACGCAGGCAGTTCGAGTGGTTGCTAGAGGGAGAGATGACTGTGATGCAGTATGAGATGAGGTTCTCAAAGTTAGCTCGTCATGCTATTTAGTTCCGACAGATAGAGAGAGGATTAGGAGGTTTGTGGATGGCCTCACTTATCCGCTCCGTATTCTCATGACCAGGGAGAGGGTGTCTAGTGCTAATTTTGAGGAGGTTGTGGGCATTGCTTGAGATATTGAGTCAGTTCGTCGCTAGGAACAACATGAGAGGGAGGCAAAGAGGCTTTGAGGATCTGGTAGTTATGGTGGTGCTCCTTTGTGAGGTCAATTTCAGCACGACAGAGGCTGTCCATTCAGGCATGCTCAGCCAGCTCGCCCAGGTTATCATGGCGTCATCGGGTCATGATTCTCACAGTTCTCATTAGGGCCAGTCATCACTTAGTGCCCTTCCAGCTCAGAGTTCGTCTCGTGCTCCATCAATTCAGGGCTCTTCTATACCAGGTGCATCTACTAGTCATTCTGGTGCTAGGGGTTCCCTTCAGTTCCCGTCTCCAGCACCCGGGAGTTGCTATGAGTGTGGATAGATAGAATATATGTGGAGGCAGTGTCCTCTCGTCTTGGGGGTTTATCTCAGTAGAGGAGTCAGCCATCAGCTTCAGCGCTAGTTACTTCACCATTACCCACCCAGTTAGTTAGGGGTGGAGGACAGTCAGCTAGAGGCCGTCTCTGAGGGGGAGGTCGATCAGGTGGTGGTTAGGCTCGTTTCTATGCACTTCCAGCTGGACCCGATTATATTGCTTCCGATGTTGTTATTACAGGTATTGTCTTAGTCTTCCACAGAGATGCCTCTGTATTATTTGATCCCGGATCCACTTATTCTTATGTGTCATCATACTTTGCTCGTTATTTGGATACGCCCATGAGTCTCTTGTTTCACCTGTTCATGTATCTACCCCGGTAGGTGATAGTGTTGTTGTAGACCGTGTGTACCGATCGTGTGTGGTGACTATTGGGGGTCTGGAAACCCGAGTGGATCTTTTGTTGTTATGTATGGTGAATTTCGATATTATATTGGGCATGGATTGGCTATCTTCGTCTCGTGGTATTTCGGACTGTCATGCTAAGACAGTGACATTGGCTATGCCGGATGTTCCATGGATTGAGTGAAGAGGTTCGACTGATTATGTTCCCAGTAAGGTAATTTCATTCTTGAAGGCCCAGCGTATGGTTGGGAAGGGTTGTCTTTCATATCTAGCCTTTGTGAGGGATGTCAGAGCAGAGACTCCCAATATTGACTCTGTTCCAGTAGTGAGGGATTTTCCCGATGTGTTTCCTGCAGACATGTCGGGCATGCCACTGGACAGGGATATTGATTTTGGTATTGATCTGGTGCCGGGCACTCAACCCATTTCTATTCTGTCATATCGTATGGCACCAGCGGAGTTGAAGGAGTTAAGCAGCTTTAGGAACTCCTGGATAAGGGGTTTATTCGGCCTAGTGTGTCGCCTTGGGATGCGCCGGTTCTATTTGTGAAGAAGAAGGATGGCACTATGAGGACGTGCATTGATTATAGGCAGTTGAACAAAGTAACAATTAAGAACAAGTATCCTCTGCCTCGTATCGATGATTTGTTTGACTAGCTTTAGGGAGCGAGAGTGTTCTCCAAGACTGATCTCCGTTCGGGTTATTACTAGTTGAATATCAGGGATTCGGATATTCTTAAGCTTTCAGGACCCGATATGGTCATTATGAGCTCTTGGTGATGTCTTTTGGGCTGACCAATGCCCCAGCAGCGTTCATGCATTTGATGAACAGCGCGTTCCGGCCTTATCTCGACTCGTTCGTCATAGTCTTCATTGATGATATTCTGGTGTATTCGCATAGTCAGGAGGAGCACGCGGAGCATTTGAGAGTTGTGTTGCAGAGATTGAGGGATAAGAAGGTTTATGCAAAGTTCTCCAAGTGTGAGTTTTGGCTTAGTTCAGTGGCTTTTTGCGGCACGTGGTGTCCAGCGAGGGTATTCAGGTTGATCCGAAGAAGATAGAGGTGGTTCAGAGTTGTCCTAGACCATCCTCAGCCCCAGATATTCTTGACCAAGTTGACTCAAAAGGGTGCTCTATTCAGGTGGTCGGATGAGTGTGAGGAGAGCTTTTAGAAGCTCAAGACTACCTTGACCACAGCTCTAGTGTTAGTTTTGCCATCAACTTCAGGTTCATATACCGTGTATTGTGATGCTTCAAGAGTTGGTATTAGGTGTGTGTTGATGCAGGAGGGTAGAGTTATTGCTTATGCTTCTCGCCAGTTGAAGCCCCATGAGAAGAACTACCCTGTCCATAATTTGCAGTTGGCTGCCATAGTTCACGCGTTGAAGATTTAGAGGCATTTGTGTGGTGTGTCTTGTGAGGTTTTTACTGATCATCGTAGCCTCCAGCACTTGTTCAAGCAGAAGGATCTCAATTTGAGGCAGCGGAGATGGTTGGAGTTGCTAAAGGATTATGATATTACTATTTTGTACCATCCGGGGAAGGCCAATGTGGTGGACGATGCTTTGAGTCAGAAGACGGTGAGTATGGGGAGTCAGGCATATATTCCAGTTGGGGAGAGACCTCTTGCAGTTGATGTTCAGACCTTGGCCAATCGGTTAGTGAGGTTAGATATTTCGGAGCCCAGTCGGGTATTGGCTTGTGTGATTTCTCGGTCTTCCTTATATGATCGCATCAGAGAGCGCCAGTATGATGATCCTCATTTGCTTGTCCTTAAGGACAGAGTTCAGCACGATGATTCCAGAGATGTGACTATTGGTGATGATGGGGTGTTGAGGATGCAGGGTCGGATATGTGTGCCCAATATGGTGGGCTACGGGAGTTGATTCTGGAGGAGGCCCATAGCTCGCGATATTCTATTCATCCGGGTGCCGCGAAGATGTATCAGGATCTAAGATAACATTATTGGTGGAGGAGAATAAAGAAGGAAATTGTGGAATTTATAACTCGATGTCTCAATTGTCAACAGGTAAAAATACGAGCATCAGAGACCGGGTGGCTTTCTTCAACAGATGGATATTCTAGAGTGGAAGTGGGAGCGGATCACCATGGACTTTGTAGTTGGGTTCCTATGGACTTTGAAAAAGTTCCATGCTATTTGGGTGATTATGGATCGGCTGACCAAGTCCGCGCACTTCATTCCTGTGTGTACTACCTATTCTTCAGAGCGGTTGGCAGAGATCTATATCCGAGAGATTGTTCGTTTGCATTGTGTCCCAATTTCCATCATTTCATATAGGGTCACTCAGTTTACTTCGCAGTTTTGGAGGTCTGTGCAGCGAGAGTTGGGTACTCTAGTTGAGTTGAGCACAACTTTTCACCCTTAGATAGACGGGCGGTCCAAGCGCACTATTCAGATATTGGAGGACATGTTGCATGCTTGTGTCACTGATTTCGGGGGGGTCGTGGGATCATTTTCTACCGCTCGCAGAGTTTGCCTATAACAACAGCTACCAGTCAAGTATTCAGATGGCTCCGTATAAGGCTTTGTATGGGAGGCGGTGTAGATCTCCAGTTGTTGGTTTAAGCCGGGTGAGGCTAGGCTATTGGGAATAGACTTGGTGTAGGATGCTTTAGAAAAGGTAAAGGTAATTCAGGAGAGGCTTCGTACAGCGCAGTCGAGACAAAAGAGTTATACTGACATGAAGGTTCGGGATGTGTCCTACATGGTTGGTGAGAAGGTTCTGTTGAAGGTTTCACCCATGAAGGGTGTTATCAGATTTGGGAAGAAGGGTAAATTGAGTCCTCGGTTCATTGGGCCTTTTGAGGTGCTTCGGAGGATTGGAGAGGTGGTTTATGAGCTTGCTTTACCACCCAGCTTGTCAAGTGTGCATCCGGTATTTCATGTTTCTATGCTCCGAAAGTATATTGGGGATCCGTCTCATGTTCTAGACTTCAGCACGGTGCAGTTAGATGGTGATTTGACTTATGATGCGGAGCCAAGAGCTATTTTGGAGCGTCAGGTTTGAAAGTTGAGATCAAAGGATATAGCTTCAGTGAAAGTGCAA
The DNA here is from genome assembly GCF_000393655.2 of Nicotiana sylvestris. Classification (NCBI taxonomy): domain Eukaryota; kingdom Viridiplantae; phylum Streptophyta; class Magnoliopsida; order Solanales; family Solanaceae; genus Nicotiana; species Nicotiana sylvestris. The sequence goes on along the minus strand of NC_091057.1, from coordinate 50,011,461 downwards.
TGGAGGGGTCGGCCCGTGGAGGAGGCTACTTGGGAGGCCGAGCGGGAGATGCAGAGCAGATATCCTCACATGTTTGAGGCTTCATGTATGTTTCTTGACTCGTTCGAGGAAAAACGATTGTTTAAGAGGGGAGGATGTAACGACCCGGTCGGTCATTTTATGGGCTATAGCCCCGTTTCCCCCATTTCTACTTCTTATTGCTTTGTTTATCGGTTCTATGTGTGATCGGGTTGGTTGGCTCGGGTTCAGAAAGGTTTTGTAAGGTTTGAGGCACTTAGTCTCTTTTGAGTAAGCTTAAATGGGAAAAGTCAACTGGGTATTGACTTATGTGTTAAAGGGCTCGGATGTGAGTTTTGATGGTTCGGATAGCTTTGGGAGGCAATTTGGGACTTAGGAGTGTGATCGGAACATGTTTTGGAGGTCCGGAGCAGATTTAGGCTTGAATTGCCAAAATTAGAATTTTGGCGTTTTCCGGTTGATAGGTGAGATTTCGATATAGGGGTCGGAATGGAATTCCGGGAATTGCAGTAGGTCCGTCGTGCCATTTGGGATGTGTGTGCAAAATTTCAGGTCTTTCGGACGTGGTTTGGTAAACTTTTTGATGAAAAGCATAATTCGGAAGATTTTGAGAACCTTAGGCTTGAATCCGATGTGGTTTGGTTGATTCGATGTTGTTTAAGGCGTTTTGAAGATTGGTATAAGTTTGGATAGTGGTATTGGACTTGGTTGTGCTTTTGGTTGAGGTCCCGGGGTCCTCGGGGTGATTTCAGATGGTTGGCGGAAAGTTTGGAAGTTGGACGTAGCAGCTGAAGCTAAGTCTGCTATCATAACCGTACCTGCGCCTAGGGGGCTGTAGGTGCGGACTCGCAGAAGCGTAGAGGGAGCCGAGGATGCGGCCAAGAGGAGGACCAGCTGTAATCGCATAAGTGGTAAGGGGAGCGCACCTGCAAAAGCGTAGGTGCGGGCAGTGTATCGCAGATGCGAATATTGGCCCATAAGTGAAAATCTCAGGTGCGATGTCTTGGGCCGCAGAAGAGGTACCACAGATGTAGTGTACGGACCGCAGGTGCAAAATGCCTAGGCCAGAAGGTATAAAAGAATTCCTTCGCGATTTTTGAGTTGTTCTTCACCATTTCAAGTCGATTTTGGAGCTTTTGGGAGATTTTGAAGAGGGATTCAAGGGATATCATCTAGAGGTAAGATCTTTGGACCTATAATCGATCCTAAGGCATTATTTCACTGATTTGGCCTAAGATTAATGGAAATTAAGAGTTAAAAATTGGGGATTAGGGCTTGATATTGAGACCTTGACTTGAGAAGTTGTAGGGCCATTTGTGGTCGGATTTTGGGACTTTTGATATGTATGAACTCGTGGGGAGATAAGGAATCTATTGATATAAATTTTATCGAATTCCGAGATATGGGACCGGGGTCGGGTTTTGGTTAATTTCGGGTTTTATGTTGTAAATTGATTATTTTTGCATGGGCTTCGTGCCCTTAGCATATTTTGACGTCGTGATTATGCATTTGGATAGATTCGACGCGAGTTGAGGCCGATTCGAGAGGCAAAGGCGTCGCGGGCTAGAGTTTTGACCGGATTGAGGTGAGTAATGATTTTAAATGTTGTCCTGAGGGTATTAAACCCCGGATTTCACATCGTTGTGCTATATTGAGGTGGCACATACGCTAGATGACGAGCGTGGGGTCATGCACCGTTAGGGATCATGACCTAGTCCATCCCGAATGACTGTTTACCGTGTATTTAATTGAAAAAATGTTTATTATCATCATGTTTTGGGTTGAATGTCATATTTGGGCCTCGTGCCAACTATTTGGACCCTTAGGGGATTTTTACTACTATTTTCTTACTGTTTTGATTTTAATATCTGTACTCAGTCATGCTATATTATACTATTTTCAAAACTCTGCCATGTTTACTCTGTTTTAACATGTTAAATGATATTTTATATGATATTTTGGGCTGAGCATCATGTTTTACTGTTGCCCGAGTAGCTTATAAGATTCTGACTGAGTTAGGCCGAGGGCCTATGTTGTGAGGATACTTTTGGGTCGGGCTGCACACCGCAACAATGATACACTAATTTACGATTATGATGCCGAGGGCCTGAGATTGTATGCCATAAGGTGGCTTGATATGAGGCCGATAGCCTATTGATTATGCCACGAGATGGACTGATATTGCGCTTGGGCTGTAAAGGGCACCTCCCGGAGTCTGTACACCCCCAGTGAGCGCGGGTACCCATTGTGATATGAGATATAGCCCGAGGGGCTGGTGTTGTTCCATGTTGTTGCCCGAGGGACTGATTCTGTTAGTATTGTACCCGAGGGGCGGTTTTTATGTGTTTATCTTTTCTTGCTACTTTTCATTTATGTATTTAACTGTTAAAAAGGTGCTTTAAAGAAGATTATTCTGAACTAAGGTATTTTTATAAGATTTCACTGTTTCATTGCCTTTTATTGGTTTTATACTAGTTCTTTATAGCATGTTGTTGTGCTTTATGTGATTTCTTACCGCTTAGTCTTCATTTATTATTATTACTCACTAAGTCGGAGTACTCACATTACTCTCTGCACCCTGTGTGCAGATACTGGAGCCTCAGGTCCCATTAGCGAGTGTTGATTGCTTCCAACTCAGGTGGTACGAAGTTCACTAGGTAGCTTCTAGGAGTTTGCAGCCCAGTGCTTCTCCCCTATCTTATTTTCCCTTGTTTTAGTACTGTAATAGACTATGTAGACTCTTCCTACTTTTAATCAGTTATTAGATGCCCATGACTGGTGACAACCCGATGTCGGGCTGTGTCTATTCCGCAATTATACTGTCTCACTGTTTATTTGGGATTTAATCATGTTAAAGACTTAATTTGTATTATTTTAATTGCTTAAAATGAATTGGGTGTTGTGTCGGCTGGCCTTGTCTTCATGAGAGGAGTCATCACGACCGGGTCTGGGTTTAGGGTCGTGACAAGAGTTCAATACATGCATTATGCAAAAAAGGGAGTAGCAATTTTGGTCATAAAAAATATCTATATATGACATTTTTACACCAAATGCACAAAGGAAAATTTTCTATGTAAATAAAAAATCGAGGGAATAGCGAGTCCGCCATAAACAATTATTGACTGGATAGGTACAACGAATGGTCACAATATAGTATTTTGGGCTATTTTCTATAATTAGCATTTGTTGCGTAACAGGTAAAACTTTTTCTTTTTTTCCTTTCAAGCGTTATCCTATTTTTAAGTAGAACATACAAGTCACAACTAAGAAGTGGCTTTATAGAGAATTGTGCTCTTTCATTCACCTATTACCTACTATCGTTCTTCCTTCTGCTAGAGCACATTGTTTAACTATGATGACCCGGCCAGTCGTCTCATGAGTTATCGCTCCATTTTCCCCCATTTTCTGCTTCTTATTACTTTGTCTATCGATTCTATGAGTGATCGGGTTGGTTGGCTCGGATTCGGAAAGGATTTGGTAAGGTTTGAGACACTTAGTCTCTTTTGAGGAAGCTTAAGTTGGAAAACTCAACCGGATGTTGACTTATGTGTTAGAGGGCTCGAATGAGAGCTCTGATGGTCCGGATAACTTCGAGAGGTGACTTGAGACTTAGGAGCGTGATCGTAATGTGTTTTGGAGGTCCGGAGTAGATTTAGGCTTGAATTGGCGAAATTAGATTTTTGGTGTTTTCCGGTTGATAGGTGAGATTTTGATATAGGGGTCGGAATGGAATTCCGAGAGTTGCAGTAGTTCTGTTGTATCATTTGGGATGTGTGTGCAAAATTTCAGGTCATTCGGATGTGGTTTGGTTGGATTATTGATCAAAAGCGTAATTTAGAAGATTTTTGAATTCTTAGGCTTCAATCCGATGCGAATTTAGTGTTTTGATGTTGTTTTGAGCGTTCCAAAGATGGGAACAAGTTTGAATAAGGTTATGAGATATGTTGGAATGTTTGGTTAAGGTCCCAAGGGCCTCGGGTGAGTTTTGGGTGGTCAATCGGACCATTTCATGATGTTTGGAATTGCAGAAATTGCAGATTAGTGTTGCAGAGAAATGACCTTCGCGTTCGCGAGTGGGTCCTCACGTTCGCGAAGGGTTAGTTGATGAAGGCTGGAATTTAAGCCTTTGCGTTCGCAAAGGGCTGGGTGATTGGTCATCGCGTTCGCGTGAAGGGGACCGCGTTCGCGTAGAGGAAATTGGTCAGTTGGGGTTTGAGGTGTTTTGTTCATCGCGTTCGCGAGTGAGGGAACGCGTCCGCGAAGAGTGGTCTGAGGAAAGCATCGCATTCGCGATGGGAAGGTCGCGATCGCAAAAGAGGAAATTTTGGTCAAAGTTCATTTGTGCTTCGCGAACGCGAGCCGTTGACCGCGTTCGCGAAGAAGGATTTTAGGCCTGGGCAGAATGTTTAAATAGTCGTCTTGTCCGCGATTTAGGGGTTTATTTTCATTATTGTTGAGCGGTTTTGGAGCTTTTTGAAGAGGATTGAAGAGGGATTCAAGGGGAATCACTTGGAGGTAAGATTCATGGATTTAAAACTCGATTCTAATGTGAAATCTACCTAATTACTCATGGAAGCCTAAAATGGAAGAACTAGGGCTTGAAATTGGAGACCTAGAAATGGGTATTTGAGGGGTAATTTGTGGTTGGATTTTGATACTTTTGGTATGTATGAACTCAGGGAGTGATAAGGAATCCATTTATGTGGTTTTTACCAGAATTCGAGACGTGGGCCCGGGGGTCGGGTTTTGGTAATTTTGGGATTTATGCTATAAATTGATTATTTTTGCTTGGGTTTCATTCCCTTAGCATATTTTGATATCGTGATTCTGATTTTGGATAGATTCGACACGAGTGGAGGCCTATTCAAGGGGCAAAGGCATCGCGGGCTAGGGTTTGAACCGGATTGAGGTGATTAATGATTTGTAAATGATGTTTTGAGGGTATGAAACCCCGGATAGCACATCATAGTTCTATATTGAGGTGACACACACGCTAGATGACGAGCGTGGGGTCGTGCACTGTTGGGGATTGTGACTTAGTCCATCCTGAATGACTATGTTACTGTGTATTTGATTGAAAACTATTTTCTACCATCATGTTTTGGGCTGAATGTCATATTTGGGCTTCGTGCCAACTATTTAAACACTTAGGGGATTTTTATTGATATTTCCTCACTGTTTTGACTTTATACTTGACTCAGTCATGCTATATTCTACTGTTTTTCATAACTCAACCATGTTTACTCTGTTTTAATCTAAATGATATTTTGAGCTGAGCACTATGTTTTACTGTTGCCCGAGTGGCTGTGAGATTCTGACTGACTAAGGCCGAGGGCCTATGTTGTGAGGAAACACTAATTATGATTATGAGGCAGAGGGTCTGCGATATGTACGCCATGAGGTGGCTTGTTGATATGAGGCAGAGGGCATAGTGATGATGCCACGAGATGGCTTGATATTGTGCTTGGGCCAAAAGGGGCCCCTCCAGGAGTCTGCACATCTCCAGTGAGCACGGGTACTCATTGTGATGTGAGATATAGCACAAGGGGCTGGTATTGTTGACATTGTGCCCGGGGGGAAATCCCTTATGTGCTTATCTATCTTATTTGTCTGACATTTATCTGCTTAATTGTTAAAAAGGTGTTTCATGAAGTTGAACTGAATTGAAATGATTTTACACATCTTTACTGCTTCACTGCTTTACTGGCTTTTACTGCTTCCTTATAGCCTATAATGTGCCTTACGTGATTTCTTGTTTTTAGTCTTTATTTATGATTATTACTCACTGAGTTGGAATACTCACTGAGTTGGAATACTCACTGAGTTGGAATACTCACTTTACTCCCTGCACCCCATGTGCAGATTTAGACGTTGCTGATCCCGCTAGCGAGTGTTGATCTTTCCAGCTCGGGCGGATTCGAAGATTCTCTAGGTAGTTGTCGGCGTTCGCAGCCCAGAGCTCCTTCCCTTATCTTATCTTTTCTCTGTTTTAGACCTGTATTGGACTATGTAGACCCTTCTTGTATTTATCCGGATTTGTAGTTGCTCACGACTAGTGACACCCCGGTATCGGGCTGTGTTGGTTTTGTATTCCGCAAATTGAATTATTCACCATATTTTTGGGGTTTTATTATGTTTAATGGCTTAATTCTTATTGTAATTGTTTAAAACTGAAATGGGAAAGAGTCGGTTGGCCTTGTCTTCACGAGATGCGCCATCACGACCGGGTCCGAGTTTGGGGTCGTGATATTAACACATGAAGGACATGGAAAAAATTATTATGTCATTTCATTTTCTCACATTCATTGTAGGTATTAGAGTTACCTGACAGTTGAAGTGTGAAGAAATGCACTGAACAATACAAGAAACACCAGAAACACATAGAAGAATATAAGCCCCTGAGGTTGATGTTTTCTTCCAAAATTACCAATTGTTTTTAGATCGTTATACCTGTAAGAAAAGCCGTTGAAAATTACTTATAAGATTTACAAAATTAAATTGTGTTCCATTACAAGAAATGAAGACATGCATAAAAAGAGGCCATAGTAAGAGCGATAATATAATGCAGCAACAAACAAAGACCGAACATACCAAATTAAACTCACACTCTGACCAATTTTAAAATATTAAGTCAGAACCTCTATATTTAAACCAACAAAAACATGATTAATTGTCTGTGATTGTGAAAAATACTGTTAACCTACCCAATAAAAAAGGATTTGAAGGTATGCACTAAGAATCAACATTTGTTGAAATAATCCTCGCATTTCTTCTCCTCATCTCTTAGTCGACATGCATGTACAAAATTCAATAAAGAAACATGTAATAGATGAAAAAAGTTAATAGTAACTCTATTAACCTCGCAAGACCAATTCACAGATAGAAACAATAAAATAAAATTCATGTAATTAATACCAATGTCCAAGAGAAAATATCAATGCTGACGATAGAATCCATGGCGACTCTACTTCCAAGAGAAAACTCGATTCCATGTTGGCGAAGGAATCCATGGCGATGGAATCTTTGGAGAGAAAGAACAGAGATTTGAGCCGCAACTTCTGAGAAAACGGAATGTGAAAGGAAAAGTGAAGGAAAGCAAAAAGGACGTGGATGTAGTTGTCTCACACTAAGGGGTCGTTTGGTAGAATACATTAGATAAAATAATGCATGCATTAACTTTATGTATTAATAATACCTTGTTTGGTAGATATTTTAAACTTATACATTAGTTACACAGGCATTAGTTATACATCATATTTGGTATTATCATATGCAAAACTAATGCATAGAAAACAATGATATTAGCAATGCAATGAGTTTTAATGCATGCATTAGCTTAGTTAAAGACAAAATTGGCCTTCAAAATTTATGTTTGATTAAAATATGCTAGTTAATATATTAATGCAAGTATAAAATAATCCAAATAGTGAGAAATAAAATTATATCTCTAGTAAATAAATAAATACTTAGCATATTTCCTTTTTTATAAATAAATATTTGGTTTTATATTACAATATAGGTAGACAAATCAAATAATTTTTTTAAAACTTTTTCATATAAAAACATTTCTCAACATATGTTTCTTTTAAAAAGTTAGAGTGATGGACTGGTTTTAAGGGCATTTTTGTAAATAAACAATTCTTTTAGAAATTGTGCAATGCTTTAATACATCAAACCAAACAATGGATAAGAAATATGTCGGCATAACTAATATCAGCATAACTAATGCAAGCATAAGTAATACCAGCATTACTAATACACCCTATTCAACATTATTCTTGTGCACCCTACCAAACGACCCCTAAGGTTAATAAACGCGTGTTGCAAAGTAGATGTAAGGTCTATAACTCAATCAAAATACGAAAACACCCTTGAAAAACAAAAGTATTTCTAGATTACCCTTCGTCGTACCAAAATGTTTCACTTATTATACAGTTAAAAATATAGTATATGATACAATATAAATGTTATAAATAGAATTGCATTTAAGGTGAATGATTATATTTTAGAGAGGTTTTAGGATTTGTTACTTTGTGGCTAAGTCATTTTTACCCCATAAATAGAGGGTTTCTATTCCATTGTAATCCATCCCAATTCAATAAGAATTATCTCTCTACTTTTCTCTACAATATTCTTCTTCTTCTTCTTTTATTTTTTATAACACGTTATTAGCACGAGACTCTACCCAATTACGTAGAGGCGGTTGTTTTAATTTGTGGATATATATACTATTAATTAATTGTCTAATGTTTGAGAAATTAAATCTCCCATGGGGAGAAGATATAGGAATTTGCGAGAGGCTCTTGCGTCAATCCATTGATATTTCTGTACTAGGCATCTGTTTTGGTGTCACCAGGCTTTGCGATACGTGCATGATGCTCAACTCGTACATAATATTGAGTATAATGATTGTCAATTGATCCATGAACTTTCTTCAGGATTAAATTCTGGACTTAAGGTAAGTATTTTACCTTATTTTTCTCTTTTAAATTCTTAAAATTCTATAATTTAATTTTAAATACAAGCAAAGACAATAAATTTTGATTATAACTCTAATAGAGTTTGTAATAAATTATAACCACCTAAAGTGGTAAAATTTATATGTCTTGCCATGATCAAATTCATGTATGAATGTGGGCACAAGAAGTGAAAACTCGTCCCATTGAATTTGCTTCATTCTCATTCCCTTAAAAGAATGTGGTAGCAATATGTGATAAGTCTGAAAGAAGGCAAAATTATTACCGTGAAGGCATCATTAATGTAGATGTGGTAATAAACGAAATTATAATCGTCATTATTGTGGTAATGAGAATAATAAGGATTCTCAAAATAATTCTTCATTCTGTAAAGTAGCATTTTCATCAATTTGACATGAGATTTTGTAAAGCACATCTAGATGATTATGATCCATTCATGATGTGGATGTGACAACATGTGATTTATGAATACATATTTATTCTTGGAAGAATATGAACGTGCTAGTGGTAGTGAATATATCACACTCTCCTCTAGAAGGAGGTTTAAGATGAAATAAGAAAATAATTTCATTATTATGGCATGAATGGTCATTGATCACGTATCTATTGTGATTATGCCGAAATATTATGGCAATGTGATTATTGCAGGGCAAAAGTAATGAAAGCAACATATCTTGCCTATAATGATTTTGATCATGACCATGATGGTATAATTTTCTCCTTGAAAGAGATATTAACCATATGGATGATAATGAATATGTAGTAGTACAAAATTAGCTGAGAACTCTGGAAGAGCCAATTATATTATTTGGAGAAATAAAATTAATTATCATTAAGTCTCAAAGAAGCTTATTGAGTTTCTAAAGTATTCGCGAAAGCAGTTGGTTATATTGAGACTATAAATAAAGGAAAAATTTAATATCTTTTATTACTACAACTTATAGCGGGATATAAGCTATCCGCTTTATTCTCCAATTCGTACTACACAAATAAAAGAATTCCATAATAGAGTAGAAGTTTATTGATATAAAAACTCATATCATAATAAACTTGGAATTTATTAATAATTACACACGTCATGGTGTAAACATGAAGTTTATCAATATTAATAATTTATTCACTTGGCATAATTGGTTTAGCCATGTTAATTTAAGCATGGTGTGCAAAAATAAAAGAGAATTCACATAGTAAATATTAAAGAACTAGAAAGTTCATTACGAATTCTCTTATGTTGCTTGTTCTTATTAATTAATAGGCCAACTAAAATTGGAATTGAATCCCATGAATGCTAGAAATATCAAAGGTGAATATGGGCCCATTCACCTGCATGTATACCTCGTAAGATGAATCTATGAGATGGTTACGCGTTTATTATCAAACCCGCAACTTGAATGCCAGGTTTCTTTCTCAATAATTAATTTAGAACATAATTTTCAAATTTTCTATTCAAGAAAGTTCATCTTGATAAGTTGGTTTACATCACAGTTGGTGTAGCAAAAAGATTTATTGAGTGCCTCAACTTAATAGTTAAACTATTGCATATGAGAACGAAGTATTTAGATCAGTTTGATATACGTTATATACGAAAGTATATTACATTCTCCCCTCACAAGTGGCTTAGGGTCAGGAACCAAATAGTTCCATATTATTATTATTGATGTGCGGTGTATATTTTGATTAACATTATAAAGCACAAAGTTGGGGAAACATGTTAGTTTTTCTAACATGAGGGAGAGACAGGATAAACAATATGTGACTTGCCGAGTTAGTCAATTCGGGTCTGGAGGGATTTTGGAAGGAATCGAGACACTTAGTCTCAAGGTTGGAAGCTTAAGTTGAAATGGTTGACAAATGTTGACTTATGGGTAAACGACTCCAGAACAGAGTTTTGATAGTTCCATTGGGTGATTTTGAACTTAGGAGCGTGTCCGGATTGTGATTTGGAGGTTTGTAATTGAATTAGGCTTGAAACGACGAAAGTTGAATTATTGGGAAGTTTGACCGAGAGTGAACTTTTTAATATCGGGGTAGGATTGGAGTTCTGGACATTGGAGTAGGTCTGTAATCTCAAATATGACTTGTGTGCACAATTTGGGGTCAACCGTACGTGATTTTATAGATTTCGGCATCGGATGTAGAAGTTTGAAGTTCTAAAGTTCATTAAGCCTGAATTGGGGTGTGATTCGTATTTTTTGTGATCTAAAAGCTCGACTAAGTTTGTATCGTGTTTTAGGACCTATTGGTATATTTAGTTGAGGTCCCGGGAGCCTTGGGTGGATTTCGAATGATTAACGGATCGAAATTTGGACTTGTGCTATTGCTGAAGCTTCCAACTTCTGGTGTCATCGCACCTATGGTGGGGTTGGCCGCAGGTGCGGACTCCCATGTGTGAGAGGAGGATCGCAGATGCGGACTTGGACGAGGTGTCCAGTGGTCACAGGTGCGGCATGAAGACTGCAAAAGCGGTGTCGCTCCTGCGGAGGGGTTATCACAGAAGCAGAGAATGAGTTGGATGAGAAGTCCGCAGGAGCGGGCAAGGTTCAAAGGCGCGCACGCGTAGCTGCATCCTTTTTATCGCAGAAGTGGACTAAGGGGACTTAAGTCAAGTCCACACCTGCGATGGAAAATTTCGCAAGTGCGGTGCCGCTGGTGCGACTGTGAGTTCGCATGTGCGAGATCGCTGGGCAGAAAAGGCTAAGTTCGAGGGTATGATTTCATTTTCTATTGTTGGACCTAGAGAGCTCGGATTGAGGTGAGAATTTAAGGGATTTTCAAAGGAAACACTTGGGCAAAGATTCTTGACTTATTTTTTTATTAATATCCATTAATCCATCGTTAATTTCATCATTTAGTTAAGGATTTGGGTTGAGAAATTGGGGAAAAAGATGGAAGATCCTTAGGCCGAATTTTTTGATTTTAATCGAGGTTTTGGTATCGGATTCGTGTAATTTTTGTATGGGTGAACTCGTGGTTGAATGGGCGATCGTATTTTGAGACTTTTACTAGATTTCGTGACGTGGGCCCGGGGCGATTTTCTAATTTCTTAATAAATTCTTGATTTCGTTAATTGGATGGGTTTCTTATAGTTATATTTATGGTATGTAATTGCTTTTGGCTAGATTGGGCCATTCAGAGTCGAAAGTCGAGGGGAAAGACATTCTTATTGACTGATTGAGCTTGGTTCCAGATAAGTGACTTGCCTAACCTAGTGGCGGGGAAATTCCCTTAGGATTTGATACTATTATAACAATTTGTGATGTGTGAGTGCCATGTACGCGAGGTGACGAGTGCATACACAGGCTAATTATTAAAAAATTTGGCTTTTACTGAATAGTAACCTGTTATATCTTAAATGAGTTGTCCCAGCATGTGTAGTTATCATGTTTAGCCTAATATCGCATATCTACGTGTTTTAAATGCTTATTTGAAATATGTGCAGCATGCTTAGTTGAATTCCTTTTTTTTCTTTATTTTCTATTTAGTCTTTAACGATAGGATTTCTTGTTGTAAATTCATTGTTCCGTCGTGTCACGACCCAAAATCCACTAAGGGTCGTGATGGCGCCGGACACCATTGTCAGGCAAGCCAACACTAAATAACTAGTTAAATTCTCGTTTAAATAATTTTGAAAACTATGATTTTTTCTTCAATTTTACCAGTAAAAGATAATCGTTTCAAATCAAATATGAATATTAAGAAGTTAATACAATATACCCCATAATCATCCCAGAACCAGGTATCACAAGTGCATGAGCATTTACTAGAGAATGCAATAAAATACAGTAATTGTCCGGAATACAAGTGGACAGAAATGAAAAAAACACAGTAAAATACTCTGAAGGGGACTCTGTTGGCTGCGGGTCGTCTCGATAAATGCAACTCACCTAAGTTTTTGTATCAACCATGCCGCTATGCCACTAAGTCACTAGCCACACTTGAACCTATGCAACAAAAATGCACAGCAAGTGTAGTATGAGTACAAAAATAACGTATACCCAATGAGTATCTCATCTAATCTCGAAGAAGTAGAGACGAGAGGTCGACTTCGACACTTACTAATGGTCCAATAATAATATAGAAAAAGTGTGAGGAATTCATGGATTTCATAAAGCAAAATTTAACTCATAAAGTTGGAAAATAGGTAAACAACTTCTCAAATAATAAAGGATTTTCAAAGGTTTATCTTTATCAATTTATCTCTGGCCAGAAAGGGAAAATTATCAACATTTAAAATTCTCAAGCAAGCAATACAAGCATGTTCATATCATGTCGAAGTTGTACGACCCAATCCAACAATATTTAAACTGTCACTGCCAGAGGATCGAATGGCGCAAACCATAGATGCATCTATTAATCTACCGAGGCGTTCGGTCCGTTCCGAAATTAAACACATATAGACAGTCAATCAAGAAGTCAACAGGGAACAATTATCCAAAGAAAAGTCAATTCTCTTTTAACAATTTTATAAAATGAAGTTTAATCCTTTTAGAAATTCATTTAACAATTCGATAGGATTTAAGCAATTCAACTGTCAATAAGATTATAATTATTCCAAGTATAGCATATTTTTGGGTCCTAGACTACCCGGACTTAAACATAATAGTAGCTATGCACGGGCTCTCGTCACCTCGTGCGTACGTAGCCCCCACAAACAGGAGCACAAATCCAATTAATTCACCTATGGGGACAATTCCCTCTTACAAGGTTAGAAAGGAGACTCACCTCGCTCCGATGTTCCATAACCAACATTTCACGCCCTTCCGAAGACTTAAATTGATGCACAACGCTCCAAAACTATCTAATAATTATGCAAATCCAATCATATATGTTAAATTACTCATAATAATCCAATTTATAACAATTCCTAATCCCGATCGAAAAGTTGACAAAAATGCCCTCGGACCCACGTGCCCGGATTTCGAAATTTTTCGAAGATAAAATTTGCCCATGGCCTTATGAACTCAAATATATAATTTACTCTCAATTTCATGTCCAAAATCATGGTAAAATCCAAAATATAATTTTCTAGGTCTTCCACCAAAAACCCATAATTTTCACTAATTTTCATGCTCCAATCCATATATAATCCAAGTATTTAACTCAAAACTAGTAGAAACCACATACCTTAATATGGATGACAAATATGGAGCTCCAAAATCGCGCAAAGATCGGCTCCCATGGAGAAAATGGGGTTGAAATGAGCTAAACCCCTGTTTTAAACAACCTTACTGATTCCAGCATTTCCACACCTGCGGTCAACTGACCGCTTCTGCGGTTCTGCAAGTGCAAGCTACCATCCGCTTCTGCATTCCTCCTCATAGCCTCAGCTTCCACATTTGCGCTTCTCCTTCCGTAGGTGCGGTCACGCATCTGCGACAAATCGACTGCATCTGTGGTCCCAGTCTGGCCAGCCCATTTCCGCTTCTGCAACCCAAGGGCCGCTTCTACGGTTCCGCACCTGCGGCCCAAGCCTCGCAGGTGCGGTTACACCAGAAGGCAGTTGTTCTCTTCCTCTTCAAATTCCATAAATTGATCTGTTAACCATCCCGAATTCACCTGAGGCCCCCGGGACCCCAACCAATCACACCATCCAGTCCCAAAACACATTACAGACTTGCTCGAGGCCACAAATCATATCAAACAATGCTAAAATCATGAATCAACCTTCAATCCAAGCTTAATGAACTTTAGAATTTCAAACTTCAACATTCGAAGCCGAAACCTATCAAATCACATCCGATTGAACTCAAATTTTGCACACCAGTCATATTCGACATTATGGACCTACTCCAACTTTTGGAATTGGAATCCGACCCTGATATCAAAAAGTCCACTTCCGGTCAAACTCCTCAAAAACCTTCAAATTTCTATATTTAGCCAAATGACTCCAAAATCACCCACGGACCTCCGAATTCGCTTCTGATCGCACTCCCAATACCAGAATCACCATACGGAGCTATTCTCAGACTTGGAATCCCAAGAAAACATTGATAACACTGAAATGCACTTCAACCCAAACTTATGAAATTCTTCCAAAAATGCTAACTTCCACTATAGGTGCCTAAACGATTCTGGGTCTTCCAAAACCCGATCCGGACATATGCCCAAGTCCGAATCATCATACAAACATGCTGGAACCTTCAAATCCTGATTTCGAGGTCGTTTACTCAAAAATCCAATCTTAGTCAATTCTTTCAACTTAAAGCTTCCGAAATGAGAATTCTCTTTACAAATCACTTTGAACTTCCCAAAATTCAATTCCGACCATGCGTACAAGTCATAATACCTAAAGTGAAGCTGCTCATGGCCTCAAACTACTGAACGACGTGCTAGAGCTCAAAACGATTGGTCGGGTCGTTACATTCTCTCCCACTTAAACATACGTTCGTCCTCAAATATGCTAAGAACTGTGCTGGAGTTGTCCGAAATCACTGTTTAACACCTCGTGCACTTACCCGTGCTACTACAACCCAGTCGAGCACATTAGCTCAATCAATTCTGAAGATATTCCCTTTTATTCAAGAAAATAAGCTTAGAGCCCAATTCCAACCTACGGAATTCTCTGCCAGGCCTGCTTCCAATATATGAACACAGTATCAATCACTACACCAGGTACCAGAACATGAATGCATGTCTTTGCTGAATTCTCACCATGCACCACATCATTCACAAGACCATAATAACATTCTCTGATCATAATAACCGACATTCCACAAATCTAATGCTCACAATGCACCTCATGATATATATAAGTCTTGTTCCAACTCTCACAATACTGCCACGACGTGCCAATAGGCTATGAACTTGAATGTGACAAAAGGAAAACGAACTCTGGAAGGGACTACTCAACTCATGCACTAATATGGACTTTCCTTAGAAAATAGGAAACAAGGCACACAAAAATAGCATATAGAAAATTGTACTCAACATCACATTATTGCGGCGTGCAACCTGATCCAAATAACATACCCATGGCGGCGTGCCACCCGATCCACACATAGAATTCACATAAAGAGATATTCATCGAGTTAAATTGCTCACCACAACAAAATACCGAATATCGGTCTCAAGCACACTAAGTGCATAATACCATCCCTAGGGAGACATATAGCGCCATAAGCTACAAAACTCAAGTACGACTGAGGCGCGATATACGATATGAATCTCAAGAGCCATCCTGTGCATATAACATCATCTCTACGCGAAACCTCAACACATAAGAAATTCACCAAGCCATCTCGCAACTCATACGGCGCAATATATCATTACATGAAATAGCTGACGACAGAATAACATCCTGACTACTCTTCCATAAGGAGCGCACTGCTGAAATAACGCATCTGGCCTGATATAGAGCCCATATTCACATTTAAATCCACCCACAGACCTCAAGCTAATTCTGATTGTACTGAACTAAGCTGATAACCTTTCAAAGGTTCATAATCACCACCCTCTTTTTTCTTATAACACACAAGAACAACCATCATAACCGGAGTAATCCTCCACAGTTCACAACCCAATAAACTGAGTGCCCTCCAGGAATAAATTCTCAAATTAATGATATCACCACAATCTTCATACTTAGTTTAATTCTTCAATCAATCAAGTGACTACATGCCACACTTATACAACCTTCCCGTGGGGAACGCTCCTACGACCTTTCGTAATAGATAACAGGTCTGTACATCCAAACCACCAACCACACTAATGCCGAAAAGCGATCAAGAATCCTTAACCAGGATGCAAAGCCTTTTTCACAAAACACCGATCTCAGGTGACGTTGAAGACAATACCAACTTACTTTAGTGTGACGACCCGGCCGGTCGTCTTAAGAACTAATGCCCCGATCCCCTATTAAATGCTTTTTCCGAGTTTATTTCTGCTATTTTGATTTGCCAGGATATTCGGTTTTGAGTTTCGGAGAGTTTTGGGAACTTAGTCCCTAAATAAGAGCTTAAGTGTTGGAAAGTTGACCATAGTCAGAACAGTGTGAAGACGGCTTCAAAATAGAAATCCAATGGTTGTGTTAGCTCCGTTAGGTGATTTTAGGCTTAGCGGTGTGATTGTATTGTGTTTTGAAGGTTTGTAGCTAATTTAGGCTTGAAATGCCGAAAGTTGAACTTTTGAAGTTTCCGGTCCGATAGTGATATTTTGATTCGAGGGTTGGAATGGAATTTCGGAAGTTGGAGTAGCTCCGTAGTATTGAATGCGACGTGTGTGTAAAATTTCCGGTCATTCGGACAAGGTTTGATAGACTTTTTGATCGAAAGTGTATTTTGAGAATTTTGGAGTCCTTAGGCTTAAATCCATGGTTAATTCGAGGTTTTGATGTTGTTTTAGGTGTTTTAAGGATCGGTACAAGTTTGGGTAGTGGTTTGTGACTTGTTGGTGCCTTTGGTTGAGGTCCTGGAGGCCTCGGGATGAATTCGGATGGTTGATGGAAGGATTTGGAGTTTGAAGTTTGTTGCAGCAGCTGGTTTTCTGTCATAACCGCACCTGCGGTTTGGGTCCCGCAGGTGCGGAGCCGTAGAAGCGGCAAAGAGACAGCAGAAGCGGAATTGAGGGAGGTTAGTAGTTCCTGCAGAAGCGGTACCGCATCTGCGAGTTGGAGACCGCAAGTACGGAAGTCTCCCTTTAAGTGAAAAGTCGTAGGTGTGACCTTGGCTCCGCAGAAGCAGGACTGCAGATGCGGAAATCGCTGGGCAAAACATATAAATTCTTTCCTTCGCAAAATTTACCCATTTTTCATCTTTTTCAAAACGGGAAGAACCTTGGGGAGCACTTTTCAAGAGGGATTTTTAGAGGAGTTCATTGGGGTAAGGTCTTTGGTCCCTAAACTCGTTATTGGAATGATTTTTATCAATTTAAGCATGAAAAATTAAGGAAAAAACCAGTGGTAAATGGGGGGTTAGGGCTTGTCTAATTGGAGACCTTTGAGTGATGATTTGAGGGACAAATTGAGGTCCGATTTTGGTACTTGTGATATGACTGAACTCGTGAGAGTGCAAGGTTTTTGAAAATATAAATTTTACCTGATTCCGAGACATGGGCCCGAGGGGCGTTTTGGTTATTTTACATAATTTCGCGTATTAGCTTAGAATTTAATTGTAGAACCAGTTACTTGAAGTATTAATTGAAGTGAATAGATTTGGGCCATTTGGAGTCAAGTACTCGTCGCAAGAACGTGGTCTCGGGTTGATTTTGAGCTGGTTCAAGGTAAGTGGCTTGTCTAACCTTGTGTGGGGGACCTTCCCCTTAGGATTGGTATTATTAATAATTGAAATGCCTTGTACGTGAGTTGACGAGTGCGGACTTGTGCTAATTGTTGGAAATCCGGTTTTTCATTAAGTAAATACTAGTATGTTTTCTTTCTTATCCCTATTACTTGCACTATTATGCTTGTTGTTAGCTTAGAAAAATATGTCTAAATGACTTAATTGCTTTATTTGTTCAACCTGTTTTACCTGAATTATGTGCAGCATGCTAGGCTAGAATTACTTGTTGCCTTAATATGTAATTTGCTATTTCTGAATATCCCTCCTGTTGCTGCTGCGTATTTACATTGGGACTACGGATGTGGGATTCCGGTAGCTCCCCCTTATTTGTTTATTTTGGGACTACGGATGTGGGATTCCAGTAGATCCTCCTATACAGTTATATGGAACTACGGGAATGCACCCGGTAGATTCTCCCAGTACTAGGTATTTACATTTGGAACTACAGAATGGGATTCCGGTAGATCCCCGCGCACAGCACTATGAGTTGGACTACGGGACGGGATCCCGGGAGATCCATTGGATATGTACATATGGGACTATAGGACGGTATCCTGGGAGATCCCCGATTGTTATTATTGGTACTGAGCTGTAATTTTTTTCCGTGTTTACCTTGCTTCTGTATAGTTAATATTGTCCTATACAACCCGTGTTATTTTACTGTTGTACTTACTTATATGGTTCTATTCTATACTATTGATCTTTATATTTTATTTAACCTCAGTAGGGCCCTGACCTTCCTCGTCACTACCCGACGGAGGTGAGGCTTGGCACTTACTAAGTACCGCTGTGGTGTACTCATGCCCTTTATGTGTATGTTTTTCATGTGCAGATGCAGGTATCGCTACTCAGGCCTACCATCCTTGAGGGATGCGTTTGCTCGAGAGACCTCTAGGTACATCTGCCGCGTCCGCAAACCGAGGAGTCCCTTTCTACTCTAGCTATTAAACATTTCCCTTCTGTATTTTTTTCTTGTTAGATATTTTGGAGTTAGACTGTTAGATATGCAAAGGCTTGTGTTTTCCGTGAGTTTTCGGGTTTTGGGATAGTGTATTAGATTCTGAGAAGTTGTGTTGTATATGCCGAGCGGCATTCTATATACTGTGTTTCATCCGGTTATTTTTGGCTTTTAATTACTAGTTCCGCAAGTTTTTCATTTATTTTCCGCATTTTTTAGGCTTACCTAGTCGTAGAGACTAGGTGCCGTCACGACAGTTCACGGAGGGCAAACTAGGGTCGTGACAAGTTGGTATCAGAGCTCTAGGTTCATAGGAGTCATGGATCACAAGCCGGTTTATTAGAGTCTCGCTGATCGGTACGGAGACGTCTGTACTTATCTACGAGAGGCTATGTAACTGTTAGGAAAATTTCACTTTTTTTTATTTCCTTGTCGTGCGATATTTTGACATCACAATTATAAACTTCTGTCTTCTATTCTCACATATGGTGAGGACACGTGCTACCCGAGATGATCAGGCACCCCGCCCCCTACTATAGTCATTAGAGGTCGGGGCCGGGGTAGAAGCCGAGGATGCGCACGTGGTGCAGCCAAAGCACCTGCGCGAGCTACCGCCGAGGTACCACCAGTAGTTCCATCTGGAGTCTAGGCACCTAACACGCCCACTGCTACTACTACTCCAGCTCTTCAGGAGACTCTGGCATAGTTCATGAGCATGTACACCACTCTGACTCAGGCAGGGTTTTCTTCCCCTTGCTGCAGCTACATCACAGGTCGGGGGAGGAGCAGAGACTCCCGCTGCCCACACTTGTTAAGTAAGTCCCTGAGATTATTCCTGTACAGCCTGCAGTCCGACATCAGCCCGAGGACAGGGCAACGGCTTCCGAGGAGGAGCAGCTGAGGCTTGAGAGGTTCAAGAGGTACAAGCCTCCTGTATTCAGCGGTCTAGCATCGGAGGATGCTCTAGGATTTCTATATGAGAGTTACCGCACTCTCCTTACCATGGGTATATCAGGATCGAGCGGGGTTTCCTTCACTACTTTCCAGCTTCGAGGAGCCGCCTATAAGTGGTGGCGCACCTATGAGTTAGACAGTCTGGATGAGGCTGCTTCACTGACTTGGACTCAGTATTCAGATCTGTTCCTAAGGGAGTATGTTCCTCAGAGCCTCAGGGACGTATGACACGCAGAGTTTGAGCATTTGCGTGAGGGTGCTATGACTATCTCAGAGTATGTTGTTCGTACACCAGTTTGGCTAGGCATGCACCAGCCTTGGTTTCTACTATTCGCAAGAGGGTTCGCCGGTTTATTGAGGGCCTTATTCCCAACATCAGGTCTAAAATGGCTCATGAGTTGGAGATGGATATTTCTTATCAGCAAGCGGTGAGCATTGCTAGGAGGATTGAGGGTGTGCATGCTAGGGAAAGAGAGGAGAGGGAGGCCAAGAGGTCTCAAGAGTCGGGCCATTTCTCTGGTGCCCGTTCCCCAGCAGCAGGTTATCATGGTAGGGGTTATATAAGTCGCCCTGTTCATTCAGCTCTTCCAGTAGCCAGTGGTATTCCAGCTCCTTCTAGACCTCAAGAGCCTTATTATGCACCTCCGGTATCTAGTGCGCCTCCTGCCCGGGGTGCTTTTAGAGGTCAATCCAGCAGACTTGGCCCGAACTAGTCACAGCCACCACATCTTCCCAAAGCTTGTTTTGAGTGTGGTGACACACTCCATATGGTGAGGGATTGCTCCAGACTTGGGAGGGGTGCACCTCCACAGACTTCTCAGCCACAACATGACCCACAGAGTTCTCACGGCTATGGTTACAACTCTAGTTGCTACCCCACCTGCTTAGCCAGCTAGAGGTGGAGGTCAGGGAGGTAGAGGTCGCCCTAGAGGGGGGAGGCCAGGCCCGATACTATGCTCTTCCTGCTCGTATAGAGGTTGTTGCCTCCCATTCTGTCATCATAGGTATTAAACTGGTTTGTCACAGAGATATATCGGTTCTATTCGATCCAGGCTCCACTTATTCTTATGTGTCTTCTTATTTTGCTCCACATTTGGGTATATCTCGGGATTCTTTGAGTTCCCCTGTTTATGTTTCTACTCCTGTGGGAGATTCTCTTGTTGTGGACCGTATCTATCGGTCGTGTTTAGTTGCTCTTAGTGGTTTTGAAACCAGAGCCGATTTATTGTTGCTCAGCATGGTAGATTTTGACATTATCTTAGGCATGGAGTGGTTGTCGCCCCATTATGCTATACTTGATTGTCACGCCAAAACCATGACGCTGGCTATGCTAGGTGTACCGCATGTTGAGTGGAGGGGTACTTTAGATCACACTCCCAGTAGAGTTATTTCTTTTCTTAAAGCTTAGCGTATGGTTGAAAAGGGGTGTGATGCGTATTTAGCTTATGTGAGAGATATCAGTATTGATACCCCTTCAGTTGATTTAGTTCCAGTAGTACGGGATTTTGCCGATGTGTTTCCAGCTGATCTTCCAGACATGCCGCCTGAGAGAGATATTGATTTTGGCATTGATCTGTTGCCGGGAGCTCAATCCATTTCTATCCCTCCATATCGTATGGCTCCTCCTGAGTTGAAGGATTTGAAGGATTAATTACAGGAATTGCTTGACAAGGGTTTTGTTCGGCCTAGTGTATCATCTTGGGGTGCTCCTGTCTTGTTTGTGAAGAAAAAGGATGGTTCTATGCGTATGTGTATTGATTATCGCTAGTTGAACAAGGTTACAATTAAGAATCATTATCCTTTGCCTCGTATTGATGATTTGTTTGACCATCTTCAAGGTTCACGGATGTTTTCTAAGATTGATTTGCGCTCAGGTTACCATCAATTGAAGATTCGGGAGCCAGATATCCCGAAGACTGCTTTCAAGACTCGGTATGGTCATTACGAGTTCCTTGTCATGTCATTTGGGCCGACCAATGCCCCAGCAGCCTTTATGCATTTGATGCACAGTGTGTTCCGGCCGTATCTTAACTCATTCGTCATTGTCTTTATTTATGATATTCTAGTGTATTCCCGGAGTTGGGAAGATCATGAGCATCACCTGAGGACTGTGCTTCAGACTCTGAGAGAGGAAGTTATATGCTAAGTTCTTGAAATGTGAGTTTTGGTTGGATTCAGTGGCATTCTTAGGCCATGTGGTATCGAGAGAGGGTATTCAAGTGGATCCGAAAAAGATAGAGGCCGTGCAGAGTTGGCTTAGACCATCCTCAGCTATAAAGATCCGTAGTTTCCTTGGCTTGGCAGGCTACTACCATCATTTTGTGGAGGGGTTTTCATCGATTACAGCCCCTATGACCAGGTTGACCCAGAAGGGTACTCCGTTTCAGTGGACGGAGGAGTGTGAGGCGAGCTTTCAAAAGCTCAAGATAGCTTTGACTACAACCCCAGGTTTGATATTGCCTTCAGGGTCGGGGTCTTATACGGTATATTGTGATGCCTCGAAGATTGACCTCGGAGCAGTGTTGATACAGGATGGTAGGGTGATTGTCTGCGCGTCCAGACAGTTGAAGATACATGAGAAGAACTACCATGTTCATGACCTTGAGTTAGCTGCCATTGTTCACGCCCTGAAGATTTGGCTCCATTATTTATACGGTGTTCTTTATGAGATTTATACTGACCATCATAGCTTGCAGCACTTGTTCAAGAAAAAGGATCTAAATTTGCGCCAGAGGAGATGGTTAGAGTTGCTGAAGGATTATGATATCACTATTTTGTATCACCCGGTCAAGGCCAATGTGGTGGCCGATGCTTTGAGTCGCCGAGCAGGGAGTTTAGGGAGTTTGGCTTATTTACCAGTATCAGAGAGGCCTACGGCGATGGATGTTCAGACCTTGGTCACCCAGTTTGTGAGATTGGATCTTTCGGAGCCCAGTCGGGTTCTAGCTTGCGTGGTTTCTCAATCTTCCTTATTTAATCATATCAGGGAGCAGCAGTATGATGACCCTCATTTTCTTGTCCTCAAGGACAAGGTTCAGCACGGTGATGCTAGGGATATGACTATTAGTGATGATGGGGTATTAAGGATGCAGGGTTGGATTTGTGTACCCAATGTTGATGGGCTTCGAGAGTTGATTCTAGAGGAGGCCCATAGTTCGCGGTATTCCGTCCATCCGGGTGCCGCAAAGATGTATCAGGATTTGAGGCAGTACAACTGGTGGAGGCGGATGAAGAAGGATATAGTTGGATTTGTAGCTTGGTGCCTCAACTGTCAGCAGGTGAAGTATGAGCACTAGAGACCGGGTGGGTTACTTCAGCATATAGAGATTCCGGAGTGGAAGTGGGAGCGGATCACCATGGACTTTGTAGTTGGGATCCCACAGACTTTGAGAAAGTTTGATGCTATTTGGGTGATTATAGATCGGCTGACCAAGTCCGCTCACTTTATTCTTGTGTGTACTACTTATTCCTCGGAACGGTTGGCGGAGATCTATATCCGGGAGATTGTTCGTCTGCATGGTATTCCGGTTTCCATCATTTCAGATACTGGAGAGCCGTTCAGCATGAGTTGGGTACTCGGGTGGAGTTGAGTACAGCATTTACCCGCAAATGGACGGACAGTCCGAGCGCACTATTCAAATTCTTGAGGATATGCTCCGTGAGTGTGTGATTGAGTTTGGAGGGTTTTGGGATCAGTTCTTGCCATTGGCAGAGTTTGCTTACAACAACAGCTATCAGTCCAGCATTCAGATGGCACCGTATAAGGCTTTATATGGTAGGCGGTGTATATCCCCGGTAGGTTGGTTTGAGCCGGGTGAGGCTAGATTATTAGGCACGGACTTATTTCAGGATGCCTTGGAAAAGGTTAAGGTGATTCAGGATAGACTCCATACAGCCCAGTCCAGACAGAAGAGTTACGCAGACCAGAAGGTTCGTGATGTTTCCTATATGGTTGGAGAGCGGGTTCTGCTTCGGGTTTCGCCTATAAAGGGCGTTATGAGATTCGGGAAGAAAGGAAAGTTGATTCCAAGAGTTATTGACCCTTTTAAGATATTGAGGCATGTTGGGGAGGTTGCTTATGAGCTTGTCTTACCTCCCAGCTTAACCAGAGTTCATACGGTATTTCATGTTTCGATGCTCCAGAGGTATCACGGTGATCCGTCGCACATGATGGATTTCAGTTCAGTCCAGTTGGACAAGGATCTATCCTATGTTGAGGAGCTAGTGGCAATATTGGACAGGCAGGTTAGAAAGCTTAGGTCAAAGAACATTGCATCAGTAAAGGTTCAGTGGTGGGGCCAACCAGTCTAGGAGGCGACCTGGGAGACCGAACAGGATATGCGCAGTCGTTACCCTCATCTTTTCACTACTGCAGGTATTTCTCTATGCTCATTTGAGGATGGACGAAGGTGTAAGTGTAGGAAGATGTGACGACCGGGCCGGTCGTCTTAAGAATTAATGCTGTGATCCCCTATTAACTGCCTTCCCCAGATTATTTTTGCTATTTTGATTTTCTTGGATGTTCGGTTTTGAGTTTCGGAGAGTTTTGGGACACTTAGTCCCTAAATGAGAGCTTAAATGTTGGAAAATTGACCATAGTCGGAACAGTGTGAAGACAGCCTCGAAATGGAAATCTGATGGTTCCGTTAGCTCCGTTAGGTGATTTCGGGCTTAGGGGAGTGATCGGATTGTATTTTGGAGGTCCGTAACTAATTTAGGCTTGAAATACCGAAAGTTGAATTTTTGAAGTTTCTGGTCCGATAGTGAGATTTTGATCCGAGGGTCGGAATGGAATTCCGGAAGTAGGAGTAGCTCCGTAGTGTTGAATGTGGCGTGTGTGCAAAATTTTAGGTCATTCAGATGAGGTTTGATAGACTTTTTGATCGAAAGCGTATTTTGAGAATTTTGGAGTCCTTAGGCTTAAATCCATGGTTAATTCGAGGTTTCGATATTGTTTTAGGTATTTTAAGGATCGGTACAAGTTTGGGTAGTGGTTTGTGACTTGTTAGTGCCTTTGGTTGAGATCCCGGAGGCCTCGGGATGAATTCGGATAGTTGACGGAAGGATTTGGAGTTTGAAGTTTGCTACCGCAGCTGGTTTTCTATCATAACCGCACCTGCGCTTTGGGCCCCGCAGGTGCGGAGCCGCAGAAGTGGCAGAGAGACCGCAGAAGCAGAATTGAGCGAGGTCAGTAGTTCCCGCAGATACGGGAGATTTTCCGTCGAAGCGGTACCGCATATGTGAGTTGGAGACTGCAAGTGCGAAAGTCGGCCTTTTAGTGAAAAGTCACAGGTGCGACCTTGGCTCCGTAGAAGTGGGACCGCAGATGCAGAAATCACTGGGCAGAACATATAAATTCTTGCCTTCGCGAAATTTAGGCATTTTTCATCTTTTTCAAAACAAGAAGAAGCTTAGGGAGCACTTTTCAAGAGGGATTTTCAGAGGAGTTCATTGGGGTAAGGTCTTTGGTCCCTAAACTCACTATTGGAATAATTTTTTATCAATTTAAGCATGAAAAATTAAGGAAAATTAGTGGTAATTGGGGGTTAGGGCTTGTCTAATTGGAGACATTTGAGTGATGATTTGAGGGACAAATTGAGGTCCGATTTTGGTACTTGTGATATGACTGAACTCGTGAGAGTGCGAGGTTTCTGGAAATATAAATTTTACCTGATTCCAAGATGTGCGCCCAAGGGGCGTTTTGGTCATTTTATATAATTTCGTGTATTAGCTTAGAATTTAATTGTTGAATCAGTTACTTGAAGTGTTATTTACATTATGAAATTGAATTGAATAGATTTGGGTCATTTGGAGTCGAGTACTCGTGGCAAGAATGTAGTCTCGGGTTGATTTTAAGCCGGTTCGAGGTATGTGGCTTGTCTAACCTTATATGGGGGACCTTCCCCTTAGGATTGGTATTATTGATAATTGAAATGCCTTGTACGTGAGGTGACGAGTGCGTACTTGTGGTAATTGTTGGAAATCCGGTTTTTCATTAAGTAAATACTAGTATGTTTTCTTTCCTATCTCTTTTACTTGCACTATTAAGATTGTTGTTAGCTTAGGAAATCATGTCTAAGTGACTTAATTACTTTATTCGTTCAACGTGTTTTATCTGAATTCTGTACAGCATGCTAGGCTAGAATTACTTGTTGCCTTAATATGAAATTTGCCATTTCTGAATATCCTTCCTGTTGTTGCTGTGTATTTACATTAGGACTACGAATGTGGGATTTCGGTAGCTTCCCCTTGTCTATTTATTTTGGGACTACGGATGTGGAATTCCGGTAGATACCCCTATACAGTTATATGGAAATATGGGAATGCACCCGGTAGATTCTTCCAGTACTAGGTATTTACATTTAGGACTACGGAACGGGATTTCGGTAGATCCCCGCGCACAGCACTATGAGTTGGACTAGGGGACGGGATCCCGGGAGATCCATTGGATATGTACATATGGGACTATAGGACGGTATCCTGGGAGATCCCCTATTGTTATTATTGGTGTTGAGCTGTAATTCTTTTCCGTGTTTACCTTGCTTCTGTGTAGTTGATGTTGTCCTATACATCCTGTGTTATTTTACTGTTGTACTTAATTATACGGTTCTGTTCTATACTGTTGATCTTTATATTTTATTTAATCTCAGTAGGGCCCTGACCTTCCTCGTCACTACCCGACCGAGGTTAGGCTTGACACTTATTGAGTACCGTTGTGGTGTACTCATGCCCTTTCTGCGCATGTTTTTCATGTGCAGATCCATGTACTGCTACTCAGGCCTACCATCCTTAAGGGAGGCGTCTGCTCGAGAGACTTCGAGGTACATCTGCCGCGTCTGCAGACCGAGGAGTCCCTTTCTACTCTAGTTGTTAAACATTGCCCTTCTGTATTTCTTTCTTGTTAGATATTCTGGAGTTAGACTGTTGGATATTCAAAGGCTTGTGTTTTCCGTAAGTTTCCGGGTTTTAGGATAGTGTATTCGATTCTGAGAAGTTGTGTTGTATATGCCGAGCGACATTCTATATATTGTGTTTCATCCGGTTATTTTTGGCTTTTAATTACTAGTTCCACAAGTTTTTCATTTATTTTCCGCATTTGTTAGGCTTACCTAGTCGTAGAGACTAGGTGCCGTCACGACAGTTCATGGAGGGCGAACTGGGGTCGTGACATTTAGACATCGAAACTCCTTTCCTACTCCTCCGAGCTCGTGACATCCTTGTCAACACCGAACTGCAACCTTGATCCTCACTTCAAATTCCATTGCACCCAACATGCCAATATACGATAGAACACGATTTTCATCATAACTCCGAAACCACTAACAGATTAACACTTCATCATATAAAAAATGTTCACTTAACTCACTTCAGGAGAACCATAGCAACACGCAGATGAGTTCTCATAACCATAGAATATGCAAATCTCTAAGTAGTGGTCTAAGCCACCATAGCCCTTCCGGGACCCGCCTACACATATCAGGCCATAACAATAGAATACTTCTGAATAACATCAATTACAGCGGCCGACAAGCCTCACGCTTACCGTCACAAATCACTTGCATAACTTGATCACGCTGAAGGAACTGATCACTACCACCAATATGCCAATTCAACTATGGCTAACCAATCTATCTTCGTCCAGTTTACCCTTGATAGCCTTTGAAATAATAATAACACCATTCAACACATAGTACACTTCATCTGCACTCATCCCGAGTGACCCTGAATCACGAGACCATGCTGGCTCAAATCCTACGAACAATTTCATACCTCCTTTGTGCGCACATTCGCATCCTCAACAGGTATGCCCATTATGATAATCCCTCTAAGAATCTGAAGTCCTTTCTCATTTTCCTCCCAAATGTTGTACTGCAAGTAAAAACATCATAGAACATTCTGGGCCTCTTCTCATAAGCTGCTACAAAAGCTTGATTCTTAACTGTACCTATAGGCTCGAAATCGTTAGGCACCACACTTTACCCTTTGAGTCCACTAGGACTGTTGTTAAGAGCCACCCGCTCTAACTTGGCCCAGGATATAATTAACTCCATAAATCTTCTAGCACATGAATACCCTCTTGACGAAGCACCTGCAGAATCACTTCCCTTGAAACCCACATCTATACAAGGCATAAAATCCTGACTCCTTCCCCAAGTCTGAACATGAGCCAATAAGGCCAACCATAGCACACCTTTAACAATTCTTTTTCTCAAATTACCACTTATGTTCTGTTCCCGTAGCTGAAAGAACCCATCAATATGCTAATAACCAGAAACCTCGCAAGTAGTTAATCATGCAACCCAATCATAGGCGGTGGAACTCTCCCACTTAGCTTGAAGCCACTATTACACAACTCTGGAATTCACCAGGATTCCTTATCTCTTATTGACATAACCTTGCGCAACCAATCGCCAAAATTCTCGAAATCTTTTTGTAAAATCCCTTTTTACACTCTAAATCATTAACCATATCTGCACGACCGATCTCTTTGTTGTATAACCAATAGAATTCTTCGTAGAAGCTTCGCCAACCATTTTACCGCCGATCTGCTCACTGGGGATAACCCACCTGTGGAATTTACGTGCTGACATCTTTCAACGCTACTGCACGGGGTACAATCACTACGACATCAATAACCCATCCTGAGTCTGAGCTCGCTCTCTAGCTACAAAAGTCCATTCACCCCTCGGAGACATCAATTAAATATGTGACGACATCCTTCAAATTCAAAGTTATGTTGTATCCCTCTTCATATCAAGCAGCTCCTTTCTGTTATATCAAATCTCCTGCCGCGTAATAGCCAATACTTCAAATTAAATCCGTAGACCCCAATCACCAATCACTAAACTTCCCAAATCATTCCAAACTCTCCTTAAGGTGCGTAGTCATCCTACCACAAAACCCACATACAACTTTGCCACTCTCCCACTTTGGCGGAACTCACCCCTTTAATCAACTACTCGACCTTCGCTTCTTATACCTGGCCTTCTAGAAATTTTAACCACTACCTGACACTCCCCACATATCCTTCCTCATCCTTTGCTGCTCAGTTGTTGCCTTAAATAAAATCTATCTTCGTAGCACTTGAACCCACAAATCGCTACTAACTTTAAACCTTTCTGAAGATCAACTTTCTCGAGCCGTCAACATTAGAAACACCTATTCAATCGTAAACCACCGCACCCCGCAATATCCGTCAGTCGCTCCTCCAAATACTTTTACATAATAACATGCCCCAAAGGCAAATCATAGAAGATCATAACACCGGAGAATTTAACACATCCAATCGAGGATGACGATACCACGTCGCAGATGAAAATTCCACCACACTTGAAAACACTAAGTCTCGTTACACTATCAACCCAAACCTGTACGTACATAGTCCGATTGCCTTTCCTCCACCGAAAATAAAATACTAAATCTCTGAATCATGCACTAAGAGAACTCCCTTCCAAATCGTTCACTACTCTCACGCATGGACAATTATCCCACCATCACATCATTACTGTGCGATAACCAATCATGAGCAATCATAGAAATCTGTGCATAGCCTCAAAGCTCTTAGGAGTGCAGCTATCGAGCTGAAATGACAGAATATCCTTCTACAAGGCAATGACAATAGCCCAACCAACTGTGCCGGGAGAAAAATCCCGCACCACATCTTTAGTACCATTAAAATTCTTCAATTCTCGATTTATCATAAGCGCTTCACATCGCATAAGATTGAGTAGGAAGCAAACAAAGGCATAAGCCTCAAAGGAATCAAATCGCACGATAAGGAATCAAGAAGGGAAGTGCTCTTAACAGTCATGTAGCCTCTCGAAGATAAGTACAAACGTCTCCGTACCGATCCGCAAGACTCTACTAGACTCGCTCATGACTCGTGAGACCTAAGGGAACCTAGTGCTCTGATACCATGTTGTCACAATCCCAAAATCCACTAAGGGTCGTGATGGCACTGGACACTATTGTCAGGCAAGCCAACATTAAATAACTAGTTAAATTCTTATTTAAATAATTTTGAAAACTATATTTTTTCCTTCAATTTTACCAGTAAAAGATAATCATTTCAAATCAAATATGAATGTTAAGAAGTTAATACAAGATACCCCATAATCATTCCAGAACCTGGTGTCACAAGTGCATGAGAATTTACTAGAGAATGCAATAAAATACAGTAACTATCCGGAATACAAGTGGACAGAAATGAAAAA
Source organism: Nicotiana sylvestris (assembly GCF_000393655.2). Taxonomy (NCBI): domain Eukaryota; kingdom Viridiplantae; phylum Streptophyta; class Magnoliopsida; order Solanales; family Solanaceae; genus Nicotiana; species Nicotiana sylvestris. The sequence continues at coordinate 49,981,565 of NC_091057.1, read as the reverse complement.
ACACAGTAAAATACTCTGAAGGGGACTCTGCTGGCTGCGAGTCGTCTCGATAAATGCAACTCACCGAAGTCTCCATATCAACCATGCCGCTATGCCACTAAGCCAGTAGCCACACTTGAACCTGTGCAACAAAAATGCACAGCAAGTGTAGTATGAGTACGAAAATGACGTGTACCCAATGAGTATCCCATCTAATCTCAAAGAAGTAGAGACGAGAGGTCGACTTCAACACTTACTAATGGTCCAATGATAATGTATAAGAAGTGTGAGGAATTCATGGATTTCATAAAGCAAAATTTAACTCATAAAGCTGGGAAACAGATAAACAACTTCTCAAATAATAAAGGATTTCCAAAGGTTTATATTTCATTATCTTTATCAATTTATCTCTGGCCAGGAAGGGGCAATTATCAACATTTAAAATTCTCAAGCAAGCAATACAAGCATGTGCATATCATGCCGAGGCCGTATGGCCCGATCCAACAGTATTTAAATTGTGCACTTCCAGAGGGTCGAATTGCGCGAACCATAGATGCATCTATTTAATCTACCGAGGCGTTCGGCCCGTTCCAAAATTAAACACATACAGATAGTCAATAGGGAACAATTATCCAAAGAAAAGCCGATTCTCTTTTAACAATTTTATAAAATGAAGTTTAATCCTTTTAGAAATTCATTTACCATTCAATATGATTTAAGCAATTCAGCTGTCAATAAGATTACAATTATTCCAAGTATAGCATGCTTTTGGGTCCTAGACTACCCGGACTTAAACATAATAGTAGCTACGCATGAGCACTCGTCACCTCGTGCGTACATAGCCCCCACAAAATTTGTACTCATGCTACACTTGTTGTGCATTTTTGTTGCACAGGCACATATACCTCTAGCGACCTAACGGTCATAGCAGTATGGATAATATGGAGACTTAGGTGAGTTGCATCTGTCGAGGCGACCCGCAGCCGGTATAGTCTCTTTTAGTGTATAGTATTTACCTTCTGTCCAATTTGTATCTCGGGCAGTTATTGTACTTCATTCGATTTCCTAGAAATAGCTCATGCACTTGTTACACCAAGTTCTTGTGATGACCCGGCCAGTCGTCTCATAGGAGCACAAATCCAATTAATTCACCTATGGGGATAATTTCCTCTTACAAGGTTAGAAAAAAGACTCACCTCGCTCTGAAGTTCCATAACCGCCATTCCACACCCTTTCGAAGACTTAAATTGATGCACACGCTCCAAAACTAGCCAATAATTATGCAAATCCAATCATATATGTTCAATTACTTATAATAATTCAATTTATAACAATTCCTAATCCTGATCGAAAAGTTGACAAAAATGCCCTTGGGCCCACATGCCCGGATTCCGAAATTTTTCGAAGATAAAATTTACTCATAGCTTCACGAACTCAAATATATAATTTATTCTCAATTTCATGTCCAAAATCATGGTAAAATCCAAAATATAATTTTCTAGGTCTTCCACCAAAAACCCACAATTTTCACTAATTTTCATGCTCCAATCCATATATAATCCAAGTATTTAACTCAAAACTAGTGGAAACCACTTACCTTGACATGGATGACAAATATGAAGCTCCAAAATCGCCCAAAGATCGGCTCCCATGGAGAAAATGGGGTTGAAATGAGCTAAACTCCTATTTTAAACAACCTTACTGATTCCAGCATTTCTGCACCTACGGTCAACTGACCGCTTCTGCGGTTCCGCAAGTGCGAGCTACCATCCGCTTCTGTGTTCCTCCTCCTAGCCTCAGCTTCCGCATCTGCGCTTCTCCTTCCGCATGTGTGGTCACGCATCTGCGACAAATCGACCGCATCTGCGGTCCCAGCCTAGCCGGCCCATTTCCGCTTCTGCGACCCAAGGGCCGCTTCTGCGGCTCCGCACCTGCGGCCCAAACCTCGCAGGTGCGGTTACACTAGAAGGCAGCTGTTCTCTTCCTCTTCAAATTCCAAAAATTGATCTGTTAACCATCCGAAATTCGCCCGAGGCCCCCAGGACCCCAACCAATCATACCATCCAGTCTCAAAACACATTACGGACTTTATCGAGGCCTCAAATCATATCAAACAATGCTAATATCATGAATCGACCTTCAATCCAAGCTTAATGAACTTTAGAATTTCAAACTTCAACATTCAATGTCGAAACCTATCAAATCACATCCGATTGACCTCAAATTTTGCACACCAGTCGTATTCGACATTATGGACCTATTCCAACTTCCAGAATCGGAATCCGACCCCGATATCAAAAAGTCCACTTCTGGTCAAACTCCTCAAAAACATTTAAATTTCTATCTTTAGCCAAATGACTCCAAAATGACCCACGGACCTCTAAATTCACTTCTGATCGTACTCCCAATACCAGAATCACCATACGGAGCTATTCTCAGACTCGGAATCCCAAGCAAACATCAATAACACTGAAATGCACTTCAATCCAAACTTATGAAATTTTTCCAAAAATGCTAACTTCCATTATAGGTCTAAACGATCCTGGGTCTTCCAAAACCCGATCCGGACATATGCCCAAGTCCGAAATCATCATACGACCTGCTGGAACCTTCGAATCCTGATTCCGAGGTCATTTACTCAAAAATCCAATCTTAGTCAATTCTTTCAACTTAAAGCTTCCGAAATGAGAATTCTCTTTCCAAATCACTCCGAACTTCCCGAAATTCAATTCCGACCATGCGTACAAGTCATAATACCTGAAGTGAAGCTGCTCATGGCCTCAAACTACTGAACGATGCGCTAGAGCTCAAAACAACCGGTCGAGTCTTTACACGTCGCTTACGAGCTGTGTATTTACTTTTAGGACAATAAGGCGGTACCTTGGGAGCTCCCCTATTGCATATTTAATTTTGGGACTATGAGACGATACCTCGGGAGCTCCCTTATTACATATTTACTTTTGGGACTACGAGGCGGTACCTCGGGAGCTCCTCTATTGAATATTTACTTTTGGGTCTACGAGGCGGTACCTACAGAGTGCCCCTATTATTTATCCATATGTGCTATGTTGTTACTTTTCTATAATTTCTTATTGTTAAATTCTCAGTCTTTCATTATATTACCATATCTTCTACCTTAATTATTATAATCCACTTTGTTGAAGGTGTAGATTTTTCTGCTTCTGGTATTTCTACACCTGCGGATTGGGGGCCACAGGTGTGATGCCGCAGATGCAAGGAAGGGAGTCGTAGAAGTATAAAGGAGCTTGGGAGGCAGAACCGCAGAAGCGGTTAGGAGGAGCGCACCATGGCGCAGCTGCGGATATTGTATTGCTGATGCGAAAAGTGGGAACTTAAGTGAGGACCGCAGATGCGGTGGTCTTGACCGCAAATGTGGTAGTGCAGAAGCGAAAATTGGCCGCAGATGCGAAAATACCTGGGCCAGAAGGTATAAATTGTTTCATTCGCAATTTTTGAGCTATTTCACCATTTCTAAGTCGGTTTGGAGCTTTTGGATGATTTTGAAGAGGGAATTCAAGGAGACTTCATTAAGGTAAGAATTTTGGACCTAAAACTCGTTCCCATGGTATTATTTCATTGATATTGGAGACCTAGACTTGAGGATTTGAGGGACCATATGTGGTCGGATTTTGGTACTTTTGATATGTATGAACTCGTGGGGAGATAAGAAATCTATTGATGTAAAAATTATCGAATTCTGAGACTTGGGCCCAGGGGTCAGGTTTTGGTAATTTCGGGATTTATGTTGTAAATTGATTATTTTCGCCTGGGTTTTGTTCCCTTAGCATATTTTGACGCCGTGTTCTGATTTTGGTTAGATTTGACATGAGTGGAGGCCGATTCGAGGGGCAAAGGCATCGTGGGCTAGAGGTTGGACCGGACCGAGGTGAGTAATGATTGTAAATGATGTCCTGAGGGTATGAAACCCCAGATTGCACATCGTTATGCTATATTGAGGTGACGCACACGCTAGATGACGAGCGTGGGGTCATGTACTATTGGGGATTGTGACTTAGTCTGTCCCGAATGACTATTTTACCGCGTATTTGACTGAAAACTATTTGCTATCATTATGGTTTGGACCGAATACCATATTTGGGCTTCGTGCCAACTATTTGAACCCTTAGGGAATTTTTATTGATATTTTCTCACTGTTTTGACTTTATACTTGAACTCAGTCATGCTATATTCTACTATTTTTTTCATGACTCAGCCATGTTTACTCTGCTTTAACACTTAAATGATGTTTTAAATGATATTTTGGGTTGAGCACTATGTTTTACTGTTGCCCGAGTGGCTATGAGATTCTGACTGAGTAAGGCCGAGGGCCTATGTTGTGAGGAAACACTGATTATGATTATGAGGCCAAGGGCCTGAGATTTGTATGTCATGAGGTGGTTTGTTGATATGAGGCTGAGAGCCTAGTGATGATTCCACGAGATGGCTTGACATTGCGCTTGGGCCGTAAGGGGCCCCTCCAGGAGTCTGCACACTCCCAGTGAGTGCGGGTACCCATTGTGATGTAAGAGATAGCCCGAGGGGCTGGTATTCTTGACATTTTAGCCCGAGAGGCAATCCTTTATGCGTTTATCTGTCTTATTTGTCTGTCATTTACCTATTTAATTGTTGAATAGGCATTTCTTGAAGTTTAAACTGAACTTATATGATTTTACATATCTTTACTGAATCACTGTTCTTACCTATTTTACTGCTTCATTATAGCCTATAATGTGCCTTACGTGATTTCATGCTCTCAGTCATTTATTTATGATTATTACTCACTGAGTTGGAGTACTTACTTTACTCCCTGCACCCTATGTGTAGATTCAAGCGCATCTGGTTCCGCTCCCGAGTGTTGATCTTTCCAGCTCAGGCAGATCCGAAGATTCTCTAGGTAGCTGCCGGCGTTCGCAGCCCGGAGCTTCTTCCCTTGTCTTACTTCTCTTTGTTTTGGATTTGTATTGAACTCTGTATACTTTCTCGTCTTATTCCGGATTTTTAGATGCTCATGACTAGTGACTCCTCGGTATCGGGCTGTGTTGGGTTGTTCTTCTGTATATTGTACTATTGACTACTTAAATATTGGGTCATTTATCATGTTTTAGACTTAATTCTCATTGTTAACTACTTAAAACTGAAATGGGTAAGTGTCGACTGGCCTTTTCTTCACGAGAGGCGCCATCACGACCGGGTCTGGGTTTAGGGTCGTAACAGGAGCCGCTCTTGTGGAAGGGTGATCGCAGAGCGGAGAATAAGTTAGATGAGAAGGCCGCAGAAGTTGGCAAGTTCGCAGGCGTGCAGGCGCAGGTGCAGACTTTTTATCACAGAAGAAGACTAAGGGGACTTAATTCAAGTCTGCACCTGTGATGGAAAATCGGCAGGTGCGGGATTGCTGGTGTGGCTGTGAATGCGTGTTCGTATTTTGTGATTTTTACCCGATTCCAAGACATGGGCTCGGGTCGACATTCGGGGAAATTTTCTAATTTCTTGCTAAAGTCTTGATTTCCTTAATTGGATGAGTTTTTTATTGTTATATGTATGGTATGTAATTGCTTTTGGCTAGATTTGGGCCATTCAGAGTCAGAAAGTCAAGGGAAAGGCATTCTTATTCACTGATTGAACTTGGTTCGAGGTAAGTGACTTGCCTAGCCTTGTGTGGGAAAATCCCCTTAGGATTTGGTACTGTTATAACAATTTTTGATATATGAGTGTCGTGTACGCGAGGTGACTAGTGCGTACACGGGTTAATTGTTGAAAAATCTGGTTTTTACTGAATAGTAACCTGTTATATCTTAAATGAGTTATCCCAACATGTGTAATTATCATGTTTAGCCTAATATCGCATGTCTACGTGTCTTACATGCTTATTTGAAATATGTGCAGCATGTTTAGTTGAATTCCCGTTTTTCCTTGATTTTGTATTTAGTCTTTAACGGTAGGATTTCTTGCTGTGAATTCGTTGTTCCATCGGTTACGTTGTATGTTTACTTTTGGGACTGTGAGACAGTACCTCAGGAGCTCTCATGTTGCATATTTACTTTTGTGACTATGAGGTGGTACCTCAGGAGCTCTCCTGTTACATATTTACTTTTCAGACTACGAGACGGTACCTTGGGAAATTCCTTGTTGAGTATTTACTTTTGGGACTACGAGGCGGTACCTCGGAAGCGCCCCTGTTATTTATCCCTATGTGTTGTGTTGTTACTTTTCTATAATTTCTCATTATTAAATTCTCAGTCTTTCATTATATCACCATATCTTCTGTCTTAATTATTATAATCTAGTAGGGACCTGACCTGACCTCATCACTACTCTACCGAGGTTAGGCTTGGCACTTACTGGGTACCGTTGTGGTGTACTCATGCTACTCTTATGTGCATATTTTGTGTGCAGACCCAGGTACCTCCTACCAGCCCTATTATTAGTAGAGAGTACGTGTTGCTGCTACAGAGACATCAAGGTTTATCTGCCAGCGTCCACAGACCTCGGAGTCCCCTATATTCTTTTATGTTGTTTTTCTTTATTTTCCAGATGTTGATGTATAGAGACAGTTAGAACAATTCCTTAGAGCTTGTGACTTGTGATTACCTGGTTTTGGGAGTTGTTTATACTCGAGTTATTGGTTTTACTTGTATATGTCGAGCAACATTTTTCAGTATTATATATATCTGTGAAGTATAGTCGTTATTTTTGTTGTTATTTAGTTATTCCGCAATTATTAGGCTTACCTAGTCTTTGAGACTAGGTGCCGTCATGATATCTTACAGAGGGAAATTTTGGTCGTTACAGAAAATCCTATAAACTTGGAGAAAATATCCTTTCTTATTCTCGTTTTTAATGCCCATGTCTGCAGCAGAGTCTGGAAAATTAGCTCTACAGGGTTGAGAGTTTAAGTATGATTCGGTAGACCTTTTTCTATAGTCTCTTGAACGAGGAGGGGGACAAGAGCATTATACTGGGTGATTTGAAACTCTTCGAGAGTTGTTGTGACTTTGGGTATTGTAGGCGGATTAGAGTTGATGAAGTTGAGGGGGCTATGCGTAAGATAAGTAGGGGCAAAGCGATCGGGCCAGATGAAATTTCGGTGGAGTTTTGGAAGAGTGCAAGCAAGGCAGGTTTGGAGTGGCTCACTACGTTATTTAATGTCATTTTTATAACAAAAAAGATGCCCGAAGAATAGAGGTTTAGCACAATGGTTCCTGTATACAAGAACAACGGTGATATCCAAAATTGCAATAACTATCGGGGTATCAAGCTACTTAATCATACTATGAAAGTCTGGAAGAGAGTGGTAGAGCTAAGGGTGAGGAGGAGTGTGTCTATTTTCGAGAACCAGTTTGGGTTTATACCGAGGCATTCGACTATAGAAGCCATCCATATTTTTAGAAGATTGATGGAGTAGTATAGGGAGAGAAAGAAGGACTTGCATATGGTGTTTATTGACTTAGAAAAGGCTTATAATAAAGTATCGAGAGAGGTTTTGTGGAGATGTTTGGAGGCTAGAGGTGTACCTGTTGCCTATGTTATGTTGATTAAGGACATGTATGATGGAGTAAAAACCCGAGTGAGGACGGTGGGTGGGGAATCAGACCATTTTTTGGTTATGATGGGATTGCATTGGGGGTCGGCACTCAACCCTTTTTTATTTGCTCTGGTGATGGACGTATTGACGCGCCATATCCAAGGGGAGGTGCCGTGGTGCATGTTATTTGCAGATGATATTATATTGATTGACGAGACACGAGATGGTGTGAACGCGCAATTAGAGGTATGGAGGCAGACCCTGGAATATAAAGGTTTCAATTTGAGCAGGACCAAAACAAAATACTTGAAGTGTAAGTTTAGCGGTAAGACCCAAGGAGGGGAAGGGGAGGTGAGGTTGGACTCGCAGGTCATCCCCAGGAGAGGGAGTTTTAAGCACCTTGGGTCTATTATTAAAGGGGGTGGGGAGATTGATAAAGATGTCACAAATCGTATTGGGGCGGGACGGATGAAATGGAGACTTGCTTCCGGTATTTTGTGTGACAAGAAGGTGCCACCAAAATTTAAGGGTAAGTTTTACAGAGTGATGGTCAGACAAACGATGTTGTATGGGGCTGAGTGTTGGCCAGTCAAGATCTCTCATGTCTAGAAGATAAAGGTAGCGGAGATGATGATGTTGAGATAGATGTGCGGTCACACCAGGTTAGATAGGATCAGAAATGAGGTTATTCGCGACAAGGTGGGTGTGGCCCCTATTGAGGACAAGATGCGGGAAGCGCGGCTTAGGTGGTTTGGTCATGTGAGGAGGAGGAACACAGACTTTCCGGTGAGGAGGTGTGAGAGGTTGACATTGGAGGGCCTAAGGAGAGGTAGAGGTAGGCCAAAGAAGAGGTGGGGAGAGGTGATTAGGCAAGACATGGCGCAGTTTCAGCTGACCGAGGACATGACCCTTGATAGGAAGGTATGGAGGTCGAGGATTAGGATAGTAGAGTAGGTAGTCTAGAGTGGTCATCACAGTAGTATTGGCCCGTAGTCTTGCTTTCTGAAGGTAATAGGTTTTATGGCTAACCGTTATTTTCTTTCATTGTTGATCACAGTATTATCTTGTTGTTTTTATTCTGCTTTTATATGGCTTTTTGGTACTGTCTCTTCTTGTTTATATTTTCATTAATGTGATGTTTATGCTTTCCTGAGCCGAGGGTCTATTGGAAACAACTTCTCTATCCTCAAAAGATAAGGGCAAGGTCTGCGTACACACTATTTTCCTCAGACCTCACAGTGTGAGATAGTATTGGGTGTGTTATTATTGTTGTATATATTTATCTTAAGTAATTTATTTAAAATATGTAAATGATTAATTTAAGATTTAATAACTTATTTCGGCTGAACAATGTAATTTTAGTTTCAACTATATATCTATCTTAAGAAATTTATTTAAAATATATAAATTATTAATTTAAAATTCAATAATATATAAACTAAAATTTCAAACGTACATGCTTCAAATTTTGACTCCGCTTTACCACGTGAATATAAATGATATAACTACATACCTAATATAATATGATTATTCATAATAATAGCCATTTTTCTCATATTATTCGATACTACATATCGTTCTGCTTAATAGATTGGACATATTGCGCATAAAAAAGCAAACCAGCGGACAAGCTCAGCATGAAAATAGAACAAGGACTATTTAGAGGACAATGTGCTGCAATTCACAACAACAACAATAGTAATAATAATATTAATATTAATATTTTTATATGATTATAATTAATAGCAACAGTTTTAGATTTCTATTTGGGATTTAGTTTGAAGTTGTTCGGATGAGTAAATTATGGTAATTTTCATTTTCTCCCTTTTACTACATTTGCCTCTCTTGGATTCTAGTATCTTATAATTAATAATATTTTTGACAGAAAGAGAAAAAAAATCATGAGATCAAGACTTTCCTTTTATTTTATAAAAGAAAAAATGAGTGAAAATTATTATCCATCTAATTTTGTTTTAGTATCAAAAAATCATAATTTTTGTAGCAAATAGGGTTAGATTGCATGTGTTAGAAATATTAAGATGCATGATATCATGAAAGTCGAAGTTTACATGGATGTGTATAATCAAAAGTCTCACTTGCTACGAAGATATAATATTATAGTCGGTCTTATTTAACATAGAAAACCACTTTAATTTGAAGAAAACTTTGGTCTAGCATGGACACGTTAGTCCAAATATAAATAAACAACCGACGAAGAAATTAAATAAAGTTTATGTTGTCAAGTTGACATTAAACAGGGCACATGCATTAATTATTGTTTATGTCTGGATCGTTCATTTTATACTTTATACAGATCAAATATCTAACCAATAATTTAATATTTTCAGTAAATATCACGGTTCAACAAATTGAAGAAAGTTTACAAATTAGGAAAGTGAAATAAGAAGAGATTTTAGTCTATAAAATCCACCTTTCAACCTTTGGCGATATTTGTCAAGGTTGCCTAATAAAAATAGTTAGAAATATAATCGTGTCCGTCATATTAATTTTTCTACACCCATTTAAAGAGCGGCTCAACCTCTAAGGAAATCTTATGTGCCTATTCAAGACAGATTCGGACAACATTGCTAACATGATCAGTAGGTGAAAGAAGGCCACAAGTTGGTAGCTGGGAAGAAGAGCTTAATTGGCTATCCAGGAGATTGAACAGAAATAGAGCAAGAGCAGGAGTATTGGGATTTCTATTTTGTTGTCTATGTTTATCATATATATGGAGTGAAAGAAATACTTTAAGATTTCAGAGTCAACAGACAAAAAGTAGTCATAGAACCTAAGAAATTGTTATCCAGTTGCATACACGAGAACAACATAATCAGATTCTAAACCCCAATTGAATTGATGGAGGACCAGACGAAGTTGAGGTAAATCAAACTCACCGAGCGTCTTACCGGTCATTAATTGGCAATGCCTCAGGGGATTGATGGTGTTCCTCATAAAATCGATACCAAAAAGGCAAATAAGAGCATGATTACCTACCTTTAGATAATATTATGATTAACATAGTAGGACAATAGTAGAACGTGTTGTTCGTGTCTCTGTCCACGAGCCAAAATCCCAACTATCGTGATGATGCCTACCATGATACTAGCAAGCCTACAACTCACACATACCAACATCTTTAAAGTTAAAATATACGACAATAAGCTTAAGTAAGTAAAAGTCTCATAAAATTGGATGAAAATGTCACAGCTCAATACAGAATTTTTCCCAAAATCCGAGTGTCACTAAGTACATGAGCATCTATACAATAATATAGTCTAATATACTGTCTATGAAAGTAGAACATAATAAGTAAAACTGAGAGATAGGGGAGGAAAGTCAAGGTCTGCGGACGCCAAGGCAGCTATCTCGAAAATCTCCGAACGCCCGAAACTCCAAGATCAACAACCACTGTGCCCGGAAACTCCTGGTGCACACGAAGTGTAGGGTGTAACATAAGTACAACCAACTCAATAAGTGACAAGTCTAACCTTTGTACTAAAAGTAGTGACGAGCTCGAACAATACCGTCCAAATACGTAATTAAACAATATGGAAATTTAACAAAAAAATATGACAATAGTATCTCAGAGGAACTCATAATCTGCAAGTACAGTACAAGAAAGTAGACATGCTTTCATGTTTAACAGTTAAGCTAATTACAGATAAAAATATGCCAAGTCTGAATGATAAGAGGAATATGGCATCTCTACATCTACATGCCAATATTCATGTCGTATGTGATGCAACACAATGAAAGCTTCGCATACTCACACTCTCAGAGCACACAACCTGACTGTCTCATTTCTTACTCATCACACTCAATCACATAGCATTGTACAGTGTAGATCCAGCCCAAATACTAATGAATCATGATGCGGCGCGCAACCCGATCCCATCGTAAATCAATAGCAATTGCGCTCACTGTGGGTGTGCAGACTTCAGAGGGGCAGATCAAGCCCAAGTGCTATAATAAGCCAATCATGGCATGAATCAATAAAGTCTATTGCGACGTGCAGCCGGATCCCATAAATATCACTCGCAAACAGGCCCTCGGCCTCACTAATCACATAGCATGTAATTTCAGGGATTCATACCCTCAGAACTAAGTTTAGAAGTGTTACTTACCTCAAACCGTGAAAATCTCTACTCCAACAAGCCCTTGCCTCGCGAATCGGCCTCTGAATACCTCGAATCTAGCCACAAACAATTCGATACAATCAACTTAAGCTATAGGAATCAATTCCATATGAAAATACGATGTTCTTAATAAAAAGTCTAAAAGTCAAATCAAAAGTCAATCACCGAGCCCACGTCTCGGAATCCGATGAAAGTTACAAAATCCGAACACTCATTCAACCACGACTCCAACCATACCAAAATTACTAGAATCCGATACCAAAATCTCTCTCAAATCTCCAAAATTCAGCCTAAGAAGTTTTCTAATCTTTCCCAGTTTTTTCAACCCAAATCACTACTTAAATGATGAAATCAAAGATATATTCATATAATTTAACCAAAACCAAGTAAGAATCACTTACCCCAATCACTCCCTAGAAAATCTCTCCAAGATTTGCCTCAATCCGAGCTCCCAGAATCAAATTGTGAAATAAACTCAAACCCTCATTTTTGGGAGTTTAAATTCTACCTAGATGTCCCTTCTCCGCGATCGCGAATCACAAAAACTAGCTGCCAAAGTTTATCCCTATGCGAATGCGAACAAAACCATAGGAACCCAGCTGTCTCACTTCCTCTTCGTAATGCGACTTAGCCCATACATTTGTGATACATTAATTGCTCCAGCTACGCGATCGCAAACCTCACCTTGCGATCACATAGAAAAAAATTCCATCAGTGACCAACAACCCTTCACGATCGGTGACCTATCCACGTGACCGCATGGACTAGAACACTCCATAACAGCAGGCTTCAACAATCTCTGAAGTCCCATTTCACTCTGTTAACCATCTAAAATCTACCCGAGGCCCCCAGGACTCCAACCAAACATACCAACAAGTACTAAAATATCATACAAACTTAGTCGAGGCCTCAAATCACCTCAAACAACATCAAAAACATGAATTGTACCCCAATTCAAGCCTAATGAACTTATGAACTCCTAACTTCTACATTCGATGTTGAAATCCTATCAAATCAAGTCTGATTGACCTCAGATTTTTCACACAAGTCATAAATCAAACAACAGACCTATTCCAACTTCTGAAACCAAAATCCGAGCCTGGTAACCACAGAGTCAACTCTCGGTCAAACTTCTCAATTTTCAAAACGTCTAATTTTTCAACTTTCGCCATTTCAAGACTAAATCAACTATGGACCTCCAAATCACTATCCAGACACACTCCTAAGTCTAAAATCACCCAACGGAGCTATCAGAACCATCAAGACTCCATTCTGGAGACATTTACACATAGGTGAACATCCGGTCAACCTTTTCAACTTAAGCTTCCAACCTTGAGACTAAGTATCTTAACTCATTCCGAAACATCCCCCAAACCGAACCAACTACCTCGGAAAGTCACAATATGATAATTGAGCATAGAATAAGCAGTAAATGGGGGAACGGGGCTACAACACTCAAAACGATCGGCCGAGTTATTACACTTTGTTCCTCGAGCAAGCCGATAAGATGATTATCTCATCAGACGTAACTTTAAGGAGTTTCTTTTTGAGAGGGAGATTTTACATTATATTTTCTGTTTTGTTATAAAATAAAGCAATTTAGTAAAACATAAATTAGAATCAGAGATAGATAGAAGGAAGAACTTTTCTTCTTCAGTTGTGTGCATTTACCCATTCATTACAAAGTATTTATATAGGCATGAAAAGGTGTCATGCACTGAACCTAGGGGCGAGACCGGCACCCGGTGCCTTACTTAACCTAGCATACCAACTTGCGCTATTTGAACATACAATGCCATACTTTGGCCATGGGTCAACATTGCAAGACAATTTGCGAAGCAAAATATAACTGAACAGAAACTAACTTTGACTAAACATCAATATAAAGCTGGGCCGACAAGGCTGTCATAACTACTACATCTGACAAACCAACAAAATATACATACAAAGCCTACAAGCCTAACATACTGCACTAACTGACAGGATATGTCTACAAGCCTCTACTAATGGATGTACTATGGTCGGAACAGTGCCCTGACCTACCCATAATATATACATTTATAGATAATATGTACTTAAACCCTAGACCCGTCAAATCCAAAGGACGTGGAGCTTACCAATCAAGCTGATCACAGACAGCACCTACGGAGGAGGTCTACCAATCTGTCTATCTGAACCTGTATGTAACCAGTATGTAAGGCAGTAGAATAACTGAAAGCTAAAACTAAACTGATAATATAATAACTGAAAGTAACCGGGAGTCAAAGATGATCTGGAGATATACTTACCTGTTGATACCAACTCAACTCTCTCAATATCGTAAGTAAAATAGATGTTCGGCCCTATAAGGCTCGGAACATGTAACTGCTTTCTATCGTAGTATGCTCGCTCATAGGAGTTCGACCATACTAGGTTCTGTATCTCGGCCATTCTAGGCTCACTCATCAACTCTCGGCCATAGTAGGCTCAGTATATAACTTACCATCTGATCAAATATTGTCCAATAGGGGCCTGCCTATCGATTAAAGCTCGATGGTGGTAAAAATACTATAATATTATATATATATATATATATATATATATATATATATATATATATATATATGAGAGAGAGAGAGAGAGAGAGAGAGAGAGACCCTCTAATCTCTTGACTGGAAGAAGACAGTACTTAACTGAATATAAAGTCACGATAAGAGAGAATACTATAACTTATGAGACTAGGATAATGTACATAAGTTCAGGAATACAAACTTCTCTTTATGTCTCATTATCAAACTCATGTAGTTACGGGATTATGCCAAAATGAAGAAAGATTTAGCTTTAACATACCTTATCACAATCTTTCCAATCACCAAGTTTAACTCACATCTTCGCACCTTATTCTAGAACAACGATAATAACACTATCATTAAGTTATGAAAGGTACCATTATCGCACAACGAATGACAAGCTTATTTTGTATTAAAAAGTGCATCATTTCCCCTATAATCCTTACTTACTTCAAATTCAAGATAACACCAACAACAAGAATATAATAATAACATATATACATTATTTTCCAACCTTATATACACCACAAAATACTATAAAACAGCCCAACACACCCCAATCTCTTCATACACAAAATGACTAGCGTAGTAGTCTCAAACAGCCCAAATATTTTATGACAAACGACCAGCCCACCACCCTATATTTATGTGGTGTTTATCCAAACCCTTCCTCCTTCAAAACTCCATAAAACAGTAGTAAAACACGCAATCCAACATCAACACAAAACAGTCCACAAAACAGTCCGCTACAAGTGAATAACTCGAACTCACGGCTTTCGATCACCGTCCCGTGAGTTCTTACAATTATAGAACGACTTTTCATACTTATCCAGCAGAAAAAATGGATGAAAGAGAGCAGTAAACTTACCTTATTTGTTGAATAACTCAACTCCTATCTTGGTTCTTCAAACTCAAGGTTTTTCCTCCAACTAGAACTTGAAAAGGAGAGAAAATCAATTAGGATTTGTGGGAAAAGTTTGGGAGGATGTTTGCAAGGGTTTAGGTCTGGTTATTATGTTATATAATGCGTGTTATATTGAAGGAGATAAGCCCTTAAATTTGTCTCTTTGGCTGACCCAAAATAGCCCCTTTGTGGACTCTCATTTAAGCAAGTAGGTGACACACCTACTTGTCACCTAGCAGTCTGTGCAGTCTTACAAAAATGCATATATCACTCTACTCAGATATCGTATTGACAAACAATTTAATGAATTAGAAAAGACACTCATATATCTTCAATTTGATGGCTGGAACACCCCGTAACACTAAGTGTATAGGGAGAAAATCACAGTTACATTTGACCCAAATTTCAGTTATGAACGTAACTTGTGATGACTTTCATCGACTTTTGTTCCACAACTCGGTTGACCTCAAAACATAACACACGACTATCATACAACTAACATAACTCATAACATAACTTTTTATCATGTTAAGAACCCTAGTTTCACCCCAAAGGTACGGGTTATAACATTCCCAACTTGTCGACTTTCGATGAAACATTATTTTCTTCAGTTCCTTAGCTTCTAAACCTTCCAACCCGCTTTGTACTTGTTGTTCATAATCTTAAATATATATAACATCTAAGGTAACATGATAATTACTTTATATACTTCCAAATATGATCTCATTTTTGGTCTTATATTAGTTTACTTATGACACACTTTTATGTACGAAAATATGGGGTGTAACATCATCCCTACTGAGGAACATTCGTCCTTGAATGTTTTCTCTTAGAGACTTGGAAATTTTTTTGCTAGAGTCTCCTCCATACACTAGATTAAAACCATCCTGCACGCATCTAGAAAACATACTATACATGCCACACATGGCCAATGTCTAAAAATAGAAAGACTTGGCCTCACACGATCGTGAATCATAAATATTGAAAGTCAAAAATAAGAGCTTACCTGATGACCTACCGGCCTGAATAGAGTTGTGCTGAAGTATCCCATCTAGAGCCATATCTTCTGTTTGAAATAGGTGGGGATATTTAGACTTTATTTCTTTCTCCGCTTCCCACGTCATCTCTTCCACCTTCTTGCTTCTCTATAAAACTTTCACGGAGGCTACCTTCTTATTTCGTAGCTTGCAGATTTATTGATCTAGGATGGAAACCAGAACTTCCTCATACGATAAGTCCTTCATAACTTGTATATAATCAGTGGGTACCACTCGGGTAGGATCCCCAATGCACTTTCGTAGCATAGATATATAAAAAACTGGATGGATAAACTCCAATTCTGAGGGAAATTCTAAATCATAAGCTACTTGGCCCACTCTCCGAATAATCCTATAAAGCCCAATATAACATGGGCTAAGCTTTCCTTTCTTGCCAAACCTCATCACGCCCTTCATAGGTGATACCTTTAAGAACACCCAGTCATTAACCTTGAACTCTAAGTCTCATCGATGCACGTTAGAATATGACTTCTGACGACTCTAGGATGTCAACAGTTGCTCATGGATAAGCTTTACCTTCTCTACGGCCTGCTAAATCAAGTCTGGCCCATGTAACCCAGATTTTCCAACATCAAACCACCATATAGGAGATTTGCACTTACGCTCATACAAAACCTCGTACGGAGCCATCTGGATACTGGAGTGGTAACTGTTATTATATGCAAACTCGATAAGAAGTAGATGTTCATCCCAACTTCTTTTAAAATCCCAACTTATTATATGCGCTCAGCTTGTCCATTCATCTGTGGATGAAAAGTTGTGCTGAGATTAACCTGAGTCCCTAGACCTCTCTGAAATGACCTCCAAAAATGTATTGTAAACTGGGTCCCACGGTCAGATATAATAGATATTGGTACTCCGTGTAGCCGCACTATCTCCTTAATATATAACTTCGCATAATCTTCGGCCGTATATGTAGATCTGACTGGTAGGAAATGGGCTGATTTCGTGAGTCTATCGACTATCACCCATATAGAATCGAACTTATGATGAGAACGAGGCAAACTCATGACAAAGTCCATGTTTATTACCTCCCATTTCCACGTCGGGTTCTCTATAGTCTACATTAACCCTCCGTGCTATTGGTGATCTACCTTTACCTGCTGGCAACTAGGACACTAGGAGACAAACTCAGCAATGTTCTTCTTCATATCATTCCACCAGTACACATCCTTAATGTCATGATACATCTTCGTCGACCCAGGATGAATGGAGTACCATGAATAATGTGCCTCTGACATAATCCTGTCTCGTAGCCCTGCTACATCTGGAACACACAGTCGACCCCTGTATCTGAGAACCCAATCTTCCTTGAGCTCTAACAATGACTTCTTCTACTGTGGAACTCTCTTTCTCAACGCGACCAAGTATGGGTCCTCGTACTGCCTTTCCTTGACTTCTGCTATGAGAGATGATTTTGTAGTGTTTTGGAGTACAACTCTACCATCTTCAGTATCTACTAATCGAAACCCCAAATAAGCCAATTGATGAAGCTCTCTAGCTAATTGTCTTTTCTCAGCCTCTACATGTGCTAAACTACCTAGAGATCGATGATTTAAGGCATCTGCTACATCATTTGCTTTCCCTGGATGATAGAGAATGTTAACATCGTAATCTTTCAAGACTCTAGCCATCTCATCTGTCGCAAATTCAACTCTTTTTGCTTGAAAATATATTGCAAGCTTTTATGATCTATAAATACATCAACATGAACACAATATAAATAATGTCGTTATATCTTAAGTGCATGGAAAACCACAGCTAACTCGAGGTCATGGGTCGGATAATTCCTCTCGTGCATCCTCAACTACCTTGAAGAATACACAATTACCTTCTCATGTTGCATCAGGACACATTCTAACTCAACACCTAAGGCATCATAATACATGACATAACCCTCTGGACCCTCTGGAAGTGTTAGAACTAGCGCTAAGGTCAACCTATTCTTAAGATCTTGGAAACTTCGCTCGCAAGCCTCTGTCCACTGAAACTTAGTTTCTTTCTGCGTCAACTTCGTCAATGGTGCCGAAAGGGAAGAAAAAACCTCTACGAATCTCCGATAGTAGCCTAGAAAGCTACGAACCTCTACCGGAGTGGTAGGTCTAGGCCAGGATTTCACGGCCTCAATCTTCTGAGTGTCTACCTTTATACCTTCATCGGATACAATATGCCCCAAGAATGCTACAGACTTTAACCAAAACTCATATTTAAAAAATTTAGCATACAACTTACGATCACGGAGGGTTTGGAGTACCGCTCACAGGTGGTGCATGCTCCTCCTCTGATCGTGAATAAACCAAAATAATCAATAAATACTATCACGAACAAATCAAAAAAAATGGCCAGAATAGGCTATTCATCAAGTCCATAAATATGACGGGTGCATTCGTCAACCCAAACGACATAACAAGGCACTCGAAGTGGCCATATCGGGTCCTAAAGGCTGTCTTCGAAATATCTTTCTCCCAAACTCTGACCTGGTGGTACCCCGACCTCAAATCTATCTTTGAAAAGCATCTAGCCCCTACAACTGATCAAATAAGGCATCGATCCTTGGAAGTGGATACTTATTCTTAATAGTTACCTTGTTCAGCTGCCTATAATCAATACACATCCTTAGCGAGCCGTCTTTCTTCCGCACAAACAGTACTGGTGCACCCTAAAGTGAGGTACTGGGCCTGATGAAACATTTCTCCAACAAATCTTTTAGTTGTTCCTTCAACTCCTTCAATTCTGTAGGTGCCATTCTATATGGATGGATGGATATTGGTTGAGTTCCCGGAAGCAAATCGATGCTAAAATCAATCTCTCACTCTAGAGGAATACCTAGAAGTTCATTTGGAAACACATATGCGTACTCTTTGACTACTGGAATAGACTGAAGTGTAGGTATCTCGGCATCTGCATCTCTAACTCGCACAATATGATAAATGTACCCTTTTGCGATCATTTTCCTCGCCTTCAAATAGGAAATAAACCTACCTCTGGGTGTCGCTATATTACCTACCCATTCAAGGACTGGCTCACCCGAAAAATGAAATCTAGCTGCCTTTGATTGGCAATCAACTATGGCATAGCAAGCTGTCAACTAGTCTATGCCCATGATAACATCAAAATCCATCATCTCTAGCTCAACTAGGTCGGCTGAGGTCTGATGACTACAAACTGTCATCGTACAACTCGGTAAACCCGTCTAGTAATAATCGATTCTCCGACTAGTGTAGATACCGCAAAAGGATCACTTAGTATTTCAGGCATTATACCAAACTTCCCCGCGACAAATGGGGTAATATACGATAAAGTAAATCTTGAGTCTATCAAGGAATAAGCATCTTGAGAGCAAATGGTCAATATACATGTCACAATGTCTGGTGAAGACTCCTGGTCCTGTCGACCCGCTAAAGCATAGATATGGTTCTGGTTACCACCTGAACTGGAACCTTTGCCTCTGCCTCGACCTCTACCAGTCGAAGGCTGAGACTCACGCCGTGAAGGATGCACGGACATAGATGATCTTGTTGCTGAACTTATTGGTTATGTCATACCCCTAGAATCTCTATTTGGGCAATCTCACATTATATGCCCCAAACGCCCATATGTATAATAAGCCTCGAAACCTACTCGACATTGGCCCAAGTATCCTCTATCACAGATGTCACATTATGGCGAAAATGACCATGTTTGCCCTGAACCTCGTTGTCGCTGCAAACTTGATGCCCATGAGCTCTCACCTGGTTCTGACTGAGTATAGTGGTCATACTTTTAACCCTGTAACTAAGGTGACAAAGGCCTAGGTGGTTTTCTGAAGTATTGGGGCCTATAACTACCCTGAGACTGCACTTGAGACCTGGCAAATCTCATCCTCTTACGATGCCCTTACTCAGTCCTCTCTGTACCCTGCTGTCGACGCCTACCCCTTTCTATATTTTGGGGGAACGCTTGAATCTGGGAGATATCCTTACTATCCTGCAATGCATCAGTGGCACATGCCTCAGTCAACTCTGGGGCCAACCCTTCTATAAACCTGTGGATCCTATCCCGTATAGTAGTAACTATAGATGGTGCATATCTGGACAATGAGTCAAAATGGAGACTATACTCTCGAACCCTCATATTGCCCTCTTGAGGGCTAGAAACATAGATGGTGCATATCTGGCCAGTGAGTCAAAACGGAGACTATACTCTCGAACACTCATATTGCGCTGCTTGAGTGCTAGAAACTAATCGACTTGAGCATGTCGGATCTCTCCTAGTAAATATTGGTCAAGGAAGGCATCTGAAAAATTCTCCCAAACATCTGGAGGTACATCACGTCCCTTGTACCTCTCCCATCCCTTGTACCAAAAAATGGCTATATCTCGGAGTCAAAAAGCTGTTAGCTCAATTGCCTCTTTCTCTGTAACATGCATAACCTGAAAGATCCTGTGAAGCTGATTTGTGAAATCCTGCGGGTCCTCCTTCTGATCTGTCCCCGTGAACTCTAGGGGACTCAAAGCAATAATCTCTCAGACTCTTGAAGTCCTAGACCCCTAAGAAGATCCTGCACTAGCTGATGCCCTAGTCTATTGTTGGGTAGCTACCAACTGTGTCAACAAATGCATCGCACTCCTCAAGTCCTCATCTGATGGAACTAGAGGGGGAATTAGATGTGTGGTATCCCTAGGAATCTCCTCAGGTGGTGGAGGAGCCGATAATGGCTGAGTAGGGGTATCTCCTTGGGCCTCAGACTCTGCCCCATCTATTGGGGGTACCATGTTGGTCCCATCACTTGCACCTGTATCTCTCCTCTAGCTAGTCGTAGTCTTCCTAGTCACTGTCATCTGTGTATGCAAACACCAACATGTAAGTTTAACTCAAATTTCCCATAACTCAATTCTACAACACGATTTAGATTTGAAAGAAGGGTAACCAACTCCTAAATGCCCTGTAGTTCCCTGCTTATATAATGTGGTGCACAACACATCTATAAATAAGACCCTACTAGACACAGCTTGTAGATTTCCTAGGACAGAACTGCTCTGATACTAAGTTTGTCACGCCCTAAACTTGGGGTGCGAGACCGACACCCGTGCCTTACTTAACCTAGCATACCAACTTACGACTGAGGGACTCTGAACATACAATGCCATACTTTGGCCACGGGGCCACATTGCAAGACAATTTGCAAAGCAATATATAAAACTGAACAGAAACTAGCTTTGACTAAACATCAATATAAAGCTGGGCCGACAATGCCATCATAACTACTACAACTGACAAACCAACAAAATATACATACAAGGCCTATAAGTTGAACATATTGTACTAACTGACAGGATGTCTATAAGCCTCTACTGATGGATGTACTGTGGTCGGAACAGGGCCCGAACTACCCATAATGTATACATATATACTTAATATGTAATTAAAACCCTAGACCCGGTAACTCCGAAAGACGTGGAGCTTACCGATCAAGCTAATCACGGACAACACCTATGGAGGAGGTCTACCAGTCTATCTATCTGAACTTGTATGCATGAAATGCAGCATCCTTAGGA
This sequence comes from Nicotiana sylvestris, assembly GCF_000393655.2. Lineage (NCBI taxonomy): Eukaryota > Viridiplantae > Streptophyta > Magnoliopsida > Solanales > Solanaceae > Nicotiana > Nicotiana sylvestris. The sequence continues at coordinate 49,959,856 of NC_091057.1, read as the reverse complement.
ATAGGATGCCATTACGAAAAAATAAACTGAGTATGTAAGGTAATAAAATAACTTAAAGCTAAAACTAAACTGATAATATAATAACTGAAAGTAACCGGGAGTCAAAGATGATCTGGAAATATACTTACCTGCTGATACCAACTCAACTCTCTCAATATAGTAAGTAAAATAGATGTTCGGCCCTATAAGGCTCGGAACATGTAACTGCTCTGCCATAGTAGGCTCGCTCATATGCGCTCGACCATACTAGGCTCTATATCTTGGCCATTCTGGGCTCGTTCAATGGCGCTCGGCCACAATAGGCTCAGTATATAACTTACCATCTGATTAGAGGTTGCCCAATAGGGGTCTGCCCATCGATTATAGCTCGATGGTGGTGAAAATACTATAATATTGTATATATATAGACCCTTTGCTCTCTTGACTGGAAGAAGACAATACTTAACTAAATATAAAGCCCCGGAATACGAACTTCTCTTTATGTCTCGTCATCAAACTCATGTAGTTACAGGATCATGCCAAAATGAAGAAAGGTTTAGCCTTAACATACCTTATCACAATCTTTACAATCACCAAGTTGAACTCGCCTTTTCTCACCTCAATCTACAACAACGATAATGACATTATCATTAAGTTACGAAAGGTACCATTATCGCACAACGAACAACAAGCTTATTTTGTATTAAAGCGGGCAACATCTCCCTTATAATCCTTACTTCCTCCAAATTTAAGATAACACCAATAACACAAGAACACAACAATAATAACAAATACACATTATTTTCCAACCTTATATACACCACAAACTACAAAACAACCCAACACACTCCAATCTCTTCATACACAAAACGACCAACGTAGTAGTCTCAAACAACCCGAAAATATTATGACGAACGGCCAGCCCTCCACCCTGCATTTATGTGGTATTTTTCCTAATTCTTCATCCTCCAAAGCTCCATAAAACAGTAGTAAAACACGCAACCAACAACAACACAAAACAGTCCACAAAATAGTCTGCTACAAGTGAATAACTCGAACTCACGACTTCTGATCACCGTCCCCTGAGTTCTTACAATTATGGAACGACTTTCCATAATTCTCCAGCAAAAAAAATTGGATGAAAGAGAGCAGTAAACTTACTTTATTTGTAGAATAACTCAGCTCTTATCTTGATTCTTCAAACTCAAAGTTTTTCCTCCAACTAAAAATTGAAAAGGAGAGAAATTCTATTAGAGTTTGTGGGAAATTTTTGGGAGGATGTTTTCAAGGGTTTAGGTCTGGTTATTGTATTATATAATGAGTGTTATATTGCAGGAGATAAGCCCTTAAATTAGGCTCTTTGGCCGACCCGAAATCGCCCCTTTTTGGACTCTTAGTTAAGCAAGTAGGTGACACACCTACTTGACACCTAGCAGTCTAGCAGTCTCTACTCCAATATTGTATTAACAAACAATTTAATGCATTAGAAAATAGACTCACATATCTTCAATTTGATAGGTAGAACACCCCGTAACACTAAGTATATTGGGAGAAAAACGTAGTTACATTTGACCCAAATTTCAGTAAAACTTATGAATGTAACCTTCTTATCATGTTAGGAACCCTAGTCTCACCCCAAAGGTACGGGTTATAACATTCCCAACTTGACGACTTTCGACGAAACATTATTTTCTTCAATTCCTTAGTTTCTGAACCTTCCAACCCTCTTTGTACTTGTTGTTTATGATCTTAACTATATGTCACATCCGAGGTAATATGATAACTTTCTTTATATACTTCCAAAGATGATCTCATTTTTGGTCTTATATTAGTTTATTTACGATGTACTTTTACATACGAAAATATGGGGTGTAACAAAAGGGAAGAATCTCTATTGTAAAATAGTAAGAAGAATGACTACTACATAGTAAAAGTAATGGGGCTCAACATGGGCATCTATAACTCTTATTTCGACACTTCCCCTTAGATGTCCATGTTAAAAATAAAATTTCAAGTGAAAGGAAGTAATAAAAAAAGCACGTAGTTATTTATTATACGCATTGTTTGCTGCCTCATTAAAAACCTTACCAAAAAACCCAACGGGACAAAACTTTGGTTAAGGAAAAAAGAGTGCAACGCGTAGTTACTCCGCCTAATGAAAACATTACCCAATGTCTCAGAGACGACGCATTCCAATCTTGTATCTTAGCTTCTCAAATGTTGAGATTGGTAATGCCTTAGTGAACATATTCACCAAATTATCACTTGAACGAACTTGTTGAACATTTATTTCACTATTCTTTTGAAGATCATGTGTGAAAAAGAATTTTGATGAAATGTATTTTGTTCTATCTCATTTGATGTATCTTCCTTTTAGTTGAGCTATGCATGCAACACTACCTTCATAATATTGTTGGAATATTTACTTTCCAAGAAAGACCGCATGTTTCCTGAATGTGTTGAGTTATCGATCTCAACCAAACATATTTTCGACTTGCTCCGTGAATGGCTATTATCTCTACATGAATTGAAGAAGTAGGAAGCATAGTTTTTTGTCATTGAATGCCATAATGTGGTTGTACCTCCACTTGTAAATAAATAGTCTGTCTTAGATCGACCTTTGTATAGCTCAAACAAAATATCTTGCATCTGCATAACCAATCAATGATGATTTAGATTCATTTGAATACAATAAACCAATATCAATGGTTCCTCGGAGATATCTGAATATATGCTTAATACTATTAAGTGTCTTTGTGTTGGGGAAGAACTAAATCTTTCTAGCAAGCTTGTTGAGAAAGCTATATTTGGTCGAAAATTATTGGCAAGATATATTAATGTTGCACTAACGTATGGTACTTCGACACCAAGAAGAAGAAGAAAGAGGAGAAGAAGTCCTGAAGTTATTTAAATTTTGGGTACAAATAATTTTTTTTTAAAAAGTGAGTACAGAATAAATGGGGCCGACCAAATAACCCCCTGCAATTTGGGAGAAATTCAAAAATAGCCAGATTTATAAGTGGTCATTCAAAAATAGCCACAGTTTCAAAAGTCATCGAAATTTAGCCACTTTTCATGTAAAGATAAATTTGAACGAAAACACTGTTCAAAATCCGGAAAATACTCCAGCATAATATACTGAAATTCCAGTATAATATACTAGAACTCCAGTATAATATACTGGAGTTCCAGTATATTTTACTGGAGTTACAACAAAGTATACTGGTCCAGCATAATATGCTGGAAGTTCATACACAGGTGCACCGAACTCCAGTATATTATGCTGGACCGGTCTCTATGGCAGCAAAATAATGGCTATTTTTCAATGATTTGGTAAATGGTGGCTATTTTTGAATGACCAATCCGAAAACTGGCTAGCCCGTGCTATTTTAACATGTAATTTTTACGTGAAATTGGGGCCCAATCCCAGTTTGGTCATTTCAAATTTCAAATTATATGGTTTCAAAATTTAGACCGTCTCCTCACAATTTCGCCATTTTTGTGTTCCCAATTTCTTTTCTCTGCTCGAAAGCGATTAACCGAAGCTTCTCTCTCGCCGAACACATGGTAAAAACTTTTTTCTATATCACTTCAAATCTTCAATCTCTACTAAAGCAAACTCACAATTTTGCATATCTAGCTCATTTTAGGGTTTATATATGAATCGATCCGTGAAATTTTGGGATTTCTGCTTTATATTTCGCATCGTGATCTACTGCTGGAATGTTATCAATTTTTAGATAAAATTCTCAATGTTTAGTTTTTTTTTATTTCTGTGCTTTGTTTCTATCCACTGAACATACTACTTTATCAAATGTTCGATGTTCAATTTTGCATATCTAGCTCATATCGGCTACGAGAATGAACCGGACTAATTTTAAACATTTTAAGATAAAATGTTCAATGTTCAATTTTGCATACTCATTTCGGTGTACGAGAATGAAACGGACTAATTTTTGTGTCCATTTTGTTTCGTATTTATTCCATAATTTTTAAGAATAAATTTTACATAATTAGAAACTAACTAAATAAGTTACTGTATAACAAACTTTTATAATTAAATATATTTATGAAATCTGTGAAAACTTTTTAATTGGGAAAAAATGTTTGAACTCCCAAATAGTGGTAATACTAGATAAAATGAAGGAGAGGGACTATTCTTTAAGAAAAGGGGGGGGGGGGTTACTTGAATTGAAGTGAATTTGTAGATATTATCCTGAGCTATAGAGTAAAATCAGGTGTTTTATATCTTCTCTTTTGGATTATATAGATGTTAATAACCCTAGTAGAATGTTTTACCAGTGTCATAATGGCTGCCACGCATGCATTGCTTGGTTAATACAAATAAAAACTACTCTACTGTTCTATAGCGTTTGGCTTATAATTATACAGTTATGTGAAACAAGTGATGACCTTCGTTAGGTGGGGACATCGTGCAAGAGGTAGTGGGAAAGAATACACTTAGGGAGAGGGATATGATAGTTTTCTTTGTGCGAACGAAATATGGATACTTGCTTTTGTTTAAGGAACTTGCAAAAGAAAAAGGCACCTTTGTTGTGGTGATAGTTTGTTGTTTGGGGTCTACAATCTACTTCCTTCTTTTATGTCCTTATTTTGCATCCTTGCCAATTCACTTGGATTTTTGTGAGTTCATCATAAGCTCAAGCTTTGTGCACTTTGAAAACAAGTATCATGGCGAACTTTTTAGTGCGACCATTATTCTGAATTAAACTGAGTTAAGTTGAAGAACTAAACTGAGTAAGTAGTGCGACCATTAATCTGAATATACAATTCATTGCTGCTTAGTGCATTTAAAATAGTACTACAATCGGCATAAACAACATGGTTTGTCAAGAGCTGCCTATAACCAAATTTTGATTTACTTATGAAAGGGTTTCTAGAATAGCTATTCTGTAGACATCATTAAGAGCTACATAAAGTACAGTTTTGTGTGAAAACAGGTACAAGAACACATATTGCTAATTGTTTTTTCCTTTGCATTTCTGTTAGACATAAGACAATTCCGAGCTCTCCTATTAAACTTCCTAATACTACCAAATTATTATGCCTTCATCAGCATTATCTGTGGGAAATTGAAATTACAAATTCTTCACTGTACATCTTTGGTCTCTGAGCCGAGGGTCTCCCGGAAATAGCCTCTCTACCCCTCCGGGGTAGGGGTAAGGTATGCGTACACTCTACCCTTCCCAGACCTCACTGGTGGGATTTTACTGGGTTGTTGTTGTTGTTGTCACCATACATCTTTGTATGTTAGCGTGTTAAAAGATCTGATTGATTAATTAAGAATGGGAGAGTTAAGGTATATTGTGTTCTGAGAACTTCTGATTGGTCTTCTTGCTGAAAGCTAGTCATTGTGGAAATATAAGAGATACAGATTTCTGGATTTTGAAAGGACTTTGCGATATGGAGGTTGCAAATTCAATTAATTTATACCTTTCTGCTTTTCTTCTGCCCCCTTCTGACCCGTAGTTTCTGGGTCATTTTGCAGGACGGGCATGATGCAGATAATACGAAACAAAGCACTGCTGATATGACTGTATTTGTAAGTTTTTATGATGAATACTTCTCTGGATTTTTTCAGTTGATGTAAACACTGAATCTTCACTCCACTATTTACTTAAATGGTATTCTGGAAAGGTTTCTAGTCCATCTCAATATGCTAACGGCTGAGTTACTGAAGCGTGATTCCTTGTAAAAGTTAGATTCCAAGGATTCATTTGGTTCCAATGTAATATTTTTTGTCAATGTGATCTTTTCATCATCAATGTAATTCTAACATGCTAGCCTGTCCCTTAAAGAACTATCTAAAATAAATGTGGTTCCGTGATGTCAGGACCATGACATCTAAGGCAAATTATTTTATGACTGAGGAAACCTTTTTGTTATATGCCCTATACCCACCCAATTTCTTATGTACACAATGAGGATCATAATTATTTATGTCTGGATACCAAGCTACCTTATCGACATATTGATGCAATTCTTGCTGGCTGACATATGAGACACTAGGTACCTGCCATCTCTTTATTGGCCTTATATAGCTTTGTGTTTTTTTTGTTTTGTTTTTGAGATGGTAACATTATATAGCGTTGGGCTGTTAGAACTAACCTCATATGTGACATCACGAATAATCACATCCATTTTGCTAGCTAACTTTTCCTTACCTGCTTTCTGCTCTTGCAGGTCCAGAATCTTCTTCAGCAAATGGTGAGCCTGCTCTCTCTGCACCAGTAGGAGTCTTCCCTAGTTTTTATTAGATTTATCTTCTAATTGATATTGTTTTCTCTTTGCAGCAAACCAGGTTTCAGACAATGTCTGAATCAATCATCTCAAAAAATATCCTTTTCCTATTTGTTGTTCGTTATTATCCAGTAACTAATTTGATTCTTGGTCTTAATCTACGTTAATCAGTCGCTGCACAGGTGTCATCTAACTAGTGAAGCAGGTTGTATTAGCATGTCATATAGCTCTTGATTTCAAGAATCCATAAATGTGCGTAGTTGTGAGGCTCAAGGGGGTCAACATTTCATACTCCAGCTCCATTTCTCCTAATTTTTAAAGCTAGTATTGCCTCTGGTTATCAAAAATGAATTTAGCCTTCTTTGTTGTTCAAGGAAATTTATGACAGGGATATTGATCTAGTAACATCAAGATTTAGTTGTATGACTTCTGGTAATCAACCAGAATTTAACCTTCTTCAGTTTCATGAAATTCTATGAAAGAGATATTGCACTAGTAACATCAAGATTTGGTTGTATGACTTCGGGTACTCCTCAACCAGAATTTAGCCTTCTTTAGTTTCATGAAATTTATGATAGAGATATTTCCCTAGATACATCAAGATAGGGTTGAAATAATTTCAATGTCTTATGGCATAAAAGGCAGGTTATGTGTATCAGTGTATAGATTTTTTTTTTATCACTTTTGGTTTCTGTCATCTATTTTGTTTTTGGTGAATATTTCCACATGGGATAGTGCCCTGTCAAATTTGTCTAAATGTGTCTGTGTTTATCGTTGTTATCTCTAGTATATTATACATAGCATCTATATTTTGTGAGATCAACTTGGAGAAAGTCTGTTTAGTCCTTGACTATGCTGCACTTGATGAGATGGGGAACCGGATTGATGAATTGGAGCAGAGCATCAACGATTTGAGAACTGAAATGGGCCAAGAAGGTTCTCTATCGCCTTCGGCCGCACTGAAGTCAAAAGATGAACCAAAATCTGCGGAGGATTCTACATAAAGCAACTGACGATACATTGAGGTGGTTTAATAGAGGCAAGTTGGCCGTGTTTGTTACAACTTTTTAACTTTAAATGAGTGCTATCCTTTTCTGGATGTTATTCCTTTTGGCTTTGGTAGCTGTATTCTGTATCTGGATTCTCTGGTTCTCGAAAGAGAGAGACATGTGCTATTGGTCATTGATTTGGTTATCAAAATATGCTTTTATGATAGCATGTTAAAGGGTGTATAATGAAGGGTTATATTGTTGAGATTTTAGGCCCTCTTCAGACGAGGGCCAGTTTTATTGTCAAAACCCTCTTTTGCTTTAACCTACTGATTATTATTAATAGTTAAATCGCCGATGCTTTACAAGCGTAGAGAAGTTATTATTCTTCCGTGAAGTAGCTGTCGTTCTTTGTCAACTTCTTCGATATTGCTTCTTTCCCTTTTATGATGTGAATGTGGGTTGAGTAGAGAAAGGTAGAAAGTAGAGTGAATATGTATCTTATTAGTACTAATAGTTTTGATGGCATATCCTATTACTCTCTTTCAAAGGAAGATGGGATTATATTAATGCGTTTAAGTTGCTGTGAATTTATATAGGATTTTAGAGTAAAATCCACCTTACCCCCTTAACTTTTAATGGTTGGGCAATGATAACCCCTCACCTTTTGAATGGGAAAGGAAACCCCATTGTGCAATAGCTTTCCAGTGAAACTTTTTTTTCTTTTGAATAAAAATCTTTTTTTTTTGAATAAATAATTTTTAGAATAACTGAGTTCGGTCATTATAGCCAAAAGCTCTACATATGACAACAATTAGGATCTATATAATTTTCGGAGTGCCCCTTTAGCTTCTTCCGACATAGTTTAAGTTCTGATGTGATGCAAATACAACTCCCTAATGAATTTTCAAATGTGACCTTGTCAATAAAGATATTTTTGAAATAAGTAAAGTTCAATAATTGCTTTAGCATAATAATTTTAATATACAAAAAATATATAAATAAATTAATACTTATAGCACTAATTCTTTCATGTAGTTGACTAATTCAATATATTTTTTCCCATCTAATTGAAATGCTAAAGCATCCATGGTGGATGTGCGTTCAACATATTTCTTGAATTTTGTATACAATTTTTTTTCTTTATTGCAGAAATTTTAACAATGACCTCAACATAACATAAATATAATAAACATATTTTAAATTTTGCAAGGAAGAAAGACAAAACTTAAGCTTTTGTTTGGATGAAAAATATTATACTTCACCTTTGAAAGGATAGAGAAAGAAAAAAAAATCTTTAGTCAAAAAAAGAAATTCTCACCAGAAAATAATTACATAAAGGGTTTCCTTTTCCATTCAAAACGTGAGGGGTATTATTTTCCAATCCTTAAAGGTTAAGGGGGTAAAGTGAATTTTACTCAGGATTTTAGTTCTTAACTAGTTGGCATCAAAGGAAAAACTAATGGTAGTTAGACAGAAATATGAGAGTAAAATGTGAGTGCGAAATCGCTATCTTTGTTGACAATATTGGGCCTCAGCCACTCTAGCATTTGATTTGAACACATACCTGACCCATTTGTATAGTGACTGGCCCAGTTGTATTAAGTGACCCAACTCTATTTTCATTTTGATATATTAGACATATGTAACTAGAAGTTTTCAATAATAAGAAAAAAGAGAATTCATTTCTTTCTTCAGATATTTTTACGCTTCTCTTTTCTCTCTCTTTCTCTCAGATTAGATTTCATATTTCTCTCACTTCTTTCTCGATTATGGGTTAATCTGTCCACATTAATATGGTATCAGAGCCTAGATCGATCGATTCTAGCTCCGCTCTATCGATTGAGGTAAAATTGTTGGTGGTTCGAGATCTGCGTTCTCTGGTGGTTCGAGGTCTACCGATTGGATGTATGTTGCTGTGTTTTTGGGTTAATTTCAAGGCCTTGCTTCTTTAGGTTGCAAAGAAGGACGGTAATCTCTTTTATTAACCTTTGTTCACGCTCAGTGTTGACAAATTATGTCAGTTGTTTACACTTTGTGAAATATATCTAATTAGGGTTCTTTACCATGGGTAGTCCTAATGTTAGCTCAACCTCTACTGCTGATAGGTTTGATGACTTTACTGTTCCTCCTTCCCACCTATTTTATGTTCATCCCTCGGATAGTCCAGGTAGTCACCTGGTATCCCCACCTTTTGATGGTAGTGGTTTCGTTATTTGGCGTAAAAACATGTTGACTGCGTTATCTGCTAAAAACAAGTTAGGTCTTATAACTGGTAGAGTCCCAAAGCCCCAATTTCATTCCCTATATTATCAGTTCTGGGAACGATGTAATGACATGGTCATTGCATGGATCACCAATTCATTGTCTAGAGATATAGCCAATAGTGTGATGTGTTTTGATAATGCCAAGGATATGTGGGCTAATATTAATGAAAGGTTTGGTACCTCAAATGGCTCCAAATATATTCAAATTCAGAGGGAAGTTAGTGCTACATCTCAGGGGTCTTTGGACATTGCCACTTATTTCACCAAACTAAGGGGTCTTTGGGATGAACTTAGTACTGCATATGTAGGACCGTTTGTTCTTGTGGAGCTTTGCCTAAATTCATTGAAGAATATAAAATCTATCAATTTCTTAGTGGGTTAAACGAGTCCTATTCTACATGCAAAAGCAATATTCTGATGATGTCATCTCTCCCTTCTTTGAGCAAAGCTACCATGCTTCAACATGATGAGAAACAAAAAGAAACTTCTGCTCCTCTTCCCAGTTTCTCTAATGATTCTGCTTCTTTCAATGTTTCAACTGGGCATATGAATAATCATAGGGCTTTCCATCAAAGGGTACAGTTTGACTCAAAAAGAGGTTCTACTTTCACCTCAAATCTTTCTTGTAAGTATTGTAAGAAGACTGGGCACACTGTTGATAAGTGCTACAAGCTTCATGGCTTTCCTCCTAACTTCAAATTTACCAAGAATAAGAGGTCTGATGCATGTGTTCAGTCTGAGGCTCTTCTTCCAGATTTTGTCCCTTCCAGCCATGGTTCTTTTGAAGTTCCTGGTTATGGGTTCAGTAAAGAATAGTATCAACACCTTATGAATTTGTTCCAACAAATTCACACCTATCATGTCTTCCACCATGAGAATAATGCTATTGACAATATTGGTTTGCAAATTTTGCAGATGTGTACAATCACCCTGAAGTACATTCTAGTTCTTTGCATGCATGTGCTATTTCAACTTTAGGTTTAAACCCTTGGATCATAGATTCTGGTGCCACCAATCACATGACACCATATAAACATCTTCTACACAATCTTCAGCCATTAATTTCTCGTTTTCTGATAACTTTACCAAATGGATATAAAGTTAAAGTTATATCTACTGGATCTTTAGTCCTTAGAACAGATATGATATTACATAATGTTCTTTTAGTTCCTTCTTTTCTTTTCAGCTTGATTTCTGTGCACAAGTTGCTTCTTCAGTTTCAATGTCTTGCAGTCTTTAGCACTTCTACTTGTATTTTACAGGGCCTTTCTCTAAGGAGGTCTCTGGAAATTGGTAAGGCTGCAAATGGAATGTACGTCTTGCATTCAGCTGATCCACAACTCTCTACTCATGTTCCTTGTTGTGTTTCTAATTCTGTTCATAGTAATGAATCTGCTCCTGTTTTCAATTCTTCTAAACCTTCTGTAATTCATAGTTCCACCTGTAATCCACCTATTGTTGCTAATAAAAGTGATTTATTTTGGCATCAAAGGTTGGGTCATATTCCTTTTGCTAGAATGAAATCTATTTCTTTCTTGTTTGATAAAATTTCATCTAAGCAACCATTCTTATGCATTGTTTGTCCTATGGCTAGACAACAGAGATTACCATTTTATGATAGTACTATCCATTCATCTGTTCCTTTTCAACTTGTTCACATTGATATTTGGGGTCCCTACAATACCTCCACTTACGATGGCTTTAGATATTTTCTGACTCTAGTTGATGATTTTACTAGAGTGACTTGGACTCGTCTCTTATCTTGTAAAAGTAATGCTATTTCAATCCTTAAAGCTTTCTTCCAACTAATCAAAGTGCAATTTAAGTCTACTATTCAATGTTTCAGGTCTGATAATTCATATGAATTAGGCAGTAGTATTGCCTCTCAATAATTCTTCACTGATAATGGGATTCTTCACCAAACTACAATTTCACACACTCCACAACAAAATGGGATAGTTGAAAGAAAATATAAACACTTATTAGACGTGTCTAGAGCCCTCCTTTTTCAGTGCAAGATTCCCCTCAAGTTTTGGGGTGAGTGTGTTCTCACTGCCACATACCTTATCAATAATATTCCTTCAACTGTTCTACACAATATCTCTCCCTTTGAAAAATTACATGGTACTGTTCCTACTTATGACCACTTGAAATCTTTTTGGCTACTTTTGTTATGCTGTCTGCCCTAGACCTGGTAGAGATAAATTTCAGTCCAGGTCCATTTCTGTTATATTCTTGGGATATCCTTGTGGTAAAAAGGGTTCAAATTATTAAATTTGTCTAATTATTATGTTTTCTTCTCTAGGGATGTGGTCTTTCATGAGCACATATTCCCTTATCATTCTTCTTCTTCCCTTGCTTTTCCTCCTCCACCTGATTTTGTTGATCTTCCTCTTCCCTCTAATGTGAACACTTATTCACCTATTCCTGTTGATTTTACACTTTCCCCCACTTCCATCACTTCTGTTGTTCCTCCTTCTCTTTTCATCACCTCTTCTCAGTCTCTTCATTCATGCCCTCTAGTTCCTGAAATTAGGAAGTCTAGCAGAACAGTTATTCCTCCAGCTTACCTTATGGATTATGTTTGCAACTCTGTCATCCCTTCTCATATTCCTGCTCCTTTAACCTCCAAGGTGTCTACTGTTGATTTGCATATGCATGAACCTCAATTTTACCAACAAGCTGTCTCTAATCCTGCTTGGCAAGAGGCCATGACTAAAGAGTTTCAGGTCCTTGATGCAAACCAAACTTAGGATATTGTTCCCCTTCCTCTTTATAAGAAACCAATACCTTGTAAATGGGTGTATAAGATAAAACAAAAGTCTGATGGCACTATTGAAAGATATAAAGCAAGATTAGTGATTAGGGGAGATACTCAGAAAGAAGGGATAGACTATACTGAGACTTTTTCACCTGTTGTCAAACTTACCACAATTAGATGCTTACTTACCTAGGCTATTAAGAGAGGCTGGACTGTTTTCCAACTGGATGTTAATAATGCATTTTTGCATGGTGATCTCCATGAGGAGGTTTACATGAAGATGCCTCCTGGTCTTATGGTTTCTGCACCTTCCTCTTCCCTTCCCTTAGTTTGCAAACTCAAAAAATCACTTTATAGACTCAAGCAAGCATCCAGACAATGATTTGCCAAATTATCTGAGTATTTGCTCTCCAGAGGATATACTTCCAGTAAGAATGACTATTCTCTCTTCACTAAGTCTTCTGGTTCCACCTTGGTGGTGATTGTTGTCTATGTGGCTGATATTTTACTAGCTAGTGATGATGTGGGTGAATTGAATTCTCTGAAGTCTTTCCTGGATGACACTTTCAAGATAAAGGATCTTGGGAATGTTCATTACTTCCTGGGTTTAGAAATTACTCCTCATCCACAGGGCTATCTTATGTACCAACAGAAGTACACTTCTGACCTCCTAGAAGAATTCCATTGTAAAAATTTCACTCTTATTTCCACCCCTTTGTATCCTAGTGTGAAATTGGTTATTGATACGGGAAATCCCATTTCTGATCCTAGCACCTATATGAGATTGGTTGGTAAGCTAAATTTTCTTGAACACACCAGGCCTGACATTTCTTTTTCTGTCCAACATCTCAGTCAATTCTTACAAGCTCCACATATTGCCCATATGTTAGCAACTCTTCATGTGTTGAGATATCTCATGAATGCCCCTGACCAGGGTATTCTTCTATCTGCCAGTTCTGATTTATCCCTTTTAGCATACTCAGATTCAGATTGGGCTGCTTGTGCTATCTCTCGAAGATCTGTTCAGGTTTTTACATCACTCTTGGGGGTAGTCCTATTTCCTGGAAGAGTAAGAAACAGCCTACTGTGGCACTTTCTTCGGCTGAAGCTGAATATATGACATTGAGAATGACTGTAACTGAGATTTCTTGGCTGGTGCGATTACTTGGTGATCTTGGGTTACATATTTTTGGGTCTGTTTTTCTTTTCCGTGACAACCAGGCAGCTTTACATATTGCCAAGAACCTTGTATTTTCATGAACGCATGAAACATATTGAAGTTGATTGTCACTTTGTCTGTGATAGTCTACATTCAGGTCTAATTTCCTTGCTTTTTGTCTCCAGTTCTGCTCGGCTTGCAGATATGTTGACCAAGCATCTCCCTGGTCCTCTACATCATCACTTTCTGTGCAAGCTTGAAGTGTCTACACCTGCAACTTTTGGGGGAGGGGGGGGGGTGTTGACAATATTGGGCCTCAACCATCTTAGTATTTGATTTGAAGACATACCCGGCCCATTTGTATAGTGACTGACCCAGTTGTATTAAGTGATCCAGCTCTATTTTTATTTTGATATATTAGACATATATAGCTAGAAGTTTCCAATAATAAGAAAAAAGAGAATTCATTTTTTTCTTCAGATATTTTTACGCTTCTCTTTTCTCACTCTTTCTCTCAAATTAGATTTCATATTTCTCTCACTTCTTTCTCGATTATGGGTTAATGTGTCCACATTAACAATCTTCTTGTTCCTTTGTATAGTTTCTCGCAACATAAAGCAGATTAGTGCTACCCCGAGGCCTCGAATAGTCCGTGAACGTCTAAAGGGGTGAATTTGGGCAGAGAAAAGTAGTTAAATAGAGTGAAGAAAGGGATGAATTTGGGCAGAGAAAAGTAGTTAAATAGAGTGAAGAAAGGGGTGGATTGTGCTCGTTTCTCCTAGTTAGGTACTGCATTTCAATTAAAATTATTCTCTTTTCTTTCTGCTTTTTAACTATATATTTGGTACTAGTATTATATAAAAATATTTGGATAAAATTTGAAAATGGAAGAGATGGTTGACAAGTGTAGAGAAAAGGATGTGCGAATAAAGAAAGATGCCAAATGGGTTGGATCCAAGTTGTAAATGGGTATATAAAAGATGACAATGACAGGATTCACTTGTGTATGTCTTGTCTGTGTAAGGAAGGGGGGAAAAAAGAGAGTAACTCGTGAGTCGTTGAGGTTTGAATTTTGATGAGGATGTGATTACAACACTTGTCGTCTTGTGACTCTTGTCCCAAGAATCAAATTAGGACTACAGGAGAGTGTCTCTTTTCTTTTTCCTTCTCTTTTTATGGTACATACAGTTAGATATTTTTAATGCCTGCCTATGCATTGATGCAGAATTGCACATTTTCATCAATTATGTTCGTTGAATTATTACTGTGTAGTGTAGGATATGATCGATTTCTTGTTCCCTTGCCGTCTATCTCTCCGTTGAAAACGGAAAATTGATAATTGTGTTGTGGTTGGCTTAAATATGTTCATTATTTCTGGAGTTTAGTCAAGAATATATACACAATTTTTGCACTTAAGAAAATAATTTCACTTATGTTTTATTTAAAGAGACATAAGGCTCAATGAAATATGAATTCAGCAGCCAACATTATGACAGTTTAACTCTCTTTCTTTTTGCTTCTTGCTGTATTTTGAAGTCATTCTTTTTCCTGCAAGTAAGGGAAAGTTCTTGGATGGAATTACAAAATTTGAGTAACTTACGTTTCAGAAAATAACTAAAATACAGTTTGGTTATTTTAGGAATGCAAATTTTGATTCTCAAAAGTATTTTCCCTACTCTTTCTCATATTACGACCTCCTTAACCCCTCAAAATCTTAAAATGAACTTAAAATAGTTAGTACTAGTATCAAAACTTAAATTAAGGACCAAATAGGTATTAGCCTCATATTGTGATATAAATTCATCCAAACTCAAGCTTCCACTTATATATATAGAGAGAGAGTACTCCCTCAGTCCCTCTACCTAATTTATGGACACACACTTTTGAAACTAGAGGTCTAAAACTAACCATAAATATTTGTGTGGATATAAATCATCTCATTGAGGATAAAGTAAAAAATTTAAAATTAAATTATTTCTAAATAAAAAAGTATGATATTCTTTTTCAAAGAGACTAAGAAGAAAAGTATGATTTCATAAACGGAGACAGAGATAGTGAACTAGGTATTTTTAAGTAAGGCAATTATTAGAGAAATAAATGGAAACAACAGAGCTATTAGTTGTATATTGCACAAAACACATGTACTGTTCTCACATAACCTCAAAAAAGTCCAAACCTAAATGTAAGACACATTTGGAACGAGACAGGAATCATCCAGTAGATAAAGTACCTTTAGATTTACTTCAAATATCACTTACCAAGACAAATAACTTCAATATTACCAAGTGCTAAAACATTATTTCAAATAAATATATTAAGTGGAATGATAAATTAATATTACAACATCATACAAAAACTACAAGTATGTTCTCTACCATAATTCCCAAATACAATTAACAACACGCCTTACTTTATGCCACAAACCATCCTCGATAACAGATCAGATCACAATAGTACAAACCTCAAAAAGAATTTTAACTTTTACCAGTGCGCGGTAAAAAAATTTAAATACAGTAAAGTTTAAATTTTACTGTTTTTTAACGGCGGCAGCGCGTGATGGCACTGCATCCACGTCGGTAGGGATTCGCCTGGGCTCCGGGACGGCAATTGTAGTATGAAGCACCTCTTCTCGAACACGGAACTCTGTTCCTGCTCAGCGCACCGTAGCTAATGTATCTCCTTCGGTACGCTAAAATACGCCGTGTGCTCTCAGACTCCATCGAAAACTCCTCGTCGCTTCCATTTTCGGCCAACAACTCACCGATCGAACCTTCATAGATCGATGAGGCCGATGACGTCATGGACAGCGTCATTGGATGAAAGCCGAGCTCGTGGGCCCCAGTAGCTTCCGCCGCTGCCGCAACGATGAGGAAAATCGAAGAGATCAACAAAATGGTGAAAGAGTTCACTTTCACCATCGCCATTTTTGTGGGTTTTGGAATTTTCTGGAGAAAGTTTTGTTTTTTGATGGAAAGTTGGGGAGAAAAATATATAAAGAAGTAATGAGTTGAAAAAGAGAAATAGAGGAGTGGGCTATATTTATAAGTGGGGATAAGTATTTTAGAAAAAGGACCTTTCAGATGTGGAATAATAACGAGAGTGCCATGTGATTTTTGTCATTTTGCTTCTAAATAATGCAAAGGCGAAATTTAGTGTAGGAGGAATAAAAAGGATTTAGTGGAAGTTATGATGGTATAAGGACGGTTATAAACTAAGTTTTGTTACGATAAAAATCAAAATATGGTGGATGTCTACTCTTCCTCCGTGATCTTTTTCTCAAATGGTTAATGACATATTCAATGACATATTTTCTATGTTCAATGACATATTCCATGACATATTTTCTTCACTTTTCATGCCTATATAAAGGCCTTGTAATAGATAGGAAAATACACACAATTGAAGAAGAAAATTTCTTCCTTTCTCTCTATCTCTTTCTTGTTCATATTTTACTAAATTGTCTTTATTTCTTATTCATGTTTTACCAAATTGCTTTTATTTCATAACACGTTATCAGCACGAGTCTCTAACCAATTGTATATATATCTACAAAATTTTTCCTACATCCGGAAAGATTACAATTAGAAGCTATACATATCATCACATGGTTAAATGTAAAGAGAAACTACATATGGTAAGTAATGAAATGTAAGAAGGTATGATTATCTTATACTTGTCATTCCTTTAAAATCTCATATGCACACAACTTCGTACTACACCTGTATTGCATAAGCACATATTAATATTACATCTTTTATATCACATGAATGGAATAAAATTTTCGAAGTTCTATATGTGAAAATCATAGTAGCAGTTAATTGTTGATATGATGCATGTCATGGTAACCAAGGATATTTTATATAAATTGTCTTATGCATATTTGTGTGTTAACTATCTTCAATCTGTCATGCCGCTTTTAACATTTTCTTTTACTTGGATGAATATTTTTTTCCTTTTGGATTTTTACACTTGCATATAGTACAAAAAAAAAGGAATAAAAAAATGGTCATACTGATTAAAAGCATAAATCACTTTGAAGAAAACAAAAAAAATACTTCACATCTTTATTTAGGTTGATTAATTACTTCTTTGAAATTTGGAAAACAAACCAGCTATTGAGAAAGTATACTTCATAATTTATGGTCGTATCATTTGAAAGCAAACAATGATTAGTATGACTACTAGAAGAGGTATTTTTGAGTATCCATGACTTACTTGATGCTTGCTACTGACTTACCATTTTTAAGTATTTTATATGAATGATGCACAAGCTACAACTGGTAAGTTGTTACCTATTATGTCACTTTTCAGGTAATATAAATACTGAATTTTATGTATTAGTATTATATGTGTGTTGTTACCTATATGGTGTACTTTTGATAAATTTATTCATTAATTGCTTGGTTGAATTGAGTGAAGGAAAGTCATGGCGTTAAATCAAATCCAATAGGTAGGATATACCCCGAAAACAATAATATTTTTTAGAGAGACTCAATAAATATTATGACAATGATTTTATGATCCTTTTAAACTCTAATAGAATTTAGAAGAAATATTTTGACTACAAACGGTTGTATTTCATATAGATGCTACAAATAATTAATAAAACTTTACGCTGATTTGAGATTTGTACACTTATTTAAGAAAGCAAATTTGATTTGCTAAGTTGCAAATTAGTTGTGTATAACTTTTTTGGCATGTGATTGAAATTAAGGCTTGAGAATGAATCTCAATATTGTTTAGCCTATTATGCCATTAATTGAGGAATAGACATCGGGATCAAGTCCTGATGCTCCATAATGATAAGAGTTGGGTTTGAGTCCCAATTTATTATGGCCTACCATGCCTTTATATTGGTAAGACATTGGGTTTGAGTCCCAATGTACCATATTGATGATATAATGATGACTAAAGAAAAATAATATTTTTTTCATGAAAAGGCATGAAAATTGTCCCACTTGATTTGCTCCATTCTTGAAGTGAATGTGATAACAATGCATAATAAGCTTCAATGAAGACAAGTGGTTGAACAATGAACGTGGGCGTTCCAAATATCAAAATAATAATAATCATCATTATGATTATAAAAGGAGAACAATAAGGGTTCTCAAAATAGTCCTTCAAAATGTGAAAGCAATGCTTACCATCAAATTGGTATGAAAATAATAAAGCATGTCGCTGATTATGATCCATTCCTTGAAGAGAATGTGACTTATGATAAACATTGAGAATGCAAACCCATACCTAAAGTTGAATGTGACAATATATGATAAAAGCAATGAATAAAGACATGCAATTCATGATTATATGAATACCACACAACTCACCTCTAAGGGAGGTTTGAGTAAAATAAAGAGAATAAATATTATTGTGTGGTTACATGAATATGTCATTGGTCGCGTACATGTGATATGCCAAATATTATTTTGTCATGCCTTATAAAAGTTATTAAAGGCAAAATTAAAGCAAGAAATGATTTTGCTTATGATGATTTTGACTATGATAATTTATTATGATATAATTTTCTCCGTGAAGGAGACATTTGCCATATGAATGGTATGATAAAAGATCTTGTAGTACAAAAGTTGTTAAGAACTCCGGAAAAACTAATTTGTTACTACCCGGATGAATAAACTTATTCATGACATTGATATTGTAAAGTCTCAAAAGAAACTTTTTGAGTTTCAAATATATAAGTCAAAGTGATTGGCATATTGAGACTATAAATGAAAGGAAGATTGAATATCTTCATATTTCTATAATCATACCGGGTAAATATGAAAGGTTACCCGATCTTCTTTCTATTTGTACTACACAAATATAAGCATGATGCTGGAATCATATGCCACAAGTAAACTAGAGATTTACTAAAATAAATATTAATTGGCATGACCGGTTGACCATATCGGTTCAATTATGATGCGAAAAATTAATTAAGAATTACATTGACACATATTGAAGAATAGAAGATTCTTCAAGAATTCTCTTGTGCTGCTTATTCTCATGATATACCAGTTAAAGGTTGGGATTGAATCCTTTGATTTCTGGAAGGAATAAAAGGTGATATATATATATGGGCCCAGTCACCTGCCATGTGGACTGTTTACTATAATATGATTTTAATAGATGCATCTATTTTATGGTCACATGTGCATTTGTTATCAACTTGCAGTTTGGTTTTTGCAAGATTGCTTGCTCAAATTATTAGAGCACAATTCCAGAATATAAATTATGATGATTTATCTTAATAATACTGGTTTAAATCCAAGTTGGTTTAGCAGAAATTGTATGCCTCCAATTATAGCTAAATCATTGGTTATGAGAACAAAACTCCCAAAAACGAAATTTGGTATGAGATTTATTATTTAATATACAGCAGCACTTGTACGCATCTAGCCAAGTTATAAAAAATTTTCCCTATCACAATCGGTTCAGGGTCAGGAACCAAATAATTTCTATATAGAAATATGGATGTGCTATATGATTTAATTATGCCACCAAAATGCACAAAGATGAGTTCCCAAAGATGGTTGGGAAATGTGTTGGTGATTCCAACATTAGGGGGAGAAAATGGGCAGCTGAGAAAGTGATACGTGAAATGAATTATTATGAATACATATAGATCATCGTACAAGAAAATATAAACTTGAAGTTCAAGTGATAATTCATTTACAAATTATTGCCAGACGTATTTGCTGACCCAAAGCTAAATGTCATATTTCAGCTGCTAATGCTCCAAATAGAATAAAGTCCATGAGGGACAGAGTCTATGGCACGCATGAAGTGTAACAGACCAATCAGTTCCAAAGATAAAACTCCTTGAAGAAGGAGAGAGGCAAATATTCAAAATGGTCATAATAAGGAGGCAATTGCCCTAGAAGAGCACCACAACATAACACTTCATAAGACCTCATGGGAGAGGCTCAGGTACCTGAAAATAATGAAATAAATAGATCTCAATAAGTTATGTCTTTATTGGGTAATAATGGAGACGACATAAAATGATTGTCGACGATATTGTTAATATAATGTAGCGCTCAATATGATTAATATTGACGAGGATCTTGAGATCAAATCTGTCATGAAATTAGGACAGATAAAAGATTGGCCAAATAAAAAAATACGCAATGAAATTTACTTCACTTGAAAAATGTGAAGTTGGACGGATAGTCCAACACCTAAAAGTATAAAGTCAATTGAGGTATAAATGTGTTCTTGTGCGAAAGGTTCAAGTCGATAGACATAAAGACGACTTGTGGCACAAGAAAATTAGTAAATATCCTCACATTGATTATATGGAGACATGTTCTCTTATAGTGGATATAGTCACTTCAGGTTTTAATCTGGCAATATATGAAAAACTTGATATGCGTATAGTGGATATCATTGAAAGATTTAAATTGTCTTGGAGCATATTAAGGTTTCCAAGAAATTTATTAAATAATGCTTCAAAAATCCTTATACGGATTGAAACAATCAGGGCCCATGTGGTATAATCGCCCGAGAGAATACTTGTTGAAAGAAGGGTATAAGAATAATTCAATTTGTCCTTGTGTCCTTATAAAAGGATATGGATTTGAATTTGTTATAATCGCCATGTATGTTGATGATTCAAATATCATTAGAACTCCCGGAGAGCTTCCTAAAGCAGTAGACTGTTTAAAGAAAGAATTTGAAATGAAAGATCTTGGAAAGACAAAATTTTGTCTTGGTCTACAAATTGAATATATGAAAGATAGAATTTTTGTCCTTCAATCAGCATACACTAAAAAGATTTTAAAGAGCTTCTATGTGGATAAAGCACATCCATTAAGTACCCCGATGGTTATGAGATTACTCGATATAAATAAAGATCCACTCCGACCTCATGAAAATAATGAAGAGCTTCTTGGTTCTAAAGTACCATATCGTAATGCAATTGATGCGCTAATATATCTTGCTAACACTACAAGGCATGACATAACCTTTTCAGTTAATGTCTTAACAAGATATAGCTCCGCTCAAGGAGAAATTGGAAAAAAATCAAGCACATATTGCGTTATCTAAGGGGGATTACCGATGTGGGCTTATTTTATGGCAATGATTGCAATACCGATCTTGTTGGTTATGTCGATGTGGAGTATTTATCTGACACACACAAGGCTTGATCTCAAACATGTTATGTGTTTACATGTGTGGCACTGTCATATCTTGGCGATCGACTAAGCAATCAATCGTGGCTACTTCTTCTAATCATGCTGAGATAATTGCTATTCATGAAGCAAGTCGAGAATGTGTATGGTTGAGGTCTACTATACATCTTATTCGAGACAAATGTGGTTTGAAGTGTGATAAACTACCCACAGTTTTGTATGAAGAAAATACAACATGCATAGCCCAATTAAAGGGAGGATTCATAAAGGAGTTAGGACAAAGCACATTTCACCTAAATTATTGTTCACACGTGATCTTCAAAAGAATTGTGATATTAATGTGCAACGGATCCGTTCAAGTAATAATATGGCTGATTTGTTCACCAAATATCTACCGGCGTCAACCTTCAAGAAACTAGTGTACAAGATTGGGATACGAAGGCTCAACGATGTGAACTGATGATCTCATCATGGGGAGTTAATACGCGTTGTACTCTTTTTTCCTTACAAGGTTTTGTCCCATTGGGTTTTCCTGGCATGGTTTTTAACGAGGCAACCAAAAGGCGTATTTCTAAATATGTGTACTCTTTTTCCTTCATTAGGATTTTTTCCCATAGGGTTTTTTCGTAATAAGGTTTTAACGAGGCACATTATTTATGTACATCCAAGGGGGAGTGTTATGATAAAAATCAAAATATGGTGGATGTCTACTCTTCCTCCATGATCTTTCTCTCAAATGGTTAATGACATATTCAATGACATATTTTCTATGTTCAATGACATATTCCATGACATATTTTCTTCACTTTTCATGCCTATATAAAGGCCTTGTAATAGATAGGAAAATACACACAATTGAAGAAGAAAATTTCTTCCTTTCCCTCTATCTCTTTCTTGTTCATGTTTTACTAAATTGTCTTTATTTCTTGTTCATGTTTTACTAAATTGCTTTTATTTCATAACAAGTTTTCTTTTCTTCTTTTGTTTATTTGTTAATCTGGATTCTTTTCTAAGGGTGTTATGTGCTTGACATATGTACAACAACATAGATATTCTTGTAATTGTTCTAATCAAAATAAACTATAATTGATATGAGTTGTATAAAAAACTAATATGGTAGTAGTTGTTATATTGACATGGTTGGTGTAACGACCCGATCGGTCATTTTAAGAATTAACGTCCTGATCCCCTATTAACTGCATTCCCCGTATTTGTTTCTGCTATTGTGAGTTGTCGAGAGGATTTATTTGGAGTTTCGGAGAGTTTTGGGACACTTAATCCCTAAATGAGAGTTTAAGTTATAGAATTTGGGCCGTAGTCGGAGCAGTGTGAAGACAACCTCAGAATGGAATTCCGACGGTTCCGTTAGCTTTGTTGGGTGATTTCAAGCTTAAGGGCATGTTCGGATTGTGTTTTGGAGGTCCGTAGCTAATTTAGGCTTGAAATGCCGAAAGTTGAATTCTTGAAGTTTCCGGCTCGATAGTGAATTTTGATCTAAGGGTCAGAATAGGATTCCGGAAGTTGGAGTAGCTCCGTAATGTTGAATGTGACGTGTGTGCAAAATTTCAGGTCATTCGGAATTTGAGCTATTTTTCACCTATTTTCAAACGGGAAGAAGCTTTGGGGAGCATTTTCAAGGGAGATTTTCAGAGGGATTCATTGAGGTAAGGTCCTTGGTCCTTAAGCTCGTTATTGCGGTGATTTTTATCATTGTAAGCATGAAATTTGAAGAAAAATCAGTGGTAAATTGGGGGTTAGGGCTTGGTTAATTGGAGAGCTTTGAGTGGCGATTTGAGGGACCATTTGAGGTTCGATTTTGGTACTTTTGGTATGACTAAACTCGTGAGAGTATGAGGATTCTAAAAATGTAAATTTTATCTGATTTCGAGATGTGGGCCCGAGGGGAATTTTGGTTATTTTCCTAATTTCGCGTATTAGCCTAGAATTAATTAGTGGAATCAGTTACTTGAAGTTATATTTACATTATGCAATTGATTTGAATAGATTTGGGCCATTTGGAGTCGATTAATCGTGGCAAGAGTGTGGTTTCGGGTTGATTTTGAGCCGGTTCGAGGTAAGTGGCTTGCCTAACCTTGTGTGGGGGAAACTTCCCTTAGGATTTGGTATTGTTAATATTTGAAATGCCTTGTACGCAAGGTGACGAGTGGGTACTTGTGCTAATTGTTGAAAAACCTGCTTTCATTAATTAACTATAAATGTGTTTCCTTTCTTGTTTATTCTACTTGCAATTTAAGCCTACTGTTAGCTTAGGAAAGCATATCTATTTGACTTAATTACTTTACTTGCTTAAACTGCCTTATTTGGATTATGTGCAACATGCTAGGCTAGAAATACTTGTTTTACCTTGGTATAGGATTTGAGTTGAATTATGTATTCTTTGTGTTGTTGCTGTGTGTTTACTTTGGGACTACGGGACGGTATCCCGGGAGCTCCCCCTGCATGTTTACTTTGGGACTACGGATTAGTATTCCAGTAAGAGGTGGTTAGAGGTGCTGAAGGACTATGATATCACTATTTTGTATCACCATGGCAAGGCCAATATGGTGGTCAATGCTTTGAGTTGCCGGGCAGAGATTTTGGGGAGTTTGGCTTATTTACCAGTAGCGGAGAGGCCTATGGCGATAGATGTTCAGGCCTTAACCAGCCAGTTTGTGAGATTGGATCTTTTGGAGCCCAATCGGGTTCTAGTTTGTGTGATTTCTCGGTCATCCTTATTTGATCATATTTAGGAGCGTCAGTTTGATGACCCTCATTTGCTTGTCCTCAAGGATAAGGTTCAGCACGGTGATGCCAGAGATGTGACTATTGGTGATAACGGGGTATTGAGTATGCAGGGTCGGGTATGTGAATCCAATGTTGATGGGCTTCAGGAGTTGATTCTAGAGGAGGCCCACAGTTCGCGGTATTTCATTCATCCGGGTGCCGCGAATATGTACCGGGATTTAAGGCAGCATTATTGCTGGAGGCGGATGAAGAAAGTTATAGTTGGGTTTGTAGTTCGGTGCCTCAATTGTCAGCAGGTGAAGTATGAGCACTAGAGACCGGGTGGGTTGCTTCAGCAGATAGAAATTCCGAAGTAGAAGTGGGAGCGGATCACCATGGACTTCGTAGTTGGACTCCCACGGACTTTGAGGAAGTTTGATGTCATTTGGGTGATTGTGGATCGGCTGACCAAGTCCGCACACTTCATTCCTGTGTGTACTACCTATTCTTCGGAGCGGCTGGCAGAGATTTATATCCGGGAGATTGTTCACCTGCATGGTATTCCAGTTTCCATCATTTCAGATAGATGCACTTAGTTCACATCACGGTTCTGGAGGGCCGTACAACATGAGTTGGGTACTCGGGTGGAGTTGAGTGCAACATTTCACCCTCAGACGGATGGACAGTCCGAGCGCACTATTCAGATTCTTGAGGATATGCTCCGTGCGTGTGTGATTGAGTTTGGAGGGTCTTGGGATCAGTTTTGCCATTGGTGGAGTTTGCCTACAACAACAACTACCAGTCCAGCATTCAGATGGCACCTTATAAGGCTTTATATGGTAGGCGCTGTAGATCCTCGGTGAGTTGGTTTGAGCCGGGTGAGGCTAGATTACTGGGCACAGACTTGGTTCAGGGTGCTTTGGAGAAGGTTAACGTGATTCAGGATAGACTCCATACAGCCAAGTCCAGACAGAAGAGTTATGCGGACCGGAAATTTCGTGATGTTTCCTATATGGTTGGTGAGTGGGTTCTGCTTCGGGTTTCGCCTATGAAGGGCGTTCTGAGATTTGGGAAGAAAGGGAAGTTAAGTCCGAGGTTTATTGGTCCTTTTGAGATATTGCGGCGCGTTAGGAGGTTGCTTATGAACTTGCCTTACCTCCCAGCTTGGCAGGAGTTCATCCGGTATTTCATATTTCGATGCTCCGGGGGTATCACGGTGATCCGTCGCACGTGTTGGATTTCAGTTGAGTACAGTTGGACAAGGATCTATTCTATGTTGAGGAGCCAGTGGAAATATTGGACAGACAGGTTCGGAAGCTAAGGTCAAAGAACATTGCATCAATGAAGGTTCAGTGGCGGGGTCAGCTGGTCGAGGAGGCGACCTGGGAGACTGAGCAGGATATGTGCAACTGTTACCCTCATCTTTTCACTACTTCAGGTATGTCTCTATGCTCGTTCGAGGACGAACGGATGTTTAAGTGTAGGAGGACGTAATGACCCGGTCGGTCGTTTTAAGAATTAACGCCCCGATCCCCTATTAACTACATTCCTCGTGTTTGTTTCTGCTATTATGAGTTGCCGGAAGAATTTATTTGGAGTTTCGGAGAGTTTTCAAACACTTAGTCCCTAAATGAGAGTTTAAATTATAGAATTTTAGCCGTAGTCGGAGAAGTGTGAAGACGACCTCAGAATGGAATTCCGACGGTTCCGTTAGCTCCGTTGGGTGATTCGGGCTTAGGAACGTGTTTGGATTGTGTTTTGGAGGCCCGTAATTAATTTAGGCTTGAAATGCTGAAAGTTGAATTTTTGAAGTTTCTGGCTCGATAGTGAGATTTTGATATAAAGGTCGAAATGGGATTCCGGAAGTTGGAGTAGCTCCGTAGTGTTGAATGTGAGGTGTGTGCAAAATTTCAGGTCATTCGGACGAGGGTTGATAGAATTTTTGATCGAAAGCGTAATTTGAGAGTTCTTTTGAAGTTCTTAGGCTTGAATCCGATGTTAATTAGTTGATTCGATGTTGTTTTAGGTGTTTTGAGGATTGGTATAAGTTTGGATAGTGGTATATGACTTGTTCGTGCTTTTGGTTGAGGTTCCGGGGGCCTCGGGTTGATTTCGGATGGTTAACGGGAAGTTTGGAGTTGAGAGTTGCAGCTGAAGCTGCTGAGTCTGCTGTCATAACCGCACCTACGACTTTGGGACCGCAGGTGCGAGCCCGCAGAAGTGAAAGGGGAGCCATAGATGCGGCCAAGAGGAATAAGGGCTGGAACCGCAGATGCGGGAGACTGGGGCGCAGGTGCGGATAAGGAGGATTAATGGGAAACCGCAGATGCGGTTGATTATGCGCAGGAGCGGTCATGCAGAAGCGGAAATTTGGACCACAGATGCGGTATCGCTGGGCAGAACATATAAATAGACGCCTTCGCGAATTTGAGCTATTTTTCACCTCTTTTCAAAAGGGAAGAAGCTTTGGGAGCATTTTCACGGGAGATTTTCAGAGGGATTCATTGAAGTAAGGTCCTTAGTCCTTAAGCTCGTTATTGTGGTGATTTTTATCATTGTAAGCATGAAATTTGTAGAAATATCAGTGGTAAATTGGGGTTAGGGCTTGGTTAATTGGAGAGCTTTGAGTGGTGATTTGAGGAACCATTTGAGGTATGATTTTGGTACTTTTGGTATGAATAAACTCATGAGAGTATAAGGATTCTGAAAATGTAAATTTTACCCGATTCCGAGATGTGGGATCGAGGGGCGTTTTGGTTATTTTTTCTAATTTTGCGTATTAGCCTAGAATTAATTAGTGGAATCAGTTACTTGAAGTTATAATTACATTATGCAATTGATTTGAATAGATTTGGGCCATTTGGAGTCGAGTAGTCGTGGCAAGAGTGTGGTTTCAGGTTGATTTTGAGCCGGTTCGAGGTAAGTGGCTTGCCTAACCTTGTGTGGGAGAAACTCCCATTTGAATTTAGTATTGTTGATATTTGAAATGCCTTGTACGCAAGGTGACGAGTGCGTACTTGTGCTAATTGTTGAAAAACTTGTTTTTATTAATTAACTTTAATTGTGTTTCCTTTCTTGTTTATTCTAATTGCAATTTAAGCCTGCTGTTAGCTTAGATAAGCATATCTATTTGACTTAATTGCTTTACTTGCTCAAGCTGCCTTATTTGGATTATGTGCAGCATGCTAGGCTAGAAATACCTACTTTACCTTGGTATAGGATTTGAGTTGAATTATGTATTCTTCGTGTTGTTGCTGTGTGTTTACTTTGGGACTATGAGACGGTATCCCGGGAGCTCCCCCTGCATGTTTACTTTGGGACTACGGATTGGTATTCCGGTAGATTCCCTTGGACATTTACATTGGAACTACGTGACTGCACTCGGTAGATTCTCCCTGTACTGGATATTTACATTTGGGACTACGGATGGGATTTTCGGTAGATCCCCCGCGCATTATGAGTTGGACTACGGGACTGCACCTGGGAGATCCACTAGATATTTATATTTGGGGACTACAGGACGGTATCCTGGGAGATCCCCGGTTGTTATCTCTGTGTTGAGTTGTATTCCTTTCCGTGATTATTTTGTCTTTGTTATAGTTGTTGTTGTTCTTTTTATCATGTGTTACTTCTTGCTATTGTACTTAATTATACTGTCTCATTCTATACTGTTATACCTTGTATTTTGTTTAACCTCAGTAGGGCCTTGACCTTCCTCGTCACTACCCAAATAAGGTTAGGCTTGGCACTTGCTGAGTACCGTTGTGGTGTACTCATGCCCTTTCTGCGCATGTTTTTCATGTGCAGATCCAGGTACGTCGACTCAGTCCTACCACCCTTGAGGCGAGGCGAGTTTTTCCAGAGACTTCGAGGTTTATCTGCCGCGTCCGCAGACCGAGGAGTCCCTTTCTATTCCCTCTTTAAGTATTAGCCCTTCTGTATTTTCTTTTGTTAGACATTCTGGAGTTAGATACTTGTAGACGTTCAAAAGCTTGTGATTTTATGAGATTCCGGGTTTTGAGAAATGTTGTTTCGGTTTCGAGAGTTTGTATTGTATATGCCGAGCGGCATCTTAAACGCTCCGTTATATTATTTATGTAGTTATTGGTTAGTTTTATTCTGTTATTTCTGTTTTCACAATTTGTTAGGCTTACCTAGTCATAGAGACTAGGTGCCGTCACGATAGTTCACGGAGGGCGAACTGGTGTCATGACAGTTGGTATATAAATTCAAACAACTCGAAATGTTATGTAAAGTATAAGAAGAAAAGGTTGCTAATTGCTACTAAGAACTTAACAAAAAATTTTGAAACATAGATTTAAATTTGGAAATTTTACCTCCTATAGCAAAGGTATACATCCTACTTATTATAAACCAAAATTATTTTAAAATATAATTTTTTTAGCTACCTTTTATATTTTATAGCAAAATAAATATTTATGGTATATACTACCATTGAGGCATGAAATAAGGTATGAAATACGCTATTTATGTCTTTCCTCTCTGTTAGACAGCTGTGTATTGGTGGAAAAAAGATACATGTGGAATATTAGTAAGCTGACGAAGCATGACGCGTGGAACAATGATATAGTGACAAGTGGCGTTTTCAATTTATGGAATTAATAATACAAGGAAGGTGCGGGAGACACACCCACAAGACACTACAGAGAAGAGAACCGGGCCTGACAACTATCAAAGAAGAGGCGTTAACGAAGTGAATGGAGGTTAAAAAGAAGGGAAGATACACAAATTTGAAGTAAATAAGGAAGGGGAATCAGAGCAGTTACAAGGAATCTATAGCTATAAATATGTCAGTTACGATTTTTTATGGTAATGGGCAATCAATACAATTAATGCCCATAATGAATGCAAATTAAGTGTGAAAACCGTTATGATTGTACGCTCCTATATAAGGATAAACAATTTCATTTGTAAGGACATATTACGATTACTATTGAAATACACTCCGTTATTCTCTGGTTTATCAGAGTTTCCAGTCTTGATTTTAGGAATTGTTTGTCAATTCGTTCCTTATTTCTCTTTGTCAATTTTCTCTATTGTTTTTATTATTTTCCTAAAAGATTATTGTGAAAGTGAAGTAAAACTTGGTTATCAGTAACCCGTTTTCTTCTAAATATAGACTTTGACTGAGAAATTTATTTTTTGATTAAACAAATTGGTTCTGTTACCGGGAATCTGATAATCTTCTCAAATTCTTCTTTTTGACAACCAACTATGTCAACTGTTAACGACAATAACCAGCTAAACCCACATGAGGAAGAAACTCCTCCACTCCTCTCTAAATCAAGATCTCCTCGATAATCCCCTGAAAGATCACTTGAAAGATCTACGTAACGCGCTAATGATCAACAAGGGGACGAACAAACTGTCAAATAAGACGCTCTAAAGCAATTGATTGCAGAGCACGTGAATAGTGCTCTTCAAGCCTTTGTTATGGGATTGCCAAAAGTGCCACAAACTCATCCACCAGTCAATACGACAACCCTAGAAAACTCACGCTCGGGGATCGACAATTCTGGAAGTGGAGGAACTCCCAATGAATCTTGTGATGGAAGGTCAGGTACACCAAATAATTCTGATTTACAAAAATTTGGTACTAACTTTGTAGAAATAGTTGAAAGAGCAAAATGATCGTATAGAGCAAGTACCTGACTTGTTGCCTGTGATCAAAGGGGTATATATTGATAAATATTCACAAGTCTTGGAAGCCAAGTGCAACACTTTTGCTGATTCCTAAAAAATTTAAAATGCATGATATTCCAAAATATGATGGAACAACTGACCCTTGAGATCACATAATTGCGTTCACAACTGGCGTGAAGGGAAATGATTTACTAAGCAGGAAATCGAATCAGTTTTGGTTAAAAAATTTGATGAAACACTCACGAAAAGAGCATTAATGTGGTATTTTCTTTTACCTGAAAACTCTATTGATTCTTTTGCTGAGCTTGCAGATTCATTTATAAAAGCATATTCGGGAGCTCAGAAAGTTGAAAAAAGGATGAAAGACATCTTTAAGGTAAAACGAGAAACTACAGAATTACTTAGGGAGTTTGTAGACAGATTCCAACGGGAGAGGATGATGTTACCACGAGTACTTGACAACTGGTCAGCTATGGCGTTCACAACCAATTTAAAGAGAAAAGTTCAAAAGCCACGAGGAGGCTGAAGGAAAGTTTGCGAGAATTTCCAGCCTCAACTTGGAACGATGTGTACAACAGGTACAATATGAAGCTGCGGATAGAAGAAGATACGCTTGCACAGACAAAGGTTGATGAAAGAGTAGGATCGAGACATTCAGAATCAGAAAAAAGGACCGGAAAAATGGGTACGAGCCTTACATGGGACCTGTAGGGTGAGATTCTCGGTCTAAACAAGAAAACATACGATCTAAATCGAGATCGAGGCAAAAAGATATGAGTTCTTCTTCTAGATTCAAAAAGGAACGAGATGCACGAGGCAGAGACTCCAATACACATGCGAGGATCGGAGATGTCACGACCCAAATTCCACTAAGGGTCGTGATGGCGTCGAACACCACTGTCAGGCAAGCCAACGAAATACTTAATTAAATTCTCGTTTTAAAAATTTTGAAAACTATGATTTTTCTTCAATTTTACTAGTAAAAGATAATCTTTACAATGTAAATAAAAGAATGTTTAGAAGTAAATACAAGATATCCAATAATCATCCCAGAACTCGGTATCACAAGTGCATGAGCATTTACTAGGAATGAAATAAAATACAGTAATTGTCCGAAATGCAAAGTGGGGAGAAATGAAAATATAGTACAATACTCTGAAGGGGACACTATTGGTTGTGGGTCGTCTCGACAAATGCAGCTCACCTAAGTCTCTGTATCAACCATGTCGCTATGTCACTCACCACACATGGACCTGTGCAATAAAAATGCACAGCAAGTGTAGTATGAGTACGAAAACAACGTGTACCCAGTGAGTATCTCGTCTAATCTCGAAAAAGTAGAGACGAGAGGTCGACTTCGACACTTACTAGTGGTCCAATAGTAATATATTCATAATACAAAAAATCACGGATTTATTAAAAAACGACAATAAATTCAAATAAGTCACGAAACGGGTAGACTTTCCTTTTTATATTAAAAAGTCTCCGAATTCATAATCTATTAATTATCAATTTATCTCAAGTCAGGGAGAGCAAATATCAATATCTATAAATCTCAAGGCAAGCAATACAAGCATGCGCAAATTATACCGAGGTCGTACGATCCGATCCAATAATATTTAAACTGTGCACTACTAGAGGGTCGAATGGTGCAAACCATAGATGCATCTATTTAATCTACCAGAAACACACACAGACAGTCAATCAAGAAGTCAACAGGGAACAATTATCCAAAGAAAAGCCAATTCTCTTTTAACAATTTTAGAAAATGGAGTTTAATCTTTTTAGAAATTCATTTGCTAATTCGATGTGATTTAAGCAATTTAAACTATCAATAAGATTACAAATATTCCAAGTATAGCATGTTTTGGGTCCTAGACTACCCGGACTTAAACATAATAGTAGCTACGCACAGACTCTCGTCGCCTCGTGCGTACGTAGCCCCCACAAATAGAAGCACAAATCCAATTAATTCACCTATGAGGACAATTCCTCTTACAAGGTTAGAAAGTAGACTCACCTCGCTCCGAAGATCCATCACCGACATTCCATGTCCTTTCGAAGACTCAAATTGACGCACAACGCTCCAAAACTAGCCAATAATCATGTAAACCCATTAATATATGTTCAATTACTCATTATAATCCAATTTATAACAATTTCTAACCCCGATCGAAAAGTTGACAAAAATGCCCTTGGACCCACGTACCTGGATTCCGAAATTTTTCGAAGATTAAGTTTACCCATAGCCTCATGAACTCAAATATATAATTTCTCTCAATCTCATACCCAAAATCGTGGTCAAAATCCAAAAATATGAATTCTAAGTCTTTTCACCAAAATCCCAAGTTTCTACCAATCTCCATACTTTAATCCGCAGTAAAACCATGTATTTTACTTACAAAAGGTGGGATTAACTTACCTCATGATTGATGATGAAGTCCCTCTCTTCAAAGGCTCCAAAATCGCCTAACCCAAGTGAAAATGCGTGAAAAATGAGCCAAAACTCGTTCTTTAAAGAACACACTGCCCAACCCAACCTCTCGCACCTGCGGTCATTTGACCGCTTCTGCGGTTCCAATACCACTTCTGTGGTCCTCCTCCAGCTGCCCCAAACCGCTTCTATGCTGCCCAGACTACATCTGCGGCCTCGCAGTTGCAGGAAATCCATCGCACCTGCGGTTTCTGACCCTTCCACTTCCAACCGCTTCTGCAGGTCACCCCCCGCTCCTGCGGGCCCGCACCTGCGGTGCTCCTCACGCAGGTGCGGTTACACCAGAAGCCCAGCTGCTTCAGCCCTTCCTCCAATTCCATTTTCAATGCTTTGACCATCCAGAATCCACTTGAGGCCCCCGGGACCACGTCTAATCACACCAACCAGTCCCAAAACACATTACGGACTTGTTCGAGGCCTCAAATCATATCAAACAATGCTAAAATCATGAATCGACCTTCAATCCAAGCTTAATGAACTTTAGAATTTCAAACTTCTACATTCGATGCCAAAACATATCAAATCACGTCCGATTGACCTCAAATTTTGCACACAAGTCACATTTGACATTACAGACCTACTCTAATTCAAGAATCGGAATCCGACCCCGATATCAAAAAGTCCACTTCCGGTCAAACTTCTCAAAAACCTTCAAATTTCTATATTTAGCCAAATGATTTCAAAATGACCTACGGACCTCCGAATTCACTTCCGATCGCGCTCCCAGCACCAGAATCACCATACGGAGCTATTCCCAGACTCGGAATCCCAAACGAACATCGATAATACTGAAATGCACTTCAACCCAAACTTATGAAATTCTTCTAAAATGCTAACTTCCACAATAGGTGCCGAAACATTCTCGGGCCTTCGAAAACCCGATTCGGACATACAGCCAAGTCCGAAATCATCATACGAACCTGCTGGAACCTTCGAATCCCGATTCGAGGCCGGTTACTCAAAAATCCAATCTTAGCCACTTCTATCAACTTAAAGTTTCCGAAATGAGAATTCTCTTTCCAAATCAATTTCGAACTTCCCAAAATTCAATTCTGACCAAGCGTACAAGTCATAATACCTGAAGCGAAGCTGCTCATGGCCGTAAACTACTGAACATCGCGCTAGAGCTCCAAACGACCGATCGGGTCGTTACATTCTCTCCCACTTAAATATACATTCTTCCTCGAACGTGCTAAGAACTACGCTGGAGTTGTTTGAAATCACTGTTTAACACCTCAAGCACCTACCCGTGCTACCACAACATTAGT
Source organism: Nicotiana sylvestris (assembly GCF_000393655.2). Classification (NCBI taxonomy): domain Eukaryota; kingdom Viridiplantae; phylum Streptophyta; class Magnoliopsida; order Solanales; family Solanaceae; genus Nicotiana; species Nicotiana sylvestris. The sequence continues at coordinate 49,926,158 of NC_091057.1, read as the reverse complement.
TGAGCACATTAGCTTGATCAAATATGAAGATATTCTCCTTTATTTAGGCAAATAAGCCATAGATCCCAGTTTCAATATCCGAAATTCTCTGCCAGGACTGTTTCCAACATACAAACACCGCACCAATCACTACACGTTGTACCAAAACATGACTGCATACCTTCGCTGAATTCACACCTCGCACCACTTTATCCACAGGGTCACAATAACATTTTCTGACTATAATAGTCTAAATTCCACGAATCTGATGCTCCTATTGCACCTCATGACATACATAGATCTTGCTCTAACTCTTATAATTTGACGGAAGATGTGTAGAAATTCATAACCAACTGCCGAGTCAACAAATCATTGAGTCTATACTTCTGACAAGAACCATTACCTCATTCTGAACCAATTAATGATCTTTGCTCTTTAATATACTTCATATAATCTGACTGCACCGATCCTAGTTCCAATAATCTCATCTCACCAAGTACGAACTGCTCAGGAAATAAGCCACCCCAGTCATGATCAAAAGTCTCATATGATGCCACAACGCCAATAGGCTACCGACTCGAACGTAATACAAAAGGGAAACGAACTCTGGAAGGGACTACTCCACTCACGCACTAATACAAACTTTCCTCAGAAAAATGGGAAACAAAACACATAAAACAGATATAGGGAACTGTACTCAATATCACACTGTTGTGACATGCAATTCGATCCAAACATCATACCCATGGCGGTGTGCCACCCGATCCACACATAAAATTCACATAAGGTGATACAAACAGAGCTAAATTGCTCATTACAACGAAAATACCAAATATCGGTCACAAGTACGCTAAGTGCATAATACCATCACTGGGGATGCAGATAGTGCCCTAAGCTACAAAACTCAAGCACAACTGAAGTGCGATATATGGTTTGAATCTCAAGAGCCATCCTACTCATATAACACCATCGCTATGCGGAGCCTCAACACATATGAAATTTATCAAGCCGTTTCGCAACTCACACGGCACCATTAATGTTACATGAAATAGCTGACAACGAAATAACATCCAACGTCCGAATACTCCTCCATAAGGAGCGCTATGCTGAAATGAACACATTCGGCCTTATATAGAGCCCATAATAATATTTAAATCCATTCACAGACCTCAAGCCACTTATAATTGTACCGAACTAGGCCAGTAATCTTTCCTAGGTCCATAATAACCCCCTTTTTCCCATAACACACAAGAACGCCCACCATAATAGGAGCAATACTCCACAATCCACAACCCAATAAACCGAGTGCCCTCCAGGCATAAATTCTCAAATTAATGATCTCACCACTATCTTCATATTTGGTTTAAATTCTTCAATCAATCAAGTGACTACATGCCACACTTATACAATCTTCCTGTGGGACACGCTCCCACGACTTTTCGCATCAGATAACAAGTTTGCACATCCTCACCACCGACCATACCATGCTATAAAGCAAATTAAGAATCCACAAATCAATACATGAAGCCTCTTGTACAAGGCATTGATCTCGGGTCACGCTGAAGACAATACCAATTTACTTTAAACTTCCAAACTCCTTTCCTACTCATCCGAGCTCCCGACATCTTTGTCAACACCGAACCACAACCTTGAGCCGCACTTTCAAATTCCATACCACTCACTGCACCTAACACGCCAATATGCGATAGCACCAGAATTTCATCATAACTTCTGGACCACTAATAGATTAGTACCTCATCATATAAAACTCTTCACTTAGCTCATTTCAGGAGAACCATAGCATTACACGAGTGAATCCTCATAACTGTAGAACATGCAAATCCTCAAGTAGTAGTCTAAGACACCATAGGCCTTTCGAGATCCGCCTACACATAATAGGCCATAATAGTTGAATACTTCCAAATAAGATCAATCACAGCGGCAGTCGAGCCTCACACGTACCGTCACAATTCATATACATAACTAAATCACGCTAAAAGAACTGATCACTATCGCTAGTATGCCAATTCAACCATGGCTAACCAATCTAACCTCTTCTAATTTATCCTCAACTGCCTCAGAAATAATAATAACTCAATTCAGCACATAACACACTCCGTCCGCTCTCATCTCAAGTGATCTTGAATCACGAGACCATGCTGTCTCAAATCCCATGAACCATCTCTTACCTTCCTTGTGCACATATCTGCATCTTCAATCAGTATACCCATTTCGATGATCCCACTATGGATCTGAAGTATGTTTCCTCCCATTCCTCCAAATGCTACACTGCAAGCCGAGCATTCCGATTCTCTTATCATGATCTGCTGCAAAAGCTCAATTCTTAACCATATTTATGGACTCGAAATCCTTAGACACCACACTTATACCTTTGGATCCACTAGGGTCGTTGTTGAGAGCCACCCGCTCTGACTTGGACTCGAATATAATCAACTCCCTGAATCTTCTAGCACATGAATACCCCCTCGGTGAAGCACCCAGTCGAATCACTTCCCTTGAAACCCGCATCTATACAATGCATAAATCCTGAATCCTTCCCCAAGTATGAACCTGAACCAATAAGGCCAATCAACACACCTTTAACAATTCCCTTGCTCAAATCACCTCTTATGTTCCTCTCCCTTAGCTGAAATAACCCATCAATATGCTAATAACCGGAAATCTCATAAATAGACGACCATGCGATCCAACCGTAGGCGGTGCGACTCTCCCAATTAGCTTGAAGCCACTATTACACAACTCTGAAACCCACCAAGATTCTTTATTTCTTATTGACATGACCTTGCACAATTAAACCGCCAGATTCCTCGGAATCCTTCCGTTAGCATCTCATGAACACTATGAATCGCTAGCAACATTCACACATTCGAGACCTCTTGCCGAATAGCCCATAAAATCCTTCGCGGAAACTTCGCCAATCACTCGACCGCTAACCTGCTCACAAAGGGATAACCCACCTGTGGAAATTACCTACCGACATCTTCCATCGTCGCTGCACGGGGTACAATCACTACGACATCAATAACCCAATCCTGAGTCCGAGCTCACTCTCTAACTGTACAAGTCCATTCACTCCTCATTAATTAAATGTGCGACAATATCCTTCCATCCCAAGTCATGTTGCATCCTTCTTCATATCAAGCAGCTCCCTTCTGTCATATCCAACCTCCCGCCGCATAATAGCCAATACTTCAAATTAAATCCGTAGACCCAACCACTGCACACTAACATTTCCGAATCATTCCAAACTTTCCTCCAGGGTGTGTAATTGTCCTACCACAAAACCCATATACAACTCCGCCACTCTCCCACATTGGCAAAATCACTCCTTTAATCAGCTACTCGACCTTCGCTTCTTTTGCCTAGCCTTCTAGAAAATTTAACCACCATCTGACACTTCCCACATGTGCTTCCTCATCCTTTGCTGCTCAGTTGTTACTCTAATTCCATCTCTATCTCTGTAACATTCAAGCCAGCAGATCGTCACTAACTTTAAATTTTTTCGAAGATCATCTTTCCTCAAGCCGTCAACATTAGAAACACCGATTCAATCCTGAACCACCGTACCCCACGATATCTGACAGCCGCTTCTCTAAAACTTTTGCACAATAACATGCCTCAAAGGCAAATCGTAGAAGATCATAATATCGGCGAACTTAACACATCCAATCGAGGACGACGATACCATATCGCAGATGAAAATTCCACCACACTTGAAAACACCAAGTCTCGTTACTCTATCAACCCAAACCTGCATGTACATAGTCCGATTGCCTTTCCCCCACCGAAAATAAAATACTAAATCTCTGAATCATGCACTGAGAGAACCCCCTGCCAATTCATACACTGCTTCCACGCATGGACAATTATCCCACCATCATATCATTACCGTGCGATAAATATTCATGAGCATCATAGTAACCCGTGCATAGCCTCGAAGCTCTCCAAAGTACAGCTACAGAGCTGAAATGATAGGATATCCTTCTGCAAGGTGACAATAATAGCCCAACCAACAATGTTGGGAGAAGCATCCCGCACCACCTTTGTGGTACCACTACAATTCCTCAATTCTCGATTTATGACAAGCGCTTAGCGTCGCATAAAATTGAGTAGGAAGGAAACAATGGCATAAGCCTCAAAGGAATCAAACTGCACGATGATGAATCAAGAAGGGAAGTGCTCCTAACAGCCCTGTAGCCTCTCGAAGATAAGTACAGACGTCTCCGTACCGATCCACAAGACTCTACTAGACTCGCTCATGACTCGTGAGACCTAAGGGAACCTAGTGTTTTGATACCATACTGTCACGACCAAAATTCCACTAAGGGTCATGATGGCGCCGGACACCGCTGTCAGGCAAGCCAACCAAAATACTTAATTAAATTCTCATTTTAAAAATTTTGAAAACTATGATTTTCCTTCAATTTTACTAGTAAAAGATATTCTTTACAATGTAAATAAAAGAATGTTTAGAAGTAAATATAAGATACCCAATAATCATCCCAGAACCCGGTATCACAAGTGCATCAGAATTTACTAAAAATAAAATAAAATACAGTAACTGTCCGGAATAGAAAGTGGATAGAAATGAAAATATAGTACAATACTTTGAAGGGGACTCTGTTGGCTGCGAGTCGTCTCGACAAATGCAACTCACCTAAGTCTCTGTATCAACCATGCCTCTATGCCACTAGCCACACATGAACCTGTGCAACAAAAATGCACAGCAAGTGTAGTATGAGTACGAAAACAACGTGTACCAAGTGAGTATCCTGTCTAATCTCGAAGAAATAGTGATGATAGGTCGACTTTGACATTTACTAGTGGTTCAATAGTAATATATTATTATATATGAAAAATCACGGATTTATTAAAAAACGACAGTAAATTAAAATAAGTCACGAAAGAAGTAAACGTTCCTTTTTATATTAAAAAGTCTCCGAATTCATAATCTATTAATTATCAATTTATCTCAAGTCAGGGAGAGTAAATATCAATATCTATAAATCTCAAGGCAAGCAATACAAGCATGCGTAAATCATGCCGAGGTCGTATGACCCGATCCAACAATATTTAAACTATGCACTGCTAGAGGGTCGAATGGCGCGAACCATAGATGCATCTATTTAATCTACTGAGGTGTTCGGCCCGTTTCGAAATTAAACACACAGACAGTCAACCAAGAGGTCAGCAGGGAACAATTATCCAAAGAAAATCCAATTCTCTTTTAACAATTTTAGAAAATGAAGTTTAATTTTTTTAGGAATTCATTTGCTAATTCGATGTGATTTAAGAAATTCAAACTATCAATAAGATTACGAATATGCCAAGTATAGCATGCTTTTAGGTCCTAGGCTACCCAGACTTAAGCATAATAGTAGCTACGCACGGACTCTCGTCACCTCGTGCGTACGTAGCCCCCACAAATAGAAGCACAATCCAATTAATTCACATATGGGGACAATTCTCTCTTACAAGGTTAGAAAGGAGACTCACCTCGCTCCGAAGATCCTTCACCGGCATTCCACGTCCTTTCGAAGACTCAAATTAATGCATAATGCTCCAAAACTAGCCAATAATTATGTAAACCCATTAATATATGTTCAATTACTCATTATAATCCAATTTATAACAATTCCTAAACCCGATCGAAAAGTTAACAAAAACTCCCTCGGGCCCACGTGCCCGGATTCCGAAAGTTTTCGAAGATTAAGTTTACCCATAGCCTCACGAACTCAAATATATAATTTACTCTCAATCTCATACCCATAATCGTGGTCAAAATCCAAAAATACAAATTCTAGGTCTTTTCACCAAAACCTCAAGTTTCTACCAATTTCCATACTTTAATCTGCAATAAAACCATGTATTTTACTTACAAGAGGTGGGATTAACTTACCTCATGATTGATGATGAAGTCCCTCTCTTCAAAGGCTCCAAAATCACCTAAACTATGTGAAAGTGCGTGAAAAATGAGACAAAACTCGTTCTTTAAAGAACACACAGCCCAACCCGACCTCTCGCACCTGCGGTCACTTGACTACTTCTGCGGTTCCGCAGGTGCGGTTCCAATACCGCTTCTGCGGTCCTCCTCCAGCTTCCCCAAACCGCTTCTGCGCTGCCCAGACTGCATCTGCGACGTCGCATGTACGGGAAATCCATCGCACCTGCGGTTTCTAACCCTTCCACTTCCAATCGCTTCTGCGGGTCACCCCTCGCTCCTACGGTGCTCCTCACACAGGTGCGGTTACACCAGAAGCCCAGCTGCTTCGGTCCTTCCTCCACTTCCATTTTCGATCCATTGGCCATCCAGAATCCACCTGAGGCCCCCGGGACCCCATCCAATCACACCAACCAGTCCCAAAACACATTACGGACTTGTTCGAGGCCTCAAATCATATCAAACAATGCTAAAATCATGAATCGACCTCCAATCCAAGCTTAATGAACTTTAGAATTTCAAACTTCTACATTCGATGCCAAAACATATCAAATCATGTCCGATTAACCTCAAAATTTTGCACACAAGTCACATTTGATATTACGGACCTACTCTAATTCGAGAATCGGAATCCGACCCCGATATCAAAAAGTCCACTTCCGGTCAAACTTCTCAAAAACCTTCAAATTTCTATATTTAGCCAAATGATTTCAAAATGACCTACGGACCTCCGAATTCACTTCCGATTGCGCTCCCAGCACTAGAATCACCATACGGATCTATTCCCAGACTCGGAATCCCAAACGGACATCGATAATGCTGAAATACACTTCAACCCAAACTTATGAAATTCTTCCAAAAATGCTAACTTCCACAATAGGTGCCGAAACATTTCCAAGCCTTTCAAAACTCGATCCAGGCATACGCCCAAGTCTGAAATGATCATACGAACCTGCTGGAACCTTCAAATCCCGATTCCGAGGTCGTTTACTCAAAAATCCAATCTTAGCCACTTCTATCAACTTAAAGTTTCCGAAATGAGAATTCTCTTTCCAAATCAATTCCGAACTTCCCGAAATTCAATTCCGACCAAACGTACAAGTCATAATACCTGAAGTGAAGTTGCTTATGGCCGCAAACTGCTAAATGACGCGCTAGAGCTCCAAACGACCGGTCGGGTCATTATAGTAGATTACAGTTTTAATGTTAGTACCCCTAAGTTATTAATTGTTTTAGAAGGTATGGGAGATAAGGTGCGGTGGCCTAAAGAAATAAGATCAGACCCGAGAAAAAGGAATCTATATTTCTGGTGTGAATTTTGAAACGATCATGGTCATAGAACAACATATTGTAGGTTACTACAGGGAGAAGTCGAGCATTTGTTAAAGCAAGGTTATCTAACTGACATGTTCAACAAGAAAGGTAGACAATCATAAATGAAGAATAGACAAGAACCCCTGAAACCCCCATCTCCAAAAAGAACAGTCAATGTAATAACCGGGGGAGATGAGGTCAATGATGTGACATATACAGCTGCAAAAAAGACGTCAAAAGTCATGGTCAGTCATGGGAAGCGAGTTCGCCAAGTCTTGGATGGAGACAGTATAACATTTGATGATAAAGATGTGGACGACTAGATGATTCCTCAATATGATACACTAGTAATATCTCTACTTGTACACGATACCAACGTAAAACGAGTTTTGATTGACCCAGGTAATTTCGTGAATATCATTTTACTAAGGGTGGTGATTGAAATGGAAGCTAACAACAAGGTGAAACCAAAGGCATGGTCTTTATCTGGATTTGATAATTCAAGCATTATCACAAAAGGGGAAGTAGTGCTTACCACGTTTGTAGAAGGGGTTATCAAGGACACAAAGTTCCAGGTGATAGATGCAGACATGGCTTATAATATAATTCTGGGAAGACCATGGATTCACTATATAGATATTGTACCATCCATATTGCATCAAGTTATTAAATTTCCTTCATAGTGGGAGATTCAACAAATTCATGGAGATCAACACACTTCTACAAAGTATCAATTCAGATGTGGTTTCAAGCACTATAAACAATGTTGCAGACGAGAAATAACAACTATAGAATTCAGTTGAGGACGTTGTAATACAAATCTCAACTGAAGTCTTTACAGGATAGAATGATATTGATTCAAGACTCGTTGTTATTCAAGAGCCAGAAGAAAATGAAAACATTAAGACAACTACTGAAGAACTCGAAGCTGTAGTGCTATTTATACACGTGCCAGACAGAAAAGTTTACATCAAAGCAAATCTAATCCTAAAAATGAAAGGTAAGTTAATCGAATTTTTAAGAGTTAATGCAGATTGTTTTGCTTGGTCACACTCAAATATGACAGGTATACCACCGGAGGTTATAACCCATAAACTGAATGAGGATCCATTATATCCACCTGTCAAGCAGAAGAAGAGGAAGCATGGATCCTTCAAAAATTAAGTAATCCAAGATGAGGTACAAAAGCTTTTAAAAACTGGGTCGATATGAGAGGTAAAATACCCTAACTGGTTAGCTAAAACTGTGGTAGTTCCAAAAAAGAATGGGAAATGATGAGTTTGTGTAGATTATACTGATTTAAATAAAGCTTGTCCTAAAGATTCGTTTCTTTTACCACATATAGATCAACTAATTAATTCTACCGCAGGATATGAGTTGTTAAGTTTTTTAGATGCATATTCTGGTTATAACCAAATAAAGATGGACCCTCTAGATAAAGAAAAAACTTTGTTTATCACGGACAAGGGAACTTGTTGTTATGAAGTTATGCCATTTGGTCTAAAAAATGCTGGAGCCACGTACCAAAGATTGGTGACTAAAATATTTCAAGAACATTCGGGAAAGATTATGAAAGTCTACATTGACGATATGCTAGTTCCAGTCAGCACAAGCGGGAGATCATTTTCAACACTTGTTAGAAACTTTTTAAATTCTCCGCAAATACAATATGAAGCTAAATCCATAAAAATGCTCTTTTGGCGTGGCTTTAGGTAAGTTTGTAGGTTTTCTTGTTTCTAACAGGGATATTGAAGTGAATCCTGCATAAATCAAAGCTATCGAGGAAATACCAGATGTACTCACAAGCAAGAAAGAAGTGCAGAGATTAACAGGAAGAATAGCAGCCCTGGGGAAGTTTATTTCAAAATCATAAGAAAAGAGTTTTAAATTCTTTTCAGTATTGAAAAAGCAGAATCAGTTTGAATGGACTGATGAATGCCAACAAGCCCTCAAGGACCTAAAATCGTATTTGTCAAATGTACCTTTGCTAGCCAAACCAAAAGACGGAGAAAGATTGTTCATTTATCTTGTTGTGCCGGAAATGACGGTAAGCGCGGTGTTGGTACGAGAGGATAAAGGTAAAAAATCTTCAATTTATTATGTTAGTAACCCTTTTCTAGATGCTGAGACACGATATCCTCATTTGGAAAAGCTTGCTTTAGCATTAATTATGGCATCTAGAAAGTTGAGACCTTATTTCCATTATAATCCTATCTCTATAATAACTGCTTCCCCCTGAGGAATATATTGTATTAACAAGAACTATCTGGTAGGTTAGCTAAGTGGGCAATAGAACGTAGGGAGTATGATATCGTATATCAGCCCAGAACTGCAATAAAATCGCAAGTTTTAGCAAACTTTGTAGCAGATTTCACTACGAATTTAGTTCCTGAAGCAGAAAAGGGACTACAAGTATTTATCGGATCTAATCCGGGGACTTGAATTTTATTTACTGATGGTTCTTCGAATGTTAAAGGAGTGGGATTAGGAATTGTTCTAATTCCACCTTCAGGGGAAGTCATAAGACAAGCAATAAATTGTTATCCCATCACTAACAATAAGGCAAAATACAAAGCTGTGATTACAGGTTTGAAACTAGCACGAGAACTTGGTATATTACAGGTTGTGATCAAAATTGACTCGCATCTAGTAGTTAACCAGATGTAGGGGACTTACATAGCAAGAGGGGCACGAATACAACAATACTTGGAAAAGGTACGAGAATTACTTAGACAATTTCAATCGTGGAAGGACGTACAAATACCCAGGGAGGAGAATGCAGAAGCAGATGTGTTGGCCAATCTCGTGTCTATTGCGGAAATAATAAATGCATAAAATACTATTGTAATATATTTGTTTCATTCGACACTCGACCAAGACAATAATGAGGTAAATTTTAATAATCTAACTTGGGGTTGGAGGAATGGATATGTTAACTTTTTGAAGTATGAAATCTTACCCGAAGACAAGAAGAAGACACATTTACTTCGCCAAAAGCCGCCTGGTATTGCATAATTCGTGGAAACTTATACCGAAAGATGTTTGGCGGACCTTTAGCACGGTGTCTCAATCCTTCACAAGCAGAGTATGTGATGAGGGAAGTAAATAAGGGGCACTGTGTCAATCACGTTGGGGGAAGATCATTGGTAAAGACTTTAATAAGATCAGGATACTATAGGGCAAAAATGGAAGAAGAAGTAGAAAACTTCATAGCTAGGTGCGATAAATGTCAATGATATGCCAATAATATGCACCGCCCAGCAGAACTGTTACATTCAGTTATTTCACCATGGCCTTTCATGAAATGGAGCATGGATATCGTAGGTCTGTTACCTTGATAAAGGAAAGGTACAATTTCTATTAGTTTTAACAGATTATTTTTCAAAATGGGTAGAAGCATGAGCTTTTAAACAAGTGCGAGAAAAAGAAGTCAGAGACTTTATTTGGCAAAACATTATTTGCCGATTTGGAGTTCCAAAGGAAATCGTGTGTGACAATAACCCACAGTTCATAGGTACTAAAATCACAGAATTCTTTCAAAGTTGGCAAATTATACGGATTACATCCACATCTTACCACCCTGCAACCAACGGGCAAGCTGAGTCAACAAATAAAGTTATTATTAATAACTTGAAGAAGAGATTAGAGGAATCAAAAGGCAAGTGGACAGAAGTGTTACCAGGGGTATTGTGGGCTTATCGAACAACAACAAAAACAAGTACAAGTGAGACTCCATTTTCACTTGTATATGGTGCTGAAGCCTTAATTCCAGTAGAAATAGGAGAACCAAGTAAGAGATACACACATACTACTGAGGAGTCAAATGAGGAGGAGATGCGAATGAATTTGGATTTATTAGAATAAAGGAGAGAAGTAGTGTTACTTAGGATGACGGCTCAAAAACAGATGATCGAGCGATATCACAATAGAAAAGTTATTCTGAGATACTTCAAGATTGGGGACTTCGTCCTTAAAAAGATTTTCGATCGACAAAAGTGGCTAATACAGGAATGTTGAGCCCGAATTGGGAAGGCCCTTATAATGTTCGAGGCATCGCTGGAAAGGGAGCATATGAGTTGGAAACTATGGATGGCAAGGTACTACTATCAAACTGGAACGCAGTTCATTTAAAAAAGTATTACTTCTAAACGAAGGAAGTACCCATCTTCAGGTATCACTCAGATACAATTTTATTTTATTTTTTTGAATTTTACTAACAATTTTAGATGATAGGAAAAAAGCTAGCCCGTACCAAATGATGATATTAAACCCAAAAGACACGCATAATACTAAATTATTCTCGGTCCAGGTTGCAACCTTTTTGATGGAAAAAGGGTTATGCAGTCATCATCTAAATGTATATCTCCGAGTCCCGTTTGTATTTTTCTTTTCAGGGAATGATCCAAAAAGAAGGAGTAATCCAGTGTTCGAGATTTCATACTTCAAAGCTCTAACACTGGGGGGACTATGCATATAGAAGGAAGCAAAAGAACCAAAAAACCTTGAAGAAACCTTGAATTTTTCGAAAAGGTGTGAACTCGCGAAAAGGATGCAAGATATATTCCATATTCCTATGAGTTTTAGGTTAAGGCCAAAATTTAGTCATGGGATAATAGACCCGATTTTGTATCTTAAAATCTGCTGCAAAGAAAGTAGTTATGAAAGTGTTGCATGAATAATTATGAAAATAATGTACGAAATTTGAAAGTTCAAAGCATAAAACTTCCTGAAATTATTTCTTTTTTCATCTCTACTTCATCTTTCATATATTTACACCAATATGGAGATGACACGTCATTTTCATCAGTGTCGTTAATATAAAAGGGCCCTCTTTTATAAAAACTCATGTTTATCAAAGTCACAAATTATTAAACTATTTTTAAATGCAAGGAAAAAGCTTAAATATCGAAGAGCAGAATAAACGGTAAAAGCAACCAAAATATTTATATTAAGCCATGGAGAAATAGAGGTAGCCAAAAAACAACCTAAACCTTCCAAAAAAGTTGTTAAGCTAAGAGAAAAAGAACACAAGGAAGATCTAAATAAAAGCTAACAAAAAAGCAGGAAAAAACTAAGGAGCATCATCAATGTGAGCATCATCCATGGGAACATAATCTATGGGAGAAGAAGGATTAACTTGAGTAGAAGAGGCTTGAACATCAGCCCCACCAAGAACAATTCCATCTCCATCACCTTTGGGACCTTCGTCTTCAGGTGAGGAAAAACTTTGACGTTGCTGAGTTTTGTCATTTACTTCTTTAGCCCAAGAAATCTTAGCATTAAGGTCAAAACCCTCCTGGTTGGCTTCAATTAGAGTCTCGAGGCGAGTGTTTAAGAAAGCCCAACTGACATCCAACGATAATTTATCCTCAAGAGTCTCATAATCCTTCCCCCACTGGTCAATCTCGGCTCTTAGCTCTTCTTTTTCTACTTCAGAGGCATCATAAGTCGTTTTCAAAGGAGCAAGAGAACTTTTCGAAAACTGAATCTTATTTGTAGAGGTGCAGAGATCTTCCTTAACTTGAGTAAGTGTTTGAAACAATTCTCCAGCATAAACCTATTTTTGATTAGGAGTTATTTCAAACTCCTTATTTCTTCAGTTGCCTTAGAAAGTTGTTCAGCAAAAGAGGACTCAGGCATATTCTTGTCCTTTCCAACCTGGCTAGAAGAAGCTTTTTCCACTGCTAATTCAGCTGAAATCACCCTTATTTGTTGCTCCAAAGCATTCTTCTCTTCCGCCAAAACTTCTTTTTCTAGTTGAAGACCTTCAAATTGTTCCTTCCAGTTGTCAGCCTCGGTGCACAATTCTATAACTTGCTGGTTCGCCTATGAAACTCTTTTCATAAGCTCTGTAGAAATAAAATTAATCTGCAAAAAATGAGGAAGAGTTATGAATGAGAAAGAAAGAAGAAAGGAAATATATTTAAGCTTGTACCTTCAAAAAAGAATGAACAATATCATTCATTAAAGTCAGTGAGTTATGGCCTTCTAACTTCTTCTTCTCCACGGGGCCTAGAAGAAGCTTCAACCACACTTCGGCTTGACCAGATTTTCTTAATAAGTTCCCACCTTCAGGGACCTCAACAATAACTCTTTTCATTTCCTTCCTGCTGCTAGAAGGTCCGGCCTGTACTGTGATGACCCAAAAGGTCATCACTTGTGTTAGAAACAAAGTTTGTGTTCCAAGGTCTTAAAACCTCCATTTTACCTCACTTCGATTTGCGTGTGTGGTCAACATTTTGAGCAAACGGACCCGTATCTGTGTTCTGATGATCCTGAGAGGTCCGCAATAAAAAATGAGACTTGGGCATATGCCCGGAAATGAATTCCGAGGTCCCAAGCCTTAGGAATCAATTTTTGAAAGAAATTGTTTGCTAAATTATTTATGAAATAAAGAAAAAAATTAATGTTTGAAACCATTGGTATCGGGCCCATATTTTGGTTCCGGAGCCCGGTACAAATTTTTTAAAGTATTTAAATGATAACTGTGAAATTTGGTGAAAAACTGGAGTTCATTTGATGTGATTTGGACCTCCGGTTGAAGGGTTATGAACTTTAAGTGTTCTTGATGAAAATGATGAGTTTTGAGGTTTAATTCATAGTTTTACATGTTATTTTCATGATTTAATTGCACGAGCAAGTCCGTATGATGTTTTTGGGTTAGTGTTCATGTTTGGTTTGGAGCCCCGAGGGCTCGAGTGAGTTTCGGATAGGCCACGGAGTGAAATTTGAACTTAGGAATTTCTGGTATGTTGCAAGCTTCGCAATTGCGAAGCCTGGATCGCAAATGCGAGTAATGTGTCGCAAATGCGAATAGTGGTCTGGGCTGCCTTGGTCGCAAATGCGATGTAATTGTCCCAAATGCGACATCACAAATGCGAAGGCAATATCGTAAATGCGAAGAGGACTGGTTTCCTCAGGGTTCGCAAATGCGAAGCCTTGTTCGCAAATGCGAAGTTAGTAGTCTGAGGGGATCGCAATTGTGAACCCTGGTCGCAATTGCGACATCTGCAACCTGCAAAATCATAACTTAGACGCATTTCAACCATTTTTCAAATCCTTTCAAAACCTAAACACTCTTGGGCGATTTTTCAAAGATAAATACTCTTCCAAATTGATTGTAAGTTATTTCTAACTTGTTTTTATTAATATTTAACATCTTTTCTCATGATTTCAACTCAAAATCAAAGGTTTCATGGGGGAAATTGGGTGTTTTGGATAAAACCTAGGTTTTTCAAACTTTGGGGATTTAGACCTCGATTTGAGGTCCGATTTAAAAAAAATTGTATATTTCGGTTCGTGGGGGAATGGGTAATCAGGTTTTAGTTCAAACCTCGGGCTTTGACCATGTGGGCCCAGAGGCGATTTTTGACTTTTTGGGAAAAACTTTAGAAAACCTATTTTCATGCATTAGAATTGATTAATTTAGCATTTATTGATATAGTTAAGTAACTTGTGGCTAGATACGAGCGAATTGGTGGTAGAATCAACAGGTAAAGCAATAGTTGAGACTTGAATTGTGTTCGTGGCATCGAGGTAAGTGATTGATCTAACCTTAGCTTGGGGATTAAGAGTTGTGTCCTATTTGCTATGTGTTATTTGTTGAGTACGACGTATAGGCATGGTGACGAGTATCTATACGTTGGTGTCAAGCATACCTATGAGTCTTATACTATGATTAATGTGATTCTGTTGTATTATTCATGCCTTACGTGATGATTTTTATTGTTGAGCAAAGCTTGTGGAAGTAATATTGGTATTTGAATATTGAAGAGCGTTGGCTCAAGTTGTACAATGAATTGTGGAAATATAATTGGCAATTGAACCTTATAGAGCATTGGCTCAAGTTGTGAAGTAAATATGTTAAAGAGAAGAGGATTGTTATATAGCCTCCCTTGCCGGAATGTTGTTGCTTTTAATGCTATCTCCCTTGTCGGGATGTTGATGCTTTTGGTATTGTTCCATTGCCGGGATTTTATTATTGTACTATTGTTCCCTTGACGGGATTTTATTGTGATTCTATTTATTTCCTTGCCCTTATTGCTTGTGATTATTGTTTGGGGTGAGGAAGAGTGTTAAAGCAAGAAGGGAGATGTCATGCATTGTTTTGGTAAGAGAGTGTTAAAGCACGAAGGGTGATGTCGTGCCTCACGATGTACCATTCCGTGCCTTTATACGAGTGATAATGCACGAAGGATCATTTCGTGTCATAATTATGTGAGGTAAAAGCACGAAGGGTGATGCCGTGCCATTTATATTGATTTTATGGTAAGGACGAGTGTAAAAGCACGAAGGGTGATGCCGTGCACTTGTCCTTGATTTTCCTGATTCTTGCTGATAATTGAGTTATGGTGTTCTTTACATTTATTTACTGATTTTTCTGTTGTTACTTGACTTTATTGTGATGTTATTGATTCCCTTGCCCTAATTGCTTTGTGATTATTGCTTGTGTGAGGAAGAGAGTAAAGCACGAAGGGTGATGTGGTGCATTATTTTGGTGAGTGAGTGTTAAAGTACGAAGGTTGATGCCATGTATTTTTTTGGTGAGAGAGTGTTAAAGCACGAAAGGTGATGTCGTGCACTTGTCTTTGATTTCTTGATTTTTATTGATAACTGAGTTATGGTTTCTCTACATTTAATTGTTGGTTTCCTGTTGATACTTGTTGTACCCCGCAGCATGAATCCCCTTCCTATTTCAAATGAACTGTGGTGATCCTCATATTTATTTGTTGTTCTTCTGTTATTATTCGATGTCCCCGCAGTATGTTTCCCCCCTCCCATCCTTAACTATACATTCCTGGTTTTATTTTTTGCTGTATACGATTTAACTGCACATGTTTATTTGGTAGTTTGGTCCTAGCCTCGTCACTACTTCGCCGAGGTTAGGCTGGGCACTTACCAGCATATGGGGTCGGTTGTGCTGATACTACACTCCGCACTATGTGTAAATCCCAGTGCAACAACTTTTGGACCTTAGCTTGGGGTGGCTGCCTTCAGTCCATTCGGAAATCCAAGGTAGTCCTGCAGGCATCCGCAGACCCTGGCGTCTCCCTCTATCCTTTCATCCTATTTCACTTGCATATTTCAGAAACAGTGTTGTATTTATTTTTCGGACCTTGTTTGTTGTATTCCTAGACTGTTTGTGAAGTTATGACATCAGTTTTGGGTAGTCTTTGTTTAAGAAATTGTATTGGAAATATTTAAATGGTTTTATTTGTTTCTTCCGCTTGTCTAAATTCCGCTGTTTATAAACTATTGGTTCTTAATTGTTAAAGGATTAAAAATGAGAAAAAGGTAAATTGTTTAAACGGTTGACTTGCCTAGCTTTCACTAGTATGCGCCATCACGACTGCCGATTGTTGGAAATCTGAGTTGTGATAAGTTGATATTAGAGCTCTAGGTTACATAGGTCTCACAACTCACTGACAAACGTAGTAGAGTTTGAGGGATCGGTACGGAGACGTCTGTATTTATCCCCAGAGTCTACAGAGTTAGGAAAAGTTTCACTTCTATTCATCTCTGTCGTGCGATTTTGTTCTATCACTGCTAAATTGAAACCTCTACTCTTGTCCTTTCACGAATGGAGAAGTCACATACTGCTTCTTCAGCCGAGCAGCAGCACAGACCGGTGATAGATCAGCTACGTATTCGGAGGCTTTATGGAGGTTGGATAGGTTTCACCAAGCTCTTCACTACCACTTATAGTGGTGCATCTTCTAAGGATCCCCATGATTATTAAGATGGCTGTCATGAGGTTCTCAGGAACATGGAGATAGTGGAGACCAATGGGGTCGACTTTGCTACTTTTCGCTTGTCTGGATCCGCCAAGACTTGGTGGAGAGATTATTGTTTGGCTAGACCAGTTGGGTCACCAGATTTGACTTGGGGTCAGTTTTCTCAGCTATTTTTGAGAAGTTTCTTCCTGTCACTCAGAGAGAGATCTATCGGAGGCAGTTTGAGTGTCTCCAGCAGGGTTCTATAACTGTTACTCAGTACGAGACCAGGTTTATTGATTTGGCACGTCATGCTCTTCTTATACTTTCCACTGAGAGAGAGAGAGAGTGAGGAGGTTCATTAAGGGACTCGTTCAGCCCGCTCAACCAGCTAGAGGTGGAGATAGAGGTGCTAGAGGTAGAGGTAGAGGTGTTAGAGGTGAAGGTCAGACCACTAGAGGTGGAGGCCAGCCAACAGCAGGTCGTCCCAGAGATGTAGTTTAGGGGGGTGGGCTCCAGCCCCGATGTTATGCTCTTCCAGCCAGGCCTAAAGCTGAGGCTTCCGATACAGTTATCAAAGGTACGGCTCTAGTTTGTAGTAGAGATGCTTCAGTTGTATTTGATCCAGGATCTACGTACTCCTATGTGTCATCTTATTTTGCACTGTATCTGGTCATGCCTAGTGATTCTTTGAGTGCTCCTGTATACCTGTCTACACCGGTGGGTGATTTTATTGTGGTAGATCATGTCCATCATTCGTGTATAGTTATGATTGGGGGTCTTGAGACTCGTGTAGATTTGTTACTTTTGGACATGGTTGATTTTGATGTCATATTGGGGATGGACTGGTTATCACCTTACCATACTATTTTGGACTCTCATGACAAGACTGTGACCTTAGCCTTGCCGAATTTACCTCGTTTAGAGTGGGGAGGGACCCCTGGTCATTCTACCCGTAGTGTTACCTCATATATGAAGGCTCGGCGTGTGGTCGAGAAGAGGTGTTTGGCTTATTTGGAATATGTTTGTGATTCTAGTACCGAGGTTCCTTCTATTGATTATGTTCCTGTTGTTCGTGCGTTTCCTGAGGTATTTCCTTCAGACCTGCTAGGTATGCCACCCGACAGGGATATTGACTTCTGCATTAATTTGGCTTCGGGCACTCAGCCCATTTCTATTCCACCGTATCGTATGGCCCTGCCTGAGTTGAAAGAGTTGAAGGAGCAGTTGCAAGACTTGCTTGAAAAAGGCTTCATTAGACCTAGTGTCTCGCCTTGGGGTGCGCCAGTGTCGTTTGTTAAGAAGAAGGACGGATTAATGAGAATGTGTATAGATTAGCGGTAGTTGAACAAGGTTACAACCAAGAATAAGTATCCATTGCCAAGGATTGATGATTTGTTTGTTCAGCTTCAGGGTGCCAAGGTATTTTTGAAGATTGACTTGAGATCTGGCTGCCGTCAGTTAAGGATTAGGGCATCCGATGTCCCTAAGACAGCTTTCCGCACTCGGTACAGGCATTATGAGTTCTTGGTGATGTCATTCAGGTTGACAAATGCCCCATCAGCTTTTATGGACTTGATGAACAGAGTGTTTAGGCCTTACTTGGATTCGTTCGTGATAGTTTTCATTGATGATAATTTGATCTATTTGCGCAGCCGGGAGGAGCATGAGCAACATCTGAGAGTGGTCCTTCAGACTTTGGGAGATAGTCAGTTGTATGCTAATTTTTCGAAGTGTGAGTTCTGGTTGAGTTCAGTTGCATTCTTGGGTCATGTTGTATCAGTAGAGGGTATTCAGGTTGATCCGAAGAAGATAGAGGTAGTCAAGAACTGGCCTAGACCAGCATCAGCTACAGAGATCCGGAGTTTCTTGGGTTTGGCAGGCTATTATCGTCGGTTTGTGGAGGGGTTTTCATCTATTGCAGCCCCGATGACCAGGTTGACCCAGAAGAGTGCCTAGTTCAGGTGGTCGGACGAGTGTGAGGCGAGCTTTTAGAAGCTCAAGTCAGCTTTGACTACGACGCCAATGTTGGTTTTGCCCATAGGTTCAGGGCCATATACAGTTGATCGTGATGCATCTCGTATTGGACTTGGTGCGGTGTTGATGCAGGATGACAAGGTTATTGCATATGCTTCGCGTTAGTTGAAAATTCACGAGAAGAATTATCCAGTTCATGATTTGGAGTTAGCATCCATTGTTCACGCATTGAAGATTTGGAGGAATTATCTATATGGCGTGTCATATGAGTTGTTCACGGATCACAAGAGTCTTCAATATTTGTTCAAACAGAAGGAGCTAAATTTGAGGCAGAGAAGGTGGTTGGAGCTATTGAAGGACTATGATATCACCATCTTATATCATTTGAGAAAGACCAATGTGGTGGCTGATGCTTTGAGTAGGAAGTCATCCAGTATGGGCAGTCTTGCGTATATTTTGGTCGGTGAGAGACCGCTTGCTTTGGATGTTTAGGCTTTGGCCAATCAGTTCGTGAGGGTGGATGTTTCTGATCCCATCCACGTGTTAGCTTGCACAGTCGCTCATCTTCTTTATTGGAGCGTATCCAAGATCAGCAGTATGATGATCCTTATTTGTGTGTCCTTAAAGACACGGTACAGCACGGAGGTGCCAAGCAGGTTACCTTAGGAGATGATGGAGTTTTGAGGCTGCAGGGTCGAGTTTGTGTGCCTAATATGGATGGGCTCCAGGAGTCATTTTAGAGGAGGCCCATAGTTCACGGTACTCTATTCACCCGGGCGCCGCTAAGATGTATCAAGATTTGCGGAAGCATTATTGGTGGAGGAGAATGAAGAAGGACATTGTTGCATATGTAGCTCGGTGTTTGAATTGTCAACATATTAAGTACGAGCATTAGAGGCCTGGTGGTTT
This sequence comes from Nicotiana sylvestris, assembly GCF_000393655.2. NCBI lineage: Eukaryota > Viridiplantae > Streptophyta > Magnoliopsida > Solanales > Solanaceae > Nicotiana > Nicotiana sylvestris. Next base: position 49,906,304 of record NC_091057.1, on the reverse strand, counting down.
GTTCTAGATGATTGAGATTCCTGAGTGGAAGTGGGAGCGTATCACTATGGACTTTGTTATTGGATTCCCATGGACTCAGAGGAAGTTCGATACAGTGTGGGTTATTATTGATAGGCTGACCAAGTCAGCACATTTCATTCTGATAGCAGTCTCCTATTCTTTTGAGAGGTTAGCTGAGATCTATATCCGGGAGATTGTTCGTCTTCATGGTGTGCCCATGTCTATCATTTCGGACCGAGGTACGCAGTTTACCTCACATTTTTGGAGAGCAATTTAGCGAGAGTTGGGAACACGGGTTGAGTTGGGCATAGTATTTCATCCTCATACAGACGGGCAGTCCGAGAGGACTATTCATATTTTGGAGGATATGCTCTGAGCTTGTGTCATTGACTTTGGAGGCTCGTGGGATCAGTTTTTGCCATTAGCAGAGTTTGCCTACAACTAACTACCAGTCAAGTATCCAGATGGCTCCTTATGAGTCTTTATATGGTAGGCGGTGTCGGTCGCCGGTAGGATGGTTCGAGCCGATAGAGACTCGGTTATTGGGTATGGATCTAGTACAGGATGCCTTGGACAAGGTCAGGATTATTTAGGATAGGCTTCGTACAACTCAGTCCAGGCAAAAGAGTTATACTGACCGTAAGGTTCGTGAAATGTCATTCATCGTTGGCGAACGAGTGTTGCTTCAGGTATCGCCTATGAAGGGCGTGATGAGATTTGGAAAGAAGGGCAAGCTTAGCCTTAGATTCACTGGCCCATTTGAGAATCTTGATCGAGTGGGAGAGGTGGCTTACAAACTTACATTGTCGCCGAGCTTATCAGCCGCGCATCCAGTGTTTCATATGTCCATGCTTCGGAAGTATCACGGTGATCCATCCCACGTGTTAGATTTCAGCACTGTCTAGTTGTACAAGGACTTGTCCTATGAGGAGGAGCCGGTAGCTATTCTAGACCGGCAGGTTTGTTAGTTGAGATCGGAGAGTTTCCCTTCTGTTCGTGTTTAGTAGAGAGGTCAGCTTGCTAAGGCATCGACTTGGGAGTCCGAGTCCGATATGCGGAGCCGTTATCCCTATCTTTTCCCCGACTCAGATACTTCCTTCTTATGTACGTTCAAGGATGAATAGTTGTTTTAGAGGTGTAGGATGTGATGACCCAAAAGGTCATCACTTGTATTAGAAACAAATTTTGTGTTTTGAGGCCTTAAAACCTCCATTTTACCTCACCTCGATTTGCGTGATGGTCTGGACGTATATCCGGAAAGCTTTTATGTGAAAATATGAGAAATAGAAATTTCTAAAGTTAAAATTTGATTATGGTTGACTTTGGTCAATATTTTGAGCAAACAGACCCGGATCTGTGTTTCGATGATCCTGAGAGGTCCGCAGTAAAATATGAAACTTGGGCATATGCCCGGAAATGAATTGCAAGGTCCCAAGCCTTAGAAATCAATTTTTGAAAGAAATTGTTTGCTGAATTATTTATGAAATAAAGAAAAAAATTAATGTTTGAAACCATTGGTATCGGGCCCATATTTTGGTTTCTGATCCCGGTACAAACTTGTTAAAATATTTAAATGATAACTGTGAAATTTGGCGAAAAATGGAGTTCATTTGACATGATTTGGACCTCCGGTTGAAGAGTTATGAACTTTAAGTGTTCTTGATCAAAATGATGAGTTTTGAGGTTTAATTCATAGTTTTACATGTTATTTTCATGATTTAATTGCACGAGCAAGTCCATATTATGTTTTTGGGTTAGTTTTCATGTTTGGTTTGGAGCCCCGAGGGCTCGAGTGAGTTTCGGATAGGCCACGGAGTGAAATTTGGACTTAGGAATTTTTGGTATGTTGCAGGCCTGCAGGCTTCGCAATTGCGAAGCCTGGCTCGCAAATGCGAGTAATCTCTGGCAAATGCGAATAGTGGCCTGGGCTTCCTTGGTCGCGAATGCGATGTAATTGTCCCAAATGCGACATCGCAAATACGAACCCTTGTTCACAAATGCGAAGTTAGTAGTCTGAGGGGTTCGCAATTGCGAACCCTGGTCGCAATTGCGACATTTGCAACCTACAAAATCATAACTTAGACGCATTTCAATCCTTTTTCAAACCCTTTCAAAACCTAAACACTCTTGGAAGATTTTTCAAAGACAAGTACTCTTCTAAATCGATTGTAAATCATTTCTAACTTGTTTTTATTAATCTTTAATATCTTTTCTCATGATTTCAACTCAAAATCAAAGGTTTCATGGGGAAATTGGGTGTTTCAGGTAGAACCTAGGTTTTTCAAATTTTGGGGATTTGGACCTCGATTTGAGGTCCGATTTCAAAACAAGTTGTATATTTGGGTTTGTGGGGGAATGAGTAATCAGGTTTTAGTTCGAACCTCGGGTTTTGACCATGTGGGCCCGGGGGCGATTTTTGACTTTTGGAGAAAAACTTTAGAAAACCTATTTTCATGCATTGAAATTGATTCATTTAGCATTTATTGATATAGTTAAGTAATTTGTGGCTAGATACGAGCGAATTGGTGGTGGAATCAAGAGGTAAAGCGATAGTTGAGGCTTGAATTGTATTCGTGGCATCGAAGTAAGTGTTTGGTCTAACCTTAGCTTGAGGGATTAGGAGTTGTGTCCGATTTTCTATGTGTTATTTGTTGAGTACGACGTATATGCATGGTGACGAGTATCTATACGTTGGTTTCAAGCATGCCCGTGAGTCTTATACTATGATTAATGTGATTCCATTGTATTGTTCATGCCTTACGTGATGATTTTTATTGTTGATCAAAGCTTGTGGAAGTAATATTGGTATTTGAATATTGAAGAGCGTTAGCTCAAGTTGTATAATGAATTGTGGAAGTATAATTGGCAATTGAACCTTATAGAGCATTGGCTCAAGTTGTGAAGTAAGTTGTGAAGTAAATGTGTTAAAGAGAAGAGGATTGTTATATAGTCTCCCTTGTCGGGATGTTGTTGCTTTTAACGCTATCTCCCTTGCCGGGATATTTTTGCTTTTAACGCTATCTCCCTTGCTGGGATGTTAATGCTTTTGGTATTGTTCCCTTGCTGGGATTTGATTGTTGTACTATTATTCCCTTGCCAGGATTTTATTGTGATTCTATTCATTTTCTTGCCCTTATTGCTTGTGATTGTTGTTTGGGTGAGGAAGAGTGTTAACGCACGAAGGGTGATGCCGCACATTATTTTGGTAAGAGAGTATTAAAGCACGAAGGGTGATGCTGTGTCGCACAATGTACCATTCCGTGCCTTTATACGAGTGATAATGCACGAAGGATCATTCCGTGTTATAATTATATGAGGTAAAAGCACGAAAGGTGATGTCGTGACATTTATATTGATTTTATGGTGAGGACGAGAGTAAAAACACGAAGGGTGATGTCGTGCACTTGTCCCTGATTTTCCTGATTCTTGCTGATAATTGAGTTATGGTGTTCTTTACGTTTATTTACTGATTTTTCTGTTGTTACTTGACTTTATTGTGATGTTATTGATTCCCTTGCCCTAATTGCTTTGTGATTGTTACTTGGGTGAGGAAGAGTGTAAAGCACGAAGGGTGATGTCGTGCATTGTTTTGGTGAGTGAGTGTTAAAGCGCGAAGGGTGATGCCGTGTATTGTTTTGGTGAGAGAGAGTTAAAGCACGAAGGGTGATGCAGTGTCTTTGATTTTCTGATTTTTATTGATAACTGAGTTATGGTTTCTCTATTTTTAATTGTTGGTTTCCTGTTGATACATGTTGTACCCCGCAACATGATTCCCCCTTCCTATTTTCAAATGAACTGTGGTGATCCTCATATTTATTTGTTGTTCTTCTATTATTATTCGCTGTCCCTGCATCATGTTTCCCCCTCCCATCCTTAACTGTACATTCCTGCTTTTATTTTCCACTGTATACAATTTAACTGCACAGGTTTATTTGGTAGTTTGGTCCTAGCCTCGTCACTACTTCGTCGAGGTTAGCCTGGGCACTTACCAACACATGGGGTCGGTTGTGCTGATACTACACTTTGCACTGTGTGTAGATCCCGGTGCAACAGCTTTTAGACCTTAGCTTGGGGTGGCTGCCTTCAGTCCATTCGGAGATCCAAGGTAGTCCTGTAGGCGTCTCCCTCTATCCTTTCATCTTATTTCACTTACGTATTTCAGAAACAATATTGTATTTATTTTTTGGACCTTGTTTGTAGTATTCCTAGACCGTCTGTGAAGTTGTGACACCAGTTCTGGGTAGTCTTTGTTTAATAAATTATATTGGAAATATTTAAATGATTTTAATTATTTCTTCCGCTTGTCTAAATTTCGCTGTTTATAAATTGTTGGTTCTTAATTGTTAGAGGATTAAAAATGAGAAAAAGGTAAATTGTTCAAACGGTTGGCTTGCCTAGCTTTCACTAGTAGGCGCCATCACGACTCCCGAGGGTGGGAAATCTGGGTCGTGACATCTACATGATAGGTAGCCATGGGAATAACAGACGGAGTAGAAGCAGCCACAGGAGTAACAATAGGAGTAGCGTCAGATAAACAGATGGGGGGAAGGGGGAGGGGTTAATGGAAACTGAAACTAGAAGGGAAGCAAGGGGCAATTCTTCGGAAACGAGCCCAAAAGCTTCATCATTCTCGAAGCCATGAGCGAACAATCTATCAACAAAACCTGGGGGAGGATCAACAACATCTTCATAAAAAATCACTAAAGGGGCACTCTCTGGCTCATCCGTGAGTGTAAAAGGAATTGAACTTGATGGAAGGTCATGAAAAGGAGTAGTTTCATCACCAGAAACCACACGTCTCCTGACGCGTGCCTTCGTACCAAAGAACATTCCTCTGTTTATTCTTCATCATCAGAGCCACGGGCTCCGTAAGTTTTCCTTTTTGAAGAAGAAACACTTAAAATCCTTTTCTGGGCAAGAGTCATGGAGAGCCTGGTTGATGGAACAGACGCGAGACTAATACCACGAATAAGAAACCCTAATAAAAAAAGGGAAGGATGGGAAATTCCACAACAAGCAAGGAAGAGTAAAAGAAAAACAATGAAGGTAAAAGTACCGTGCATCTTCACTTTCCAACCAAAATTTTGAGAAAGGTATTTCCAGGATTTCCATAGGCGCAACAGTTAACATCTTTTCTACCCAAGCACGGAAGTTGGAAATTTTATCAAAAACTTCCATGGTTGCTGAAAATTGGGTATATGATTACATTATGTTCTTTAAGATATATATATATATTAAAAACCTATGTGCAAAGTTACATTCTGCTTGTCTCAATTTCGCTGTTTATAAATTGTTGGTTCTTAATTGTTAGAGGATTAAAAATGAGAAAAAGGTAAATTGTTCAAACGGTTGGCTTGCCTAGCTTTCACTAGTAGGCGCCATCACGACTCCCGAGGGTGGGAAATCCGGGCCGTGACATCTACATGAGAGGTAGCCATGGGAATAACAGACGGAGTAGAAGCAGCCATAGGAGTAACAACAGGAGTAGCGTCAGGTAAACACATGGGGGGAGGGGGGAGGGGTTAATGGAAACTGAAACTAGAAGGGAAGCAAGGGGCAATTCTTCGGAAACGAGCTCAAAAGCTTCATCATTCTCGAAGCCATGAGCGAACAATCTATCAACAAAACCTGGGGGAGGATCAACAACATCTTCATAAAAAATCACTAAAGGGGCACTCTCTGGCTCATCCGTGAGTGTAAAAGGAATTGAACTTGATGGAAGGTCATGAAAAGGAGTAGTTTCATCACCAGAAACCACACGTCTCCTGACGCGTGCCTTCGTACCAAAGAACATTCCTCTGTTTATTCTTCATCATCAGAGCCACGGGCTCCGTAAGTTTTCCTTTTTGAAGAAGAAACACTTAAAATCCTTTTCTGGGCAAGAGTCACGGAGAGCCTGGTTGATGGAACAGACGCGGGACTAATACCACGAATAAGAAACCCTAATAAAAAAGGGAAGGATGAGAAATTCCACAACAAGCAAGGAAGAGAAAAAGAAAAACAATGAAGGTAAAAGTACCGTGCATCTTCACTTTCCAACCAAAATTTTGAGAAAGGTATTTCCAGGATCTTTTTTCCATAGGCGCAACAGTTAACATCTTTTCTACCCAAGCGCGGAAGTTGGAAATTTTATCAAAAACTTCCATGGTTGCTGAAAATTGGGTATATGATTACATTATGTTCTTTAAGATATATATATATATTAAAAACCTATGTATATATATATATATATATAACTTATGTGCAAAGTTACATTCCGCTTGTCTAAATTTCGCTGTTTATAAATTGTTGGTTCTTAATTGTTAGAGGATTAAAAATGAGAAAAAGGTAAATTGTTCAAACGGTTGGCTTGCCTAGCTTTCACTAGTAGGCGCCATCACGACTCCCGATGGTGGAAAATCCGGGTCGTGACATCTACATGAGAGGTAGCCATGGGAATAACAGACGGAGTAGAAGCAGCCACAGGAGTAACAACAGGAGTAGCGTCAAGTAAACACATGGGGGAGGGGGTAGGGGTTAATGGAAACTGAAACTAGAAGGGAAGTAAGGGGCAATTCTTCGGAAACGAGCCCAAAAGCTTCATCATTCTCGAAGCCATGAGCGAACAATCTATCAACAAAACCTGGGGGAGGATCAACAACATCTTCATAAAAAATCACTAAAGGGGCACTCTCTGGCTCATCCGTGAGTGTAAAAGGAATTGAACTTGATGGAAGGTCATGAAAAGGAGTAGTTTCATCACCAGAAACCACACGTCTCCTGACGCGTGCCTTCGTACCAAAGAACATTCCTCTGTTTATTCTTCATCATTAGAGCCATGGGCTCCGTAAGTTTTCCTTTTTGAAGAAGAAACACTTAAAATCCTTTTCTGGGCAAGAGTCACGGAGAGCCTGGTTGATGGAACAGACGCGGGACTAATACCACGAATAAGAAACCCTAATAAAAAAAGGGAAGGATGAGAAATTCCACAACAAGCAAGGAAGAGAAAAAGAAAAACAATGAAGGTAAAAGTACCGTGCATCTTCACTTTCCAACCAAAATTTTGAGAAAGATATTTCCAGGATCTTTTTTCCATAGGCGCAACAGTTAACATCTTTTCTACCTAAGCACGGAAGTTGGAAATTTTATCAAAAACTTCCATGGTTGCTGAAAATTGGGTATATGATTACATTATGTTCTTTAAGATATATATATATATTAAAAATATATATATATAACTTATGTGCAAAGTTACTTTTCTCTGAGAAAGGCATGTTTTCTTCACCCATTAATATACTAGTGGGAGCAGCAACAAAATGAGCGTATCAACCACGGTCTCGATCATCTTCAGGTCTAACCAATACTCTCTTACTTCTAGCCACGAGAGAAAAACTCATTCACGAAATAATTTAGGGGAGTAGAGATAAAGCAAGTGCCGAAAAGTGAAAGCTATGGAAACTAGATCTGATAAATAACGAAGGCATGCAACAGCCCTCCATACTATGGGATCAATCTGGCCAAGCACACGTTGAAGTAACGACAGAACTCAATAATTACTGGGTCAATAGTCGGTTTGAACCCTAAAATAAAAGGGTAGGTATAAACAAAGGAGAAACCGGCATGATAGGAAGTAATTCTCTAGTTGGTACCAGGGACTAAAACTAAGAAATCTGGCTTCCAGTAACACTCTCGTTGAAGGAAAGAAGACCAGTAGTGATTAAACTCGGATAAAGGTCAGTAGGATTGAGGGAAGCTATAGAAGAAACTTGATTTCTTATGGTTTCACGATCAATTACAAAAGAAAATTTTCGAGGAACAATCTCTGCAACTGTGGGTTCACACACAGGTTCATTTAAATCTCTATCCCTAGAAGAAGATCTAGGGATTAAAGGAGCCATAGGTCTAGAAGAAGATGGAATAACAGAACTGCTCTAGGAAGAAGAACCATAATTAGATAGTGAACCAAGGCTACGTAGTCTACCACCTCTCCTACTTCTAGTAGGAGTAGTAGAAGGAGCAAGTTCATCAACAATTAATCACAACTTTACGGAGGTCTGGTGTTGAAGAAGACATGATTGTCCAAAGAAATATGAAAGGAATGATGCAGAAATACAAAGGAGGAGTAATGTAATGAATTTTGAAGAAGGAAGACTCCATGAAATCAAAAAAGAATGAAGTATTTATAAGAAGGCATGACCATCGTAAAATTTGGTCATTATGAAGCGTCATAATTGAACCGTCACTTCGTGACTGACGCAGCCGCAGAACAAACCCTAAAAGCACAGAAAAATTGCATATCTAATCGTTAGAAGGCACGTGGCGTGGGTATTAAATAGATGTGATATACGTCGCATCAATTCTGAAGGAAACATGATGATACTCGAGAAACGGCGGCAAGGAATTCCCACCATAAAAACTTACTACTTCCTGAATATTCAGTTGAGAATATTCAAAAAGTGGGGGGGGGGACTATCTGTATTGGTGGAAAAAAGATATTACATGTGGAATATTAGTAAGCTGACGAAGCATGACGCATGGAACAATGGTATAGTGGCAAGTGGCACTTTCAATTAATGGAATTAATAATACAAGGAAGGTGCAGGAGAAACACCCACGAGACATTACAGAGAAGAGGACCGGGCCTAACAACTATCAAAGAAGAGGCACGAACGAAGTGAATGGAGGTTAAAAAGAAGGGAAGATACACGAATCAGAAGTAAATAAGGAAGCAGAATCAGAGTAGTTACAAGGAATCTATAGCTATAAATATGTCAGTTAAGGTTATCTATGGTAATGAGCAATAAATACAATTAATGCCCATAATAAATGCAAATGAAGTGTGAAAACCGTTATAATTGTACGCTCCTATATAAGGATAAAGAATTTTATTTGTAAGGACAGATTACGATTACTATTGAAATACACTCTGTTATTCTCTGCTTTATCAAAGTTTCCAGCCTTGATTTTAGGAATTGTTTGTCGATTCATTCCTTATTTCTCTTTATCACTTTTCTCTATCGTTTTTATCATTTTCCTAAAATATTATTGTAAAAGTGAAGTAAAACTTGGTTATCATTAACCCGTTTTCTTCTAAATATAGACTTTGACTGAGAAATCTATTTTTTGGTTAAACATGCTGGACATACCTATTTTTAAGGTGATTTTCGTTACTGTATTCATGAATACATGGCGCGAATACATGTGAATACATGTACGTATAGTTGGACTGGCTGATTTTTGGCGCTTTTTGGTGTTGTATTCATGAATACATGGCGCGAATACATTGAATACATGTGCGAACAGCTGGACTGCCCTGATTTTAGGCGCATATTACTGATGTATTCATGAATACAACAGCGCGAATACATGTGAATACATGCACGTACAGCTGGACTGCCCTAATTTTAGGTACTTTTTGTTGTTGTATTCATGAATACAAGGCATGAATACATGTGAATACATGCGCGTACAACTGGTCTGCCCTGATTTTTAGGTACTTTTTGTTGCTGTATTTATGAATACATCAACGCAAATATAGCGAATACACTACCGTAAAAACTGAATAGTTGCTATAGGAAGTAATTATGTATATGGTAGCTATAGGAAGTTAATAACCACTAAACAATATTGATTTCTGAAAATTCCTTATTTAAAAATCTCTTTTATAAGTCGGGTTGAGAATTGGGAGGCTATCTCTCATCTTGTCGACCTAAGTCTTGCTACGAAATCTCTTGACCTAACTCTTCTCCAATCTTTTTTGATATTTTTGATGAGTTAACTATTATCCATCGGGTATTTCATCGGCTGAAACTAACACTTTTGATGTTAATTAACTTTGAATCAAATAGCAATTTGAAGATTATGCTTGAACATGAAGGAAGTACGACTTAGGGAAAAAAGGTCAAGTAGCATGTTAAGGTGATCATTTCGACTTACCTAATTCGAGGAGTAGGGCATTAGCAAAATTTTAGGCGATTATTTTTAATTACATACATACGAAACAGTTAAAATATGTGACTTGTCTTTTTATTATGTGTCTCGCTAGTATCAGATGAATATGTGTTATACACCTATTATTCATATCCGACAATGAATAACTATCACCGTTGATAAAAAACCTAAAGATCGAATGTGGTGTTTACTTACCCCAAATGACATGTGTTTGTATATATAATAGACCTCTAGTACTTAATCATAGTTAATTAATATATACCTTACTAATCACGTAACTATAATAAATTTATATCATTTAGTATAAATTCACGATGCGCGTAAATATTCACCTGTAATCAACTACCCCATAGTTATGGCTAGACAAATGAGGAGCCGCAACACAACAACAACAATAACTCAATATTATTTCATAAAGTGAAGTTTGGGACAGGTAAAATGTACACATATCTTATCCATACCTTGTAAAGGTAGGGAAATTGTTTTTAATAGCTCCTGATTCAAGACAAATTGAAAAGGAAATAAAATTAACAAACAGTGATAAAATGATAGAATAACAAAAGGAGCCGCAATTCCTGCATACATATAATTAGTGGTGTACATAGAACATATTAGTCTTATTTTTATCAAAATCAAACCAAACTAACTATATCGGTTTGGATTGGTTCGATTTTATTGGGTTTTTCAGATTTTTTTGTTACTTAATTCAGTCTTACTTTGTTAAATTTTGATAAGTAAGTATATGTTTAATAAAATTTTTAAAAATTGACAAATATATGATCTATTAAAATATTTTTATCGGAGAATTTTCTTAGTAACCACATAATAGTTCTTTTTTTTAGTCATCTGACAATAATTTTTCGTTTATGTACCGAATTTAGTAATTAAACGTAAAAATCAATATGTATCTATATAATAATAACCACTTCAAATTTGAAAAAGATATAAGAATTTAATAGATCTTGACATATGAATATTAAGCACTTCATATTCTATTAAACATTATATCCCGTAAGAGAATCACAAATATTTTTAGACATTTTTTTTTAAAAAGTTCTATATAAATTCTTAAAAGTATATAAAAAACTTATATATTTATATGTTGGTTTGGTTCGGAATTTTTACTCAATACCAAACCAAATCAAACCAAACTTAGTCGAGTTTTTAATCGGTTTGATGCGGTTTTCGGTTAGGTTTTGTATACCCCTACATATAACAATGCACGGGTCAAACAACTTATCCTTACACTGTGAACATTTTAATTTACAATTAATGTGTGTATTTTTCATTTCAAACAATTAATTTCTCAAAATATATTGCCAACTTCAGCGTAAGAATTGACAAAATATACAAATTTTGTGAAAATTCTATATTTGTATTGCTTTTGGACTGAATTTGAAAATAAAATTTGGTTTTTAATCTTGACGTGTTGCTAGAAAGAAAAAGAATAATCTAAGGCGTGTTGATTTTGATTTTGGAAGTGGGACATCATTACACTTAAATGGAAGAAGATGGTACAACATGATGAGCTGTGGTTACTGCTGATTGATGAAGCAATTGTTGGTATACGTGTCATGTATTCATGGACAGATTCTTTTTTCCATTTTGCATTTCTAATAATTTCTAAAATATGTACAAAATGTATTCGCCGTTTTGGTCTTTCTCTTTCGTCTTCTATGATGGAGTTAATTTCGGCTTTATTTGCGGCGCCTTTCTTTTTTATTTATTTATTATGTATATATCTCTTTGTACTTTTATTTTCCATCAAATATATATTAACAAAATATCAGAGTCTCTAGAAAAAATTAAAAGTCATGACTAGCTGTATTTGCATTTAAAAGTAAGAATTATTATGAAGTCTTATAATCCGTTCAAGAAATTGATTCTAATTTAGTGCTGACTTTTTTCCTTTTCGCATGACTTGTCATCATTATTATTACTATGGAGATAATTTTTTTTTTTTCAATTTCTTCTCGTCCTATCTCAAAACTGCTAACGATGAAATCTATATTCAACCCGAAAATATTCAGAATAAACTTACTTCCATTGGCACCGTTTACACTGAAAATTTAGCAAATCAAGATAGATCTTAAATTCAAGACTAACTTTTGAAATATTAGGAGGTTATTTGGGTAATTTGGTGGCTACTTCATCCAAACCATAATTCATATCTATAAATAAGACTACATATGTCCTTCAAAGACGATCTCAACAATTTCATAAGCTATCGGAATATACACAAAGAGATCAAGTATGAGATCTCCGAAATTCTATGAAACTCTTGGAATATTCACTAAGAGATCAAAGACATGTCAAATATGTTGTCATGACCCTGAACTAAACTCAGTCGTGATGGCGCCTATCATGGAACTAGGCAAGCCGACACACTCCCAAAACAATTCGATATTTCATTAAAAGATAGATAAAAGCCTTTTTCATACTGAAATTTCATAAAAGAGTTCAACTCGAGAACAAAATGTGGAATTAAATAGCCCGACATCGGGATGTTACTAAGTCACGAGCAACTACTACAACTATTCTAAAAGATAGCAAGACTAACATAGTCTGAGAGTAACCAAAATACACTAAAGGGAAGATAAAGAAGAAGAAAAGTAGGACTGCAATCGCTAAGCAGCTACCTCGCTATCTCCGATGAAAGTCTGCAACTAGAATAGTCAACAGCCGCTACTGTGGCCAGAGATACTTGGATTTGCACACAATGTGCAGGGGATAACGTGAGTACACCAACTCAATAGGTAACAAGTCCAAACTATGGACTGATAGGTAGTGACGAACTTAATCTCAACATGTAAACAGAATAAACTGTGCGAAAAAGTAAGCATGTTTTCAATTCAATTATTCAGCTCAAACAGTAAAATAAATACAGATCTGGGTAATGTGATGTATGAAGCTCAGCAAATCTCTACGTGCCAATGCACATAATGCATGAAAATGTACTGTGTACCTCCACTCTCAAGTGCTCAACCATTCGGTACTGTATATGGCCACCGACCCAGGGAAGATCCATCCCAAAATATATACACATCACTGACAACAGTCACTCAATACCAAAGAAGGCCATTCCAGCCCTATGGAGAAGATCCATCTCCAAGTATAAATACTTCGGACAAGATCCATGTCTAGGGAAGATTCATCCCTCAATAATATCAATTGCGTTCATTAGGGGTGTGTTACAGACTCCGGAAGGGCTCCTACAGCCCAAGCGTTATCATAATTATCAACATAACTGGTGCGACATGCAGTCCGATTACATAATTGTCACTCATAATCAGGCTCTTGACCTCACTCAGCCATCACTCTCCAATCTCATACACGGGCTCACAATGCCATGAAACTAGCACGGAATAATTATATGATATACTAATAAATAACAACTGAGATTGAGACGTGATATGAAATGCATGAATAAGACTAAGTACAGAATATCAATGAAACTAATGAGATGACAGCAATAAATGACCACTCGGGTCCTAGCAGTATCAGTGTAAAGCCCTAACACGATATCTAGCATGATTTACAACTCATTTACTTAATCACATGATAGAAACACAGATATCAGCAAGAAAGAGTCACTAAACGGTGCCATGGAATGAACTAGGTCCCGATTCTCAAGGTATGCCCATCACTTGGCATGTGCGTCACCTCAATACTAATCACACAACACATCATTCGGGGTTCCATACCCTCATAACCAAGTTTGGAAGCGTTACTTAGCTCAATCAAGCCAAAACCCTACTCCGTGACGCCCTTGCCTCTCGAACCGGCCTCCAAACGTCCCGCATCTAGCCAAAAGCAATACAATGCAATCAATATAGGCCAAGGAACCAATTCCATACGAAAATTTACTTAATTGGAAACAAATCCCGTAATTCACCCTAACCCGGGCCCCAGGGCACACGTCTCAGAATACGACAAAAATCACAAAACTAGAAAGCACATTCACTCACGAGCCCATACATACAAAATTCATCAAAGTCCGACTCCATTTGGCCCCTCAAATCCTCAATTCAAACTCTCCAAAATTTCAAGCCCTAACCCCTTATTTTCACCCCTAATCTTCACTAATTACATGATTAAATGACGAGAAATCACCATATATGCGAGTATTAGGGCTAAATCAACTTACTTCACTGATAATCCCTTGAATTCCTCCTCAAAATCGCTCCCAAAAGCTTCAAAATCGACTGAAAATGGTGAAGAATGGACCAAAATTCGCGAAGTCCACAATTTATACTTTCTGCCCAGAGATACCACATTTGCGGTCCAACTGTCGCTTCTGCGACGCCGCACCTGCGGGAAATTCATCGCAAGTACAGTTCCCATTTATTCCCTCATAATCCGCTTCTGCGGTCACAATATCGCACCTGTGGTCTCACAGGTGCGCTCCAATCCTCGCACCTGCGCATCCAGCCCAAACCAATCCTGCCCGCACCTGCGAGGCTTTCTTTGCTTCTGCGGGCCTCGCACTTGCGGTTCCTACTCCGCAGGTGTAGTTAAGATAGAACCAGCAGCTTCAGCTGCACTTTCCAAACTCCAAACTCTCCGATAACCATCCGGAATTATCCCGAGCCCCTCGGGACCTCAACCAAACATACTAACAAGTCATATATAAACATACAAACTTAGTCGAACCTTCGAAACACTCAAAACAAACATCAAAACACCAAATTACCCTGGGATTCAAGCCTAAGAACTTCTAAACTTCCAAATTCTGCAAACGATGCCGAAACCTATCAAATCACCTCTAAATGACCTGAAATTTTGCACACACGTCAAAAATGACTCCACGAACCTACTCCAACTTCCGAAATTCCATTTCGACCCCGATATCAAATTTTTCACAGCCGACCAAAATTACCAAATTTTCAACTTTTGCCAATTCAAGCCTAATTCTACCACGTACCTCCAAATCACATTCCGGACACGATCCTAAGTCTAAAATCACCTAATGGAGCTAATAGAACCATCAAAATTCACATCCGATATCGTTTACACATAAGTCAATATCTGATCAACTTTCCAAACTTAAGCCTTCACAAAAGAGACTAAGTGTCTCAAATCCTCTCTGAAACCACTCCAGACCCGAACCAACTGACCCAACATATCGTAATATAGCTAAAGAACACAAAAAGAAGCAGAAATGGGAAAAAGGAGCTATAACTCTCGGAACGAGGTTACATATGTCTTGCTCATATTTCTAGCAACATTCAAGATCCAAACGCAGTGCTGTTACATGCTTCTTGATCATCAAATACATCAAAGAGATGCATATCATTCTACGTTCGAGAAATATGCCACTAAAGCTCTCAAATTATGGATAATAAATCGAAGGAATAATCAAGGGATAAATAGAGTTGTAACTCGCAATGTTTATCAATAAAATTCTTTTTTCGTTATAGTTATTTGTGATTGCAGTTTTATTTTTCTGCAAGAATTTGTTGCAAACAGGCACGATACTTTGAGGAGAATGATAGGTGCTAAAATGGTAAGATGATTTAAATATTCATTCATGATAATCAATAAGGTGTAGCTTTTATTAAAAAAAATCAGCAAATATCATTTTTTTTGCTAATCTATATCTATATTATATTAAAAGTAGGGTAGTATGCATTGTGGTTAAGCCAAGTGACAAGCTAAAATGAAGCCACTTGGCAATTTTAGGAACAATATTAATAATTAAAAATTATAAATAGAAACATAATTAATGGAAGTAGTTTAATGAATCTTATACATAATCTAAATAGATCTTAGACAAATATATATTTATGTATGTACGTATGTATGTATGTATGTATCCACTCATAGATTTTCTTCTATATTATCTAGAAATATGGAGGTAAAAATTTAAAAACTATAATAGAAAAAAATAAAAAATATAGAAATACGTAAATTGAGATAATCCATGATTATTTATATTTTGGAGTATGTTAAAATATAAAATAAAACTAAAATTTATTTAAGATATTAAAGATTTATTGAGTATAAAAATTAAATACAATCAAGCAACAAAATAAGATCTTACATATAATATACAAATTATTTTTTAAGGTAAGAAAAAATTAAATACTTAATAAAAAATATTTGAATAACAAGAATAATAAAGTCATATTAATATTGATAAATCGGGCAAACTTATATTTTATACGTAAATATTGCAACAATATTGAGATATAATATGTTCAAACAATTAATAAAATATTTTTTTATGATTAATATTTGAATTGAGTGCTGTTAGTTTAAGTTTAAAAGTATAACATAAAATTTTGAAAATAGAATGATAAAAATTATTTGAATTTGAGATGAGAAAGTTATTTAGTTTTTATCTATATTATATTAGAATGAGTGTGGTAGAAATAGATATTAAATTCAAACAAGCTAATAAAAATTCACATGAAAATGTAATAATATTAGGAGTTGAATTATATAATATCAAAAATAAAAAATAAATAGAGAAAAAATAAAAATTTAGATTTTTTATCATAGAGAAAAAGGGTAAAACTAATTTAAATTTGAGATGAGAAAGTTATTTATATTGTGATAAGAAAGTCATAATATAGATAAGTCCACGTAACTCAAGTCTGATAGATAAAATTAAAAATTAAAAATATTGAATAATAAAAATAAATTAGAGATAACGTGAGGATATTTATAAATCATAAGTTTAGAAAACAATCCTTGGTATGTATTACCATTTTAGACTAATTCAACGTTGCAATTTAAAATAAAACGTTATATTATTTTGCTTATAGGTAAAATATTAATACAAAAACTAATTAAAATTTATTATAGGGAAGAGAATGTATAAAAAAAATATAGGTAGTGTGGATGTATTTATATTTAAATTAATTTAAAAATAAATAAATGAAATAATTAAATTATATTTAAAAATATTACCGCTAGATTTAAATAATTAAAAAATGATGTGATGAATAAGACATATTTGACCTTCAGATAAAAATAAAGGGAAGGAAGAATTTTGCTAAAATAATATGATCTAATGTGCTCAAATAAGACAGATCACAACATGACATGTAGTTTTCTTAATATTGACAGCGAAACGAAATGCAAGTACTAAAATCAAGGGATTAGGTTAATACAGATATAGAAAAAAAGGTTGTCCACTACGAGATTTGAACAATAAATTCATATCCTACTTCTTATATAATATCTAATGTTTATATAAATTTTATCTAAGAGGTTTATATTTTAATGTTATTTGCACATGATTCAAATAACCTACATCACAATTTGACATGATTTGTGTCCACGGATCACGCGGATAGTAATACTAATTATATTAAAAGGAGGATAGTATGCATTGTGGTTAAACTAAGAGGCAGGCTAAAATAAAGCCACTTGGCAATTATAAGACAATATTAATAACTAGAAATTTTAAATAGAAACATACTTAATGGAAGTAATTGAATGAATCTTATGCATAATCTAAATAGATCTTAGATTAATAAATATTTAGTTTAATATAGAAATTACATATATATATATCTATAATATATTAAAAAGTAGTAGTGGATAAGAATATTAAATAAAGTATAAAGTTAATAAAAAAATTACGTGAGTAATGTGAGTACGCCAACTCAGTAAGTAACTAAAGTAAATAAGGTCTGAAAGCAGTGACGAGCAGTTAAAAATCATATAGAAGAGTAAACGACAGAATATCAAGTCAAACTCAACAGTTTTAAAACCAGTTTCTTCATAAAGCTTCAGTTTCAATTGAAATACTTTGAAATCATTTACTTAGCAACTTTCAACAGAGGCTTATTTTAAAAGAAGAGTAAAATCAGCAAAAAATATCATAAATGGGCCCCTTGGGCAAGGTATCACTCATAAATATAGCCTCTCAGGCAAGCCTGTCGGGCACTCGTAACTCAGCTCTCGTCACTCAGTACTGACACCCAGCACTCAGGCTCAATAATATCTCATAATAGTAATAATCATAATAACCGCTGCGGCGTGCAACCCGATCCATAGTTTATAGTCGACTACGCTCACTGGGGGTGTATAGACTCTGGAGGGGCTCCTATAGCCCAAGCGTCATATCGCTGCGGCGCACAACCCGATCCAATATATATATCTCTGCGGCGTGCAACCCGATCTATAATATATATATATATATATATATATATATATATATATATATATATATATATATATATATATAATCCTCACCATTAGGTCCTCAACCTCTCTCAATCATTAGCCTCACAGCCACTCGGGCATAACAGTGGAAATCAGGGAAATTCAACCCCAAACAGGTTTCACATTTTAAGAGATAGAGTGGTAAAAACCAGGTTTAAACAGTAAACAGGTAAACCATGACTGAGGATATGCTTTCAAATAAATAAAGTGAGGAAAACAGTAAAAATGCCCCTAAGGGTCTCAACAAGTCGGCACAAGGCTCCAAACATGGCATACAACCCATAATATAGTATAAATTTCTAAAATACGGGATATCATAAGATTTCAAATCAAGTACGCGGCTTAATAGTCGCTACAGGACGGACCAAGTCACAATCCCTACCGGTGCACGCCCACACGCTCGTCACCTAGCATGTGCGTCACCTCACTTAGCAAAACAATACGAAATACAAGGGTTTTGTACCCTCAGTTCCAGATTTATAATGGTTACTTACCTCAAACCGGATGAATTACTACTCTGCAATGCCTTTGCCTCTCGCCTCGGCCTCAACTCGCGCCGAATCTACCCAAAATCAGAATCGTAACATTAGAATAGGCTAAAGGGACGAAGCCCGTGCGAAATTAATCAAGTTATACAAAAAATTCCGAAATTGGTCAAACCCGACCCCCGGACCCATGTCTTGAAATTTTATAAAAATCACATCAACGAAATCCTTATCCTCCCACGAATTCATACATACCAAGAACACTTAAATCGGAGTCCAAATGACCATTCAAATTCCTATTTTAAGGTCTCTTAATCTCAAGCCCTAATTACCCATTATTGCACTAATTTCTCCAAATTCTCACCACTAATTAGATTTTTAATCACATATAAACGAATTATGAAGTCAAGAATATTACCTCCAAATGATTCCCTTTTGGTTTCCTAAAAAATCTCTTTCAAAAGCTTCAATCTCGTTCAAGAATGGTGGAAAAATGGAGAAGGGTCGCGGATTGGGCTATTAAAATACTGCCCAGCTTTTTAATTTAATTAATCGCGATCGCGGAAAACCCATCATGATCGCGATGTACAAACTCTTCTGGCCCAAAATTTCACTCTACGCGATCGCATATATACCCACGCGAACGCGATGCTCAGCGTCTTACACCTACGCGATCGCGAATCAGCCCACGTGAACGCAATACACAGAAATCTACACTCACGCGATCACAGTACTATCTACGCAAATGCGAAGAATAACCTGGATGCCCCCTAAGACAGATCTACGTGATCGCGAGCCTCCTCATGCGATCGCGATGAAGAAAAACCTGCAACAGAACTGAAGCTAAAACCTGCAACTTTTTACATGCAATTTGATCTATTTAACCACCCGAAACTCACCCTCGGCCCTCGGGACCTCAACCAAACATGCCAACACATCCCATAACATCATTCAAACTTGTTCCAACCTTCGAAATTCTCACAACAATCAAAACACCGAATTTGCATCGGATTCAAGCCTAAGAATTCCAGAATCTTCCAAATTCCACTTTCGATCAAAAATTCTATCAAACCACGTCCGAATGACCTGAAATTTTGCACACACATCCCAAATGACACGACGGACCTACTGCAACTCCCGAAATTCTATTCTGACCCCTATATCAAAATCTCACCTATCAACCGGAAAACACCAAAATTCTAATTTCGCTAATTCAGGCCTAAATCTACTCTGGACTTCCAAAACACATTCCGATCACGCTCTTAAGTCCCAAATCACCTCCCGAAAGTATCCGAACCATCGGAACTCACATCCGATCCCTTTGACACATAAGGCAACATCCGGTTGACTTTTTCAACTTAAGCTTACTCAAAAAAGACTAAGTATCTCAAACCTTACCAAAACCTCTCCGAACCGGAACCAATCAAACAACATATAATACAACTGAACAAAGCAATAAGAAGAAGAAATGGGGAAAACGGAGCGGTAACTCATGAAACGACTGACCGGGTCGTTACATCCTCCCCCTTTTAAACAAACGTTCGACCTCAAATGAGTCAAGAAACATACTTGAAACCTCAAACAAGTGAGGATATCTGCCCCGCATCTCTTGCTCGGTCTCCCAGGTAGCCTCCTCCACTGGCCGACCTCTCCATAGCACATTCACTGAAGCTATATCCTTTGACCTCAACTTTTGAACCTGACGCTCCAAAATGGCTACTGGCTCCATATCATAGGTCAAATCATGATCCAACTAAACCGTGCTGAAATCCAAAACATGAGACGCATCGCCAATATACTTCCGGAGCATAGAAACATGAAATACCAGATGCACACTCGACAAGCTGGGTGGAAAAGCAAGCTCAGAAGTCACCTCCCCAATCCTTCGAAGCACCTCAAAAGGCCCAATGAACCGATGACTCAATTTACCTTTCTTCCCAAATCTCATAACACCCTTCATGGGCGAAACCTTCAGCAAGACCTTTTCACCAACCATGTAAGACACATCTCAAACCTTCCTGTCAGCATAACTCTTTTGTCTCGACTGCGCTGTACGAAGCCTCTTCTGAATCACCTTCACATTGTCTAAAGCATCCTGCACCAAATTTGTACCCAATAGCCGGGCCTCGCCCAGCTCAAACCAACCAACTGTAGATCTACACTGCCTCCCATACAAAGCCTCAAATGGAGCAATCTGGATACTCGACCGGTAGTTGTTGTTATAAGCAAACTATGCAAGCAGTAGAAACTGATCCCATGACCCTCCGAAATCAATGACACAAGCGCGTAACATGTCCTCCAATGCGCTCGGACTGCCCGTCCGTCTGAGGGTGAAAAGGTGTGCTCAACTCAACCTGAGTACCTAACTCTCGCTACATAGACCTCCAAAACTGCGAAGTAAACTGAGTGCCCCTATCTAAAATGATGGAAACCGTGACACCGTGCAAACGAACAATCTTCTGAATATAGATCTCTGCCAACCACTCGGAAGAATAAGTAGTACACATAGGAATGAAGTGTGTGGACTTGGTTAGCCGATCCACAATCATCCAAATAGCATCGAACTTCTTCAAAGTCCGTGGGAGCCCAACTACAAAGTCCATGGTGATCCGCTCCCACTTCCACTCTGGAATATCCATCTGCTGAAGCAAGCCACCCGGTCTCTGATGGTCATATTTCAGTTGCTGACAATTGAGACACTGAGCTACAAATCCCACAATGTCTTTCTTCATTCTCCTCCACCAATAGTGCTGTCTCAGATCCTAATAGATCTTTGCGGCACCCAGATGAATGGAATATCGCGAGCTATGGGCCTCCTCCAGAATCAACTCCCGAAGCCCATCTACATTAGGCACATATATTCGGCCCTGCATCCTCAACACCCCATCATCACCAATAGTCACATATCTGGCATCATTATGCTAAACTCTGTCCTTAAGGACAAGCAAATGGGGATCATCATACTGGTGCTCTCTGATGCGATCATATAAAGAAGACCGAGAAATCACACAAGTCAATACCCGACTGGGCTCTGAAATATCTAACCTCACAAACCGATTGACCAAGGCCTGAACATTAACTATAAGAGGTCTCTCCCCAACTGGAATATATGCCAAACTCCCCATACTCACCGCCTTCTTACTCAAGGCATCGGCCACCACATTGGCCTTCCCTGGATGGTACAATATAGTAATATCATAATCCTTTAGCAACTCCAACCATCTCCGCTGCCTCAAATTGAGATCCTTCGGCTTGAACAAGTGCTGAAGGCTACGATGATCAGTAAACACCTCTTAAGACACACCATACAAATAATGCCTCCAAATCTTCAACGCGTAAACAGTGGCAACCAACTCCAAATCATGAACAGGGTAGTTATTCTCATGGGGCTTCAACTGGAGAGAAGCATAAGCAATAACTCTACCTTCCTGCATCAACACACACCCAATACCAACTCTCGAAGCATCACAATACACGGTATATGAACCTGAAGCTGATGGCAACACTAACACTGGAGCTGTGGTCAAGGCGGTCTTGAGCTTTTGAAAACTCTCCTTGCACTCATCTGATCACCTGAATAAAGCACTCTTTTGAGTCAACTTGGTCAAGGGCGATGTGATAGATGAGAATCCCTGGCGATAATAGACCGCTAAACCAAGAAAGCTGCGAATCTCTGTAGCTGAGGACAGTCTAGGCCAACTCTGGACCACCTATATATTCTTTGGATCAACCTGAATACCCTCGCTGGACACCACGTGCCCCAAGAAAGCCACTTAACTGAGCCAAAACTCACACTTGAAGAACTTTGCATAAAGCTTCTCCTCCCTCAATCTCTGCAACACAACTCTCAAATGCTCCGCGTGCTCCTCTTGACTACGGGAGTACACCAGAATATCATCAACGAAAACTATGACAAATGAGCCGAGATACAGTCGGGACATGTTGTTCATCAAGTGTATAAATGCTGCTGGGGCATTGGTCAGCCCAAAAGACATCACCAAGAACTCATAATGACCATATCGGGTCTTGAAAGTTGTCTTAAGAATATCCGATTCCCTGATCTTCAATTGGTGATAACTTGAGCGGAGATCAATCTTGGAGAACACTCTCGCTCCCTGAAGCTGGTCAAACAAATCATCAATGTGAGACAAAGAATACTTGTTTTTAATTGTTACTTTGTTCAACTGCCTATAATCAATGCACATCCTCATAGTGCCATCCTTTTTCTTCACAAATAGAACCGGTGCACCCTAAGGCAACACACTAGGCCAAATAAACCCCTTATCAAGGAGTTCCTGAAGCTGCTACTTTAACTCCTTCAACTCCGCTGGTGCCATACGATATGGTGGAATAGAAATGGGCTGAGTGCCCAGCTCCAGATCAATACCAAAATCAATATCCCTATCCGGTGGCATACCTGACAGGTCTGCAGGAAACACATCGGGAAAGTCCCTCACAACTGGAACAGAATCAATATTGGGAGTCTCTACACCGACATCCCTCAAAAAGGATAGATATGAAATGCAACCCTTCCCAACTATACGCTAGGCCTTCAGATATGAAATCACCCTACTGGGGACAAAATCAGTAGAACCTCGCCACTCAATCCGTGGCACACCCGGCATAGCCAACGTCACTGTCTTAGCATGACAGTCTAAAATAGCATGATACGGAGATAGCCAATCCATGCCCAATATAACATCAAAGTCTACTATACATAACAACAACAAATCCACTCGGGTCTCTAGACCCCTAATAATCACTGCACATGACCGGTACACACGGTCTACAATAATAGTATCGCCCACCGGAGTAGATACACGAATAGGTGAAACAAGAGACTCACGAGGCGTATCCATATAACGAGAAAAGTATGATGACATATAAGAAAAGGTGGAACCGGGATCAAATAATACAAAGGCCTCTCTGCAGCAAACTAAGACAATACCTGTAATCACAACATCTAAAGCAACAACATCTGGTCTACCTAGGAGGGCATAGAAATGAGCCTGACCACCACCTGATCGACCTCCCCCTCGGGGTGACCCTTAGCTGACTGACCCCCACCCCTAGATGCCTGAGCAGGTGGTGAAGTAACTGGAGCTGAAGTCGAGGGCTGACCCCTCTACTGAGACGGACCCTCAAGAAGACGAGGACATTACCTCCTTATATGCCCAAACTCTCCACACTCATAACAACTTCCTGGTGCTGGAGACGGGGACTGAAGGGAACCCCTGGCACCGGAATAACCAGTAAAAGGACCTGGCATGGAAGAACCCTGAACTGATAGAGCACGGGATGAACTCTAGGTTGGGAGGGCACTGAGTGATGAATGGCCCTGATGAGAACTATGAGAACCATCACCCGATGATGCCCCACGATAACCTGGGCGAGCTGACTGAGTCTGCCTGAATGGATGACCTTTGCCGTGCTAAAACTGACCCCTCGAAGAAGCACTACCAAAACTACCAGATCCCCGAGGCCTCTTGGCCTCCCTCTCCTTTCTCTCCTAGTGACGAACCGACTCAATCTCGTGGGAGATGTCAACAACCTCCTCAAAAGTAGCACCTGACACCCTCTCCCTAGTCATGAGAATTTGAAGCTGATATGTGAGGCCATCAACAAACCTCCTGATCCTCTCTTGATCTGTGGGAACCAACCAGACCACATGATGAGCTAACTCAGAAAACCTCATCTCATACTGTGTCACCGTCATATCTTCCTAATGCAACTGCTCGAACTGCCTGTGCACCTCCTCTAGGCAAGACTGTGGCACATACTTCTCCAGAAAGAGAACAAAGAACTGGTGCCAGGTAAGGGGCGTTGCACCAACAGGCCTACGCCTCTCATGAGCCTCCCACCAAGTAAAGGCAGCTCCAAAAAACTGGAAGTTAGTAAATGCTGCACCACTGGTCTCTAGAATACCCGATGTACAAAGAATCCTCTAACACTTGTCTAAGAAACCCTGGACATCCTCACCCTCAGTACCGCTGAAAGTCGGAGGCTGAAGTCTACCAAACCTCTCCAATCGACGTTTCTCGTCGTCAGGCATAACTGGTACCACATACTCCTGAGCTAGTGCAACCGGCTGGGCTAGAGGTGCCCCCAGTGTCTGAATTCTCTGCACAACCTGCTCAGGTGTGTGAGCAACGGGAGTTTGGGTGCCTTCCCTGGCCTAAGAAGTAGCTTCGGGGGTAGTAACTGAGACCGCCTGAGCCAAACCAGTGCACACTAATAGAATCTGGGCTAGAGCCTTCTGAAGGCTTGGAATCACAATAGGCATAGTTGGTGCCTGAGCTGGTGTTGCTGGGGCATCCGCCATTGGGACCTGATCATGAACTGGGGCGGTTGGTGGATATGTAGGTGCTGCCCTAGATGTTGTGCGGGCCACAGCCCTGCCCTACCATGGCCTCGACCGCCTCCTCGGCCTCTATTGACCCCAACTAATGGTACTAGTGGTCGTCCATCCTGACCGGTAGCACGTGTCCTCACCATCTGTGAGAATAAAACAACAAAACTTTAGTACTAGGATCAACAGATTCGCACGATAGGAATTCAAGAATGAGAAGTTTTCCTAAAGGTTCTGCAGTCTCCCGAGGATAAATACAGACGTCTCCTTACCGATCAGCGAGACTCTACTAAACCGGCTCATGACTCGCGAGACCTATGTAACCTAGGCTCTGATACCAACTTGTCACGACCCCAAATACCCGGTTGTGATGGCACCTACCACAATACTAGGCAAGCCAACCCAACAAGTAACCACAACCAATTTCTTTTACTACAAACATTTTTCTAACATTTAGTTAAGTATCAATTTTCATAAGGAATTTATAAATACCTGAAATTTGTGGAAAAATGTGGGAGGCTGTCTCATACATAACAAGTCTAAAATGCGGGAAAAACAAGAATAGGAAGGAAGGAAGCAGGGCTACGGACGGTATGCAACTACCTTGCAGTCTCCGACAAGCTCTAATAATGCCGAGGACCCTCACACTACCACTCGGGCACCTGGATCTGCACACAAGGTGCAGGGAGTAACGTGAGTACACCAACTCAATAAGTAACTAAAGTAAATAAGGTCTGAAAGCAGTGATGAGCAGTTAAAAATCATATAGACGAGTAAACAACAAAATATCAAGTCAAACTCAACAGTTTTAAAACCAGTTTCTTCATAAAGCTTCAGTTTCAATTGAAATAATTTGAAATCATTTACTTAGCAGCTTTCAATAGAGGCTTATTTTAAAAGAAGAGTGAAATCAGCAAAAAATATAATAAATGGGCCCCTCAGGAAATGTATCACTCATAAATATAGCCTCTCGGGCAAGCCTCTCAGTCATTCGTGACTTATCTCTCGTCACTCAGTACTCACATTCACCACTTAGACTCAATAATATCTCATAATAGTAATAATCATAATAACCGCTGCGGCGTGCAATCCGATCCATAGTTTATAGTCGACTACTGGGGGTGTACAGACTCCGGAGGGGCTCTTATAGCCCAAGCATCATATCGCTGTGGTGCGCAACCCGATCCAATATATATCGCTGCGACGTGTAGCCTGATTCATATAAGTATCGCTGCAGCGTGCAACCCGATCCATAATACATATATATATATATATATATATATATATATATATATATATATATATATATATATATATATATATATATATATATATATATATATATATATATATATATATATATATATATATATATATATATATATATATATATATATATATATATATATATATATATATATATATATATATATATATATATATATATATATATATATATATATATATATATATATATATATATATATATATATATATATATATATATATATATATATATATATATATATATATATATATATATAATAAACAGGTAAAACATGACTGAGGATATGCTTTCAAACAAGTAGAGTGAGGAAAACAGTAAAAATGCCCCTAAGGGTCTCAACAGGTTGGCACAAGGCCTCAAACATGGAATACAACCCATAATATTGTATAAATTTCTAAAATACAGGATATCATAAGATTTCAAATCAAGTACGCGGCTTAATAGTCACTACGGGATGGACCAAGTTACAATCCCTATCGGTGCACGCCCACACGCTCGTCACCTAGCATGTGCATCACCTCATTTATCAAAATGAACGAAATACCGGGGTTTTGTACCCTCAGTTCCAGATTTACAATGGTTACTTACCTCAAACTGGATGAATTACTACTCCACGATGCCTTTTCCTCTCGCCTCGGTCTCAACTCGTGCCAAATCTACTCAAAATCAGAATCGTAACATTAGAATAGGCTAAAGGGACGAAGCCTATGCGAAACTAATCAAATTATACAAAAAATCCTGAAATTGGTCCAACCCGACCCCCGGTCACACGTCTTAAAATTTGATAAAAATTACATCAACGGAATCCCTATCCTCCCACGAGTTCGTACATACCAAGAACACTGAAATCGGAGTCCAAATGGCCCCGTAAATTCCTATTTTAAGGTCTCTTAATCTCAAGCCCTAATTACCCATTATTGCACTAATTTCTCCAAATTCTCGCCACTAATAAGTTCTTTAATCACATATAAACGAGTTATGAAGTCAAGAATATTACCTCCAAATGATTCCCCTTTGGTTTCCTAAAAAATCTCTCTCAAAAGCTTCAATCCCATTCAAGAATGGTGTAAAAATAGAGAAGGGTCGCGGATTGAGCTATTAAAACACTGCCCTGCTTTTTAATTTAATTAATCACGATTACGGAGAACCCATCACGATTGCGATGCATAAACTCCGCTGGCCCAAAATTTCACTCTACGTGATCGCGTATATACCCACGCAAACGCGATGCTCAGCGTCTTACACCTACGCGATCGTGAATCAGCCCACGCGAACGCGATACACAGAAACCTACACTCACGCGATCGCAGTCCTATCTACAAAAACGCGAAGAATAATTTGGATGCCCCCTGAGACATATCTACGCGATCGCGAGCCTCCTCACGTGATCGCGATGAAGAAAAACCTGCAACAGAACTGAAGCTAAAACCTGCAACGTTTTAACATGCAATTTGATCCGTTTAACCACCCGAAACTCACCCGAGGCCCTCGAGACCTCAACCAAACATTCCAAAATATCCCATAACATCATTCAAACTTGTTCCAACCTTCGGAATTCTCACAACAACATCAAAACACCAAATTTGCATCGGATTCAAGCCTAAGAATTTCAGTATCTTCCAAATTCCGCTTTTGATCAAAAAGTCTATCAAACCACGTTCGAATGACCTAAAATTTTGCAAACACATCCCAAATGACACGACAGACCTACTGCAACTCCCGGAATTCTATTCCGACCCCTATATCAAAATCTCACCTATCAACCGGAAACGCCAAAATTCTAATTTCGCCAATTCAAGCCTAAATCTACTCTGGACTTCCAAAACACATTCCGATCACGCTCCTATGTCCCAAATCACCTCTTGAAGCTATCCGAACCATCTGAACTCGCCTCCGATCCCTTTTACACATAAGTCAATATCCGGTTGACTTTTCCAACTTAAGCTTACTCAAAAGAGACTAAGTATCTCAAACCTTACCAAAACCTCTCCGAACCCGAACCAATCAACCCGATAATATATAATACAACTGAACAAAGCAATAAGAAGCAGAAATGGGAAAAACAGAGCGGTAACTCATGAAACGACTGGCCAGATCATTACAGTTATGATGGGAACGCTTAAAATATGGATATGACCACAAAATTGAAGTCTTGCTAGATAACGAAAAATAAAAATTTGATACCAAATTAAATATTAAAATACACTAATAAATATCTCATGTAGGTAATTTTACTAATGAAAATTAAAAGCTAAATTTGTTTCTTGAAACTACAAGAGAAAGAAAATTTAATTGCACGTAAACAAAAAATAATTATAAGAAAATTCAATAGATTGAAACATTATAAAGGAACTTATGTATTAATTTTTAGATTAATACAAAGTTATATTTTAAAATAATAACGTGATATTATTTTGAGTATTGGTCAAAAATATTATGTAAAAAGCAAATTAAAATTTCTTAATAGGTGTAACGCCCCGAATGGTCATTTTGAGAAATTGCATTCGGTTCGGCAGTTTGAGGTCACGAGTAGCTTCACACAGTGTATTATGACTTACGTGCATCATCTGTTCGTGTTTTTGAGAAGTTCGGAAAGGGTTTTTAGAAGTGACTTTTCATTTGAGAAGCTTGAAGTTGAAAGAATTGACCAAGATTTGACTTTTGAGTATTTGACCTCGGATTGGAGTTTTGATGTTTCTGATAGGCTCTAGTAGTGATTTTGGACTTAGACGTACATCCAGATTTGGATTTGGAGGTCCGTGGGTTAAATTGAAGCAATTCGGCGAAAGTTGGAAAAGTTGAAGTTTGGAAGATGGAGGAGTTTGACCAATAGTTGACTTTTGTGATATCGAGGTCAGAATGCAATTCCGAGAGTTGGAACATCTCCGTTATGTCATTTTGTACTTGCCTGCAAAATTTGAAGTCATTCCAGGTTGGTTTGATAAGTTTCGGCACGAGTTTTAGAAGCTAGAGGATTGGAAAGTTCATAAGTTCGATTCATGGTGCGATTCGTTGTTTCGACATTGTTTGATGTAATTGGAGACCTAGAGCGAGTCCGTGGTAGGTTATAGAACTTGTTGGTGGGTTTAGACGGGGTCCCGAGTTCCTCGGGTGTGTTTCGGATGGGCTACGGGCCATTTCCTTCTATTTTTGAATTGCTAATTTCTGCCATCTGGTTTCCTTAATCGCATTCACGTCACTTCCTCCACGTTCGCGTAGTGTTATTTCAGAGTAGGAATCATTTGTTCTTCGCGTTCGTGAGCTTCGTTCTGCGATCACATATTTCTGCATTTCTATTCTTCGCGTTCGCAATTGCCTTCTCGCGTACGCGTAGTAGGAACCAGGCACTGGGGGTCGTTTACTCTTCGCGTTTGCGACCTTCTTTCCACGTTCACGTAGGTTCCTGCTTCTTATTCTTCGCGTTCGCGGCCCTTTGCTCGCGTTCGCATAGGGTCATCCTGGCAGCCTTCATTTTTCTTCTTCGCGAACCCGTGCATCCTACTGCGTTCGCGATGTTTTAAGATCTGGGTAGAATAAATAGTACTCTATTCTGAGGGTTTGCCATGTTCACAATTTTTAGATTTCTAGAGCTCGATTTTGGGGGATTCTTTGTGGGTTTTTCAAGCAAAACGATTAGGTAAGTGTTCTTCACCTAGAATTTATTATATTCCATGATTTTATCTTTATTTTTATCATTTAATTAGTGTTTTAGGTTGAGGAAAAATGGAGATTTTTAAGAAAACTTTCAAAATGAAAAATCATGATTTGAGGGACGAAATGGTATCGAAATTTGATATTTTTTGTATTTTTAAACTCATATTGGAATGGGTGTTCAGATTTTGTGAAATTTGTCGGGTTCTGAGGTGCGGGCCCGGGGGTCGACTTTTGGACCAATTTTTGGATTTTGTTAAAGATAGAGACTTTATGATCCGGAATAGTTTGTTTTTAAGACATTTTGGTTAGATTCGAGCTGTCCGGAGGTCTTTTCACCCGAGAAGTTCATTTTAGATTATCGGTTTGTCTTCTTTGAGGTAACTATATTGCCTAACCTTATGTGGGGGATTTCCCCTTAGGATTTGAGTCTTCTATGCTAATTGTATTCCGTATACGCGAGGTGATGAGTGCGTGCTCGGACTTATTTGTAAAAAATTTACCTTTTAGGGTTCTCAGGTCCTTATATTCACTAAGTAAGAAGTTGTTCTGATATGATTGAGTTTCCTATTTGCTAGTTTCACCTCTACATGCTCTATACGATGTTGTTAGCACTTTTTTACCTCTTACTTATTATTTGGCCCTTATTTGCCTTAACTGAAGTGATTGCCTTCCTTATTATTTTGTTACTTCTTAATTGCGAGTTCCTCTATGACTTTGTACATAGATGCTACATGTCCAAATTGTTGTGGTTGCCTGTGTAGTTATCACGTGCCTTACATGTCTTGTTGCTTTTGTAAGGTTGTTGTATTCCTTTGATTTTTACGTGATGCTCTTGTTGTCGTGTACTCATACTCTTGGTGGTAGAAATTTTTGTAATTGAGTTGTTGATTTTTTGTTGTTGATTTAAATTATATACTGTGTGATCAGGTTGCATGCCACAACATGAGGAATAAGGGTGATATATTGAGGAGGAATAAGGGTGAATTGATATTATACGGTGGGATTGGGTTGCACGCCACAACAGAAGGAATAAGGGGGATATATTGAGGAGGAATAAGGGTGAATTGATATTATATGGTGGGATCGGGTTGCGCTCCGAAATATATTATGTTTATTGTTATGACATTGATATTGTATGGTAGGATCGGGTTGCACGCCACAATAGGAGGAATAAGGGTGATATATTTACGAGGAATAAGGGTGAATTGATATTATATGGTGGGATCGAGTTGCGTGCCGCATCATATCTTGTATTTTGGTATCCCCTATTTTACTATATTGACTTTAGTTCCTTTGTGCAAGACTTTGATAATTTGTATTTCTGGTTTTCACAGAGTTTTGAGGATAGAGTTATTGTCATTGACTTATTGACTTGCCGTTATTTCCTGAGTTCTTTTCCTAATACTATTATTCTGGTGAATTAATTTTCAAAGTACATTTACTACGTTGAGTCATTTCCTCTTGCCCTGCTGATTCGTTCATAATATCGTTATTTTAAATGAAGAAATTAATATCATGCTTCCTTGTGTGCCTTTTAGTTAGAACTCACCGTATATTTTAGTATTTACTATTTTAATAATTATTATATTTTATTTCAATCGCTTCCCCAGCTTAAACTTATTCACTTGCCTAAGGTTTTCTTCTATTTTTATTTAAAAAGGAATGTTATTATGTTTAAGCTTAATAAAAATTAAATGCAAGAGCTATTCATTTTTAAATTTTATTCGAAAATGTTATTTTCTTCACTCAAATGATTTCAAAAAAAAAATTCCTCTTTCTCGCTGGTTCCTATTTGGCCTAGAAACTGTAAATTTACTTTATGAAATATAGACGGAACTTCTTGAACATCTTAATTAGTAGTTGATACGGATATGAGGTATTGAGTAGCACGTGAATTTTGCCGTGTAAAGTGAAAGGGAAATATGTGGGCACAAGGTGCCATGTGTGTTAAAGGTTTGGAAGTTGTGATTTTGATATGAGACTTTGAGGATTGGGATGGTCGGAATTGTGTATTAGGAATGATGCAATTAGTTGAGTTAACATCGTTTTCCTTATTTGAGCACATTTTTACTTGTCTGTATCCCAACTATGTTGATATCAATTTACTTGGTTACCTTTTGTTACCATCGTGTTTTTCCCTTATCGTCTTTACTGTTTGTAATTTCATTTCTCCCTGCTATTGGCGTTACTTTGTTATCTTTATCTTATTAGTTGTATGTCATATCCTTTTCAGCTTATTAGACCAGTAGGTGTCTTGACTGTTCCTCGTCACTACTCCACCGAGGTTAGTCTTGATACTTACTGGGCACAGTTGTGATGTAATCATACTATATTTCTGTGCATTTTTATACAGATCCAGGTATTCGGTCGTTTGTAGCTGTGCGGATCGTTGCTCTGGAGATACAAGGTAAACCTGCTGCTGCATTCGCAGGTCTCGGGGTCACCTACTATTGTACTTATTTTCATTGTTTCCTTTTGTTCTGGAACAGTGATGTATTCATCTTGTACAACTACTCCTAGGAAGGCTTATGGCTTGTACTACCGGTTTTGGGATTATAAATTGTTCAGAGATTTATATTTCGGAATAGTTCGAAGTTAGTAAATATTGTCGCTATTTCAATTAATGTTAGGCTTACCTAGTCTTAAAGACTAGGTGCCATCACGACTCCTTCGGAGGGATTTTGGGTCATGACAAGTTGGTATCAGAGCTCTAGAGTCATAGGTGATGCGAGTCATAAGCAGGTTTAGTAGAGTCTTACGGATTAGTACGGAGGCGTCTGTACTTATCTTCGAGAGGCTACGGAAACTATTAGGAAATTACACCTCTTTCATTCCTTATCGTGCGACATTGATTCAGCTCGAAGCATATAACTTATGTTCCTTTACATCCACTCGTGTATGATATTGCGCTCTCAACGTCCGCTATGCGCCAGTGGTTCGTGATCCTACACATGGGCTATGAGGGAGCCAGGGATGCTCAAATATTGTCTCAATGTGTCGTCCCGACTAAAGATACAGAGGTGTTGAAAGACTATTCAGTTGTTCACATGGAGGTGCAATGGGTTCTGACATCTGGTGGATGAGTACAAGCTTGGGAAGGTTTAATTTGTTGACTAGTCGTTGTGATTGTGGTGGGTTCACGAGGTGGATGTTGATTGAGGATAATTGGTGGTATTGGAGACTATGTGATTTGTATGGGATTTCTACTCAATGAAAGGTACATGTTATCATTCAAGGCATTTAAGGAAGTGAGTTTGACTGATAGGAGAATGAACGTGCGCGCAATAGATGCTTGGAGTACTTTGTGATTGGTATTGTGCAAGCTGTGAAGGTTAGTTTTGTGGATCATCAGATGTTGTTTTCTATGGATTCGCGCCAAGTGTGGGAGTCTACTAGTGGCATTCAGATTGCAGAGTCAGATTTACATCAGTTTTGGCCTAAGGTATGTATATATGTGGTATTAGAAGGTTTCCGAAATTTGTATATGACTAAGGTCTGAGATCTTGCATGGGATGATATTGGGGCTTACGGTGTTTCTACATTATTAATGAATCTGCATTTCAATATCAAGGGTAGTCAGAGAAATACCTTCAGATTCACAGAAGGTCTATTCAGCGTGGGCATCGTGATTGCAGCAGAACAGGGTGCTTCAAAGGAAATGCGGTGATTTATGAGCTTCTGGGCTACGTGGTTCGTGCTAGGATTATATGCACTTTGGCTTTGATTGGAACCATTGCTCATCGACAGGGAGAAGTATTACCCTAGAGGAAAGACAAGGAGTATCCAAAGAAATGGGTCAGCTCTGTGGTGTTGGGTCAGCATAGCAATGGAAGTAATTGGTCCTTTTGAATGGGAATTATCTACCGTCATTTGTGGCAACTCTTGGATTGGACGGTTTGTGTGACTCGATTGAGTTTGGGAGGTGCAGTCCTAATGACTTAGTTGCATCCGGGCTGATCTCGAATAGTTCTCGATGGTGTTGACCATGGCTTGAGTCAGTTGTCTGCTATGGGCACAAGAAAAATATTGTACATTATTGTTTTCTTCTGGATGGATATAAGAATTTAATAGAATGTTGGCATTATTGGATAGCATATGTGAAGAGCGTGCATTTTGGAAAGGACCTTGAGTTTTGCGTTGTATGTGCTTGGCTAGTGGCATGGTGATTACTGGGTCTTGAGGCTTTTGAGGTTCAGGTTTTGTTACGCGGCCGAAAAATCTATATGGGCGCTTCAGTAAGATGTTGGGGTGTGAATGATGTATCAGCCATTTGAGTAGCATAGTTGATTTCGAGTATGGAAAGTGCAATATTCTCGAGATTTTTTGGGGTTGGATTTCCTCATGTGCGAACTATTTCTTGTTTGCGGATTGTGAAGAAATGTTGAGAATGGGATAAATAATAGCATGCATTATCGATAGGTTGCTACGAACTTTTGGAATGATATTTACCTAATTAGGAAGGATCAGGATTTGGTTGGGGGCTATTTGGAAGCTCAACGAGAATATGTATTTTATATCAGGTCAAGTTTCGGTGCTCTTGTGAGATTGTTATCGCGGATATGTTACCAGGCAGAATGGATATTATTTGTGCCCCTAGCCTATGTTATGTGCTACTCTCTTATGTTATGATGGGTTGTGAGGTTGTATGATTATTCTCCATGCATGTTGTAATTCCGTTCAAGCCTTATGGGGATGTGGCGAGATAGCCCTCGTGATGTTGATTTGCTCATTGCACCTTAGTTGTGCTTGCTTTCTTCCATGTTTATTTATTTATTTCTATTCATTTTACCATAGTTATACTTGTGCACTTTGTTGTGCTTGATATCAGTATTCATGTGATCAGTGAACTAGAGCACTTTGGCTTGATGAGTATTTAGGAGCGGGTTGCATGCCGCAGCGGATGTTATGTGGGATACCCTTTCCTTGTGTTTATTTGATGTTTTGTTTTCCCTCTGTGGGATGATTCAATGAAACTGTACTTTTGTTGTTACTCCTGTTGTACTTGTTAGATAATCCTCATACCTTTCTTTCCTTCTATTTGTATTGCATAATTGGGTTATTGCTGGATTGGTGTACGAGCTGTGTGGTGTGAGAATCCGTGTGGTTCCAAGATGAGTTATTAGTTGGGCTGCTTGTATTGGCTGAGACGAGGTTCTTAGACCTGAGGTTCGCATTATCGTAGTGGGGGTGAGGAATGTTTGGAAGTATGAGGTTGTTTCTGCTATGATTTGGGCAATGGCCCTTGACGGACAAGAGAGCTTCTTGACTTGTTGACTTCATAGATGGTTATGAGTTCCCACATATTTCTTTGTCATGGGTAGCGTTGTGGAGGTTTGGAACAAGGTTCTATTTGATGTGAAGTGTATTGCTGACATCCAGAATGTTATTTGGGCAGTCATGATGGTCAGAAGTTATTACTATGGGCATTTGAATTGTGTGGAACATCATATGATTGTACCCTGGGTAAGAATTATTGTAATGACCCGACTGGTCATTTTGCCTTCTAGAACCCCGTTCCCCTTAATAAGACTTCCCGTACTTGCTTTTACTGATTTATGACTTACGGGGATGGTTGGTTTGGGATTTGGAAGAGTTTGAGTTGAAATCGAAACACTTGGTTCCTTAAGGTTGGCTTAAAAGGCCGAGTTTGACTTCGGTCAACATTTTTAGTAAACGACCTCGGAATTAGGATTTGAGGGTTCCAACAGGTTCGTATGATAATTTTGGACTTGAGGCGTATGTCAGGATCGGGTTTTGGATGACCCGGGAGCGTTTTGGCGCCCAATAGTGAAAGTTGATTCCTTAAAGATTTTAAAGTTCTTTAAATTTGGTTTGGAGCGGGTTTTTGTGATATCAAGGTCTGATCGAAATTTTGAGACAGGGAATAGTTTTATTTTGTTATTTAAGACTTGCACGCAAAATTTGGTATCATTCTCAGTAGTATAAGTACATTTCGGCACATTGGAAGTAGATTGAAGAATTTGAAGTTCATAAGTTTGATTCAATTGATTTTAGGGTGTGATTCTTAGTTTTAATGTTGTTTCGGTTCGAGGGTTCGAGCAAGTTCGTTTTATGATTCCAAACTTATCGGTATGTTCAGGCGAGGCCGCGGGGGTCCCGAGCATCAATCGCACGAGGCTCAAGTTAAATTGAAAATTTAAGAAGGAGCTGAAGCTCCAGATTGCTATCATAACCGCAGGTGCGAGACCGTAGAAGCGGCCAAGCCATCGCAGATGCGTCCATAGGTGGCCAGCCCAGGAACCGCAGAAGCGGCCCCTCTTCTGTATAAGCGGAACCACAAAAGCAGTCACCCGACCGCAGATGTGTCCCCAGCTGGCCCGGCCAAATTTCGCCGAAGCAGACGATCCTTCGTAGAAGCGAGACTGCAGATGCGGTCCCCTCACCGCAGATACAGAAATCGCTGAAGGCAGCACCTTCATTTAATACGGGAGTTGTATCATTTTTGACACATTTTACTTCATTCTTGGGTGATTTGGGAGCTTCAAAAGGGGAGATTTCAACCTAGCTTTATGAGGTAAGTTATTTTTTCTTTATGTGAGCTTAAGATATAGTTTATGAGTAGATTACAACATGTAAATTAGTGAAAATTGTGGTTTAGAGTAAAACCTAAGGTTTTGATAAAAATGAGATTTTACCTCGAAATTTTCTATGGAATGTAGTAGAAATCATATATTTTTGATCCTTAGGTTATGGGTAATAACTTTCTTCGAAAATTTCCGAAATACGGACACGTGGGCCTGGGGATGAATTTTAGGGACTTTGCATTTAGGGTTGGGAAATTACTTTAATAGTTAGGATACGAACTCTTGAGCATATATTGACTAGTTCTTACCCCGTTTGAATAGTTTTGGATCGTTCGGCTCCAATTTGAGGGTTTGAGCGCATTCTTGAATTTGGAAGTAAGCTTTGGAGCAAGGTAAGTCTCTTTTCTAACCTTGTAAGAAGGAATCTTTCCCATAGGAGTAATAATTAAATATGTGCCACTAATTGTGGGGGCTACGTACGCACGAGGTGACGAGAGTCCATGCGTAGCTACTATTATGCTTATGTCCGGGTAGTCTAGGTTCCAAAAGCATGATTTACTTGTCATATTTGTAACTTTATTGTTAATTTAAATTTTAGAAATCATATCTGTCATGACCCCAAACAACCCCGGTCATGATGGCGCATATCACAATACTAGGCCAGCCGAATCAACACTAACAACATCAAGGTCTTTTGTAAATTCTTTTTCTATTCAGATTAAATCTCAAATCTTTCATTTTAATATAACAAATACGCGAAAACAATTACGTATTTACATCCACACTGCCCGATCCTGGTGTTACTAGTCATGAGCCACTAAATACAATCCCAATACTGTCTGCTTAATACAAGATAAGACTGAAGTATGAAATACTAAGGATAGGAAGGAGAAAGGTAGGGCTGCGAACGCCGTGTAGATACCTTGCAATCTCCGGACAATACTCTGAAGGCAACGATCAGCTCTCACTCGGAGGCTCTGACACCTGGATCTGCACACAAGGTGCAAGGAGTAACGTGAGTATGCCAACTCAGTAAGTAACTAAATTAAATAAAGGCTGAGTGCAGTGACGAGCATTTAAAATCATATACATAGTCTAGTGTAAAATCTCAATAGAAATAACAAAGTCAAAATCTGTAATTCAATTACCGAATTTCTCGTAAAAACTCAAGTTCCAAATGAAAGTTATTTAAAAATATTTGTTCAACATTTTTCAATAGAGGCTCAGAATAAAAGAAGAGTGAAAACAACAATTTCATAAACAAGCCCCTCGGGCAAAGTATCACTCATAAATATAGTCCCTCGGGCAAGCCTTTCAGTCACTCGTGACTCAGCTCTCGTCAATCAGTACTCACACTCAGCACTCCCGCTCAATAGATATCTCATAATAATAATCGTTGCAGCGTGCAACCCAATCCGTAAATATATAGTCTACTGCGCTTACTAGGGGTGTGTAGACTCCGGAGGGGTTCCTACAGCCCAAGCGCTATATCGCTGCGGTGTGCAGCCAATCCAACACACACACACACACACACACACACACACACATATATATATATATATATATATATATATATATATATATATATATATATATATATATATATATATATATATATATATATATATATATATATATATATATATATATATATATATATATATATATATATATATATATATATATATATATATATATATATATATATATATATATATATATATATATATATATATATATATATATATATATATATATATATATATACTAAACGGTTTTCATATATTTAAAACAAAGTAACGAAACTGAATAGAAAATAAATAGGTAAAATCACGATTGAGGATATGCTTTCGAATCAAAACGATGTGAGGATAGTGGTAAAATACCCCTAAGGGCCCAAACAGTTCGGCACAAGGCCCCATACATGGCATTCAGCCCAAGTTAACAGATTCATTTCTAAAACACATAGATATCATATAAAGTTCATCAAAATATGCAACTCTACAGTCGCCACGGGATGAACCAAGTCACAATCCCTACGGGTTCATTCCCACACGCCTGTCACCTAGCTATGCGTCACCTCATTTATCAAAACAGTATGAAATTTCGGGGTTTCATACCCTCACATCTAGATTTACAATCGTTACTTACCTCGAACTGGATAAAAATCTACTCCCAATGCCCTTGCCTCTCGACTCAGCCTCAAATCATCCCGAATCTATCCAAAATCAAAATCATAACATCAATACCAGCCAAAGGGACAAAGCCCACGCAAAAACTATCAAATAAAATAAAAAATCCCGAAATTGGTCAAACCCAACCCCCGGGCCCACATCTTAGAATTCGATAAAAATCACAACATTAGAATCCTTATCTTCTCACGAGTCTATACATACCAAAATCATCAAAATTGGACCTCAAATGGCCCCTCAAATCCTAAATTTAAACTCTCCAATTTCAAGCCCTAATTTCCTAATTTTCACCCCTAATCTCTTCAATTCATGTTTAATCAACTGAAACTCACCATAGATACGAGTATTAAGTTCAAAAATCTTACCTCAACAAGAATCCCCTTGATTTCCTCTTCAAAACCCCCCAAAAGCTCCAATCTCGTCTAAAAAATGGTGGAAATGGGCAAAAATTTGCAAAGCGATGCTTATATAGTTTCTGCCTAGGCATTTCCACACTTGTGGCCAAAATTTTGCTTCTGCGGACCGCACCTATGGTCAACCTAACCGCATCTGCGATTTTTCATTAATTCCTCAAACGTCGCACCTGCAACCCCCGTCTCGCACTTGCGGGCTCATAGATGTGGTTCACATATCTACTCTTGCGATCCTTGACACTTCTGTAGTCTCCTTTCCGCTTCTGCGGCTCGCACCTGCGGTCCCCAATCTGCAGATGCGGTTATGACAGACAACAGCAGTTGAAACTGCTCAATTTCAATTCCCATCTTTCCGAAAACCTTCTGAATTCATCCCGAGGCCCCCGGGACCTCAATCAAAACTACGAACAAGTCACATATCATTATTCAAACTTATTCCACCTTCGGAATACTCAAAACAATATCGAACACCAAACTACTCTCGGATTCAAGCCTGAGGATTTTCAAACTTCTGAATTCCGCAACCGATCCAAAAACCTATCAAACCTCATCCGAATGACCTGAAATTTTGCACACACGTCAAAAATGACACAACGGACATACTCCAATTTTTGGAATTCTATTCCGACCGCAATATCAAGATTTCCACTGCCAATCGGAAAATTCCTAACTTTCAATTTCGCCAATTCAAGCCTAAATCTACCACGGACCTCCAAATTACGTTCCGAACACGCTCCTAATTCCAAAATCACCTAACAAAACTATCCGAACCATCAAAATTCACATTCAAGAACTTTTATGTATAAGTCAATATCCGGTTGACTTTTTCAACCTAAGCTTCCAAATAAGAGACTAAGTGTCTCATTTCACTCAATGACCATTCCGAACACAGAACAACCAATATGATAAGATGGAATATGGCTGAACAATACATAAAGAAACAAAAGTGGGGAGAATGGGATTGTAACTCATGAAATGACCGACCGGGTCGTTACAATATCGAACTTGGCAAATGAATTTCTAAAAAGTAAACATCATTTTCTTGACCGTTAAAGAGAAGTTTGAGATTACTTTGGGTAATTGCTTTCTTGATAAATTATTGATTGACTGTTTGATGTGTTTGTTTGTATTTGACCGCTTTGCATGTATGATTCATGAGCGGGATAATAGATGCATTTATAGTTCGCGTCGTTCGACCCTTCGGTAGTGCACACTTTATTATTATGTTGGATTGGGCCGTACAACCTCGAAATTATTTGCGCATGCTATTTGCTTGGTACTTTCTGTGATTTGAACTGCTTCAAATACCTTGAGATATAGATTGCTAACTAAAATACTATTTATGAAAGAACTTGTCACTTCTTGTTATTAACTGTTATTTATTCATGACATCTATGTTTAGCGTAACATTTAAATCATATTGTTATTGACCTTAGTAAGTGTCAAGTTGACCCCTCATCACTACTTCTTCGAGGTTAGACTGGATACTTACTGGGTACATATTGTTTATGTACTCATACTACGCTTCTGTACTTAACAAGATCTGAGGCAGGTGCATCTAGCTACCAGTCCGGCGTGCGTTCCTGATACTTGACCGAGATTCCACGGTGAGTTGCCCCTTCTGAGCCGTTCAACAGCATGTCGGAGTCTCTCCTTTTGTTATTACTGTCTATTCAGTTTCAGGCAGTAGGATAGTTATATTCTTTTGTACATTCTACTAGGTACCCTCGTACTTGTGACACTAGTTCCTGACACACACATTAGTAGTCTATTATTTTTGGGTTGTATCCATATTGCTATGATCCCCTTTAGTCTTTCCCGATTCAGTCGTCTTTTAATTTGTTAATTATCGATTATTTGAAATTTAAGTTAAGTAAATGTTGAGAATGATTATTTAAAAGAATGAGAACTCACTAGTTGATTAGGGTTGGCGTTCCTAAGAACGGTGTTGGGCGCCATCACGACCTATAATGGAAATTGGGTCGTGACAACATGGTATTAGAGCACTAGGTTCACGTAGGTCTCACAAGTCATGGTCAAAGCTAATAGAGTCTTGCGGATCAGTATGGAGACGTCTGTACTTATCTTCGAGAGGCTATATGGTGTTAGGAAACTAGTCTTTATTCATAATCTATCGTGCAGTTGATGGTATACTAAATTTTCTTATTCTATTCTCTCACAGATGGTGAGGACACGCACGGAGGACACTTCAAACCCGGGAGGAGCTACTCCCCCTATTGCTAGTGGCTGAGGCTGAGGCTGGGGGAGGGCACCGACCTGAGGTAGGGGATGAGGGCTTTCCAGAGCTACTCCAGTTGCACCACCGGTGGATCCTGCGGGGGATCCTATTATTGAGGAGCAGGGCGAGGTGCCTGTAGTAGCGCTTGTCGCGGCGAATTTCATGACAGTACCAGACTTCTAGGAAGTCATGGGCAGTATGTTGCGGTTCAGGATTCTATGACACAAGCTGGTTTATTTCTAGTAGACCCAACCACATCTCAAGCGGGAGGGGCAGCACAGACCCCTATTGCTCAGGCTCCTGGTCATGCAGCTGTAGTGTATCAAACTCCAGGTGCACTACCCGTAGATAGGGCCCAGCCAGTTGTAGGTGTGGCACTTGAGCACAGACCAGCTGCGGACGGTGATACGTAGAAGTTATTGGACAGATGGACAAGACTACACCCTCCTATCTTCGGAGGCAAGCGTCATGAGGATGCCCAAGATTTCATTGATAGGTGCAGGGATAGACTACACAAAATAAGGATATTGGAGTCTCATGAG
Organism: Nicotiana sylvestris; assembly: GCF_000393655.2. Lineage (NCBI taxonomy): Eukaryota > Viridiplantae > Streptophyta > Magnoliopsida > Solanales > Solanaceae > Nicotiana > Nicotiana sylvestris. The sequence continues at coordinate 49,864,489 of NC_091057.1, read as the reverse complement.
ATTGACTTCACTACTTTCCAGCTAGAGGGAAGGGCCATAGATGGTGGCAGTCTTATATTCTCGCCAGGCTAGCGGGTTCTCCTCCCATTACTTGAGGTCAATTCACACAGCTTTTTTTGGACCAGTATATTCCACCCTCTAAGAGGGAAGAGTTGCAGTATCTATTTGAGCAGCTTGAGCAGGGTGAGATATCAGTGACCGACTATGAGGCGAGGTTTTCTAAGTTGTCCCGCCATGCACTGATGATACTTCAACTGATGTAGAGAGAGTACAGAGGTTTGTTGTAGGGTAGCATTATGGTATTAGGGCCGGCATGGCCCGAGAGGTTGAGATGGGGACTCTTTATCAGTTGGTAGTGGAGATTACTTGGAGGATTGAGAGCTATCGACTGAGGGGTAGAGAGCAGATGCAGCAAGACAAGAAGGTGCGATTCTGGAGAGTTTAGAGGTGCCCCAGCTAGGGGCAGAGGTCAGTTTATGAGGGGTCAGCCCAGCAGGCCCCCATAATCAGCACCACCACCTCCTCGAGGTGCTCCAACGTGCCCCTATTTCAACACCTTACTAGAGAGTTCTTACCACCCGCCAGCCATCCAGGATTCTTCCAGTGGTATTTAGGTCCCTAGGGTTCTTCCAGCTCCTACCTTAGTGCTATACCGGGGAGTTAATACTGCCTACCAGCCATTCCTCTAGTGGGTATTCAGGCCATCAGGGCCATACTTCAAGGCATTAGTCTATAGTGCCGAGAGGTTGTTACGAGTGTGGAGATCCGGGTCCCATGAAGAAGACCTACCCCAGACTTCGGGGCAAGGCAGTGTAGTAAGGTTAACAGCCAATGATTACAACACCGGTTGTCCAGCCGCCTAGAGGAAAAGGGCAGACTGGTAGGGGAAGTCCTAGAGGTAGAGGCCAGGCAAGGAGAGGTCATCCAGCAACTGTTCAGTCAGGTGGAGGCCAGCCAGTCGGCGCTCCAGTAAGATTCTATGCTTTTCCGGTCAGGCCAGATGCATTGGCCTCAGATACCGTTGTCACAGCTATTGTTTTTGTCTACGGTAGGGATGCTTCAGTACTATTTGATCCAGGGTCTACCTATTCATATGTATCATCTCTGTTTGCTCATTTCCTGGATATTCCTCGTGAGTCCTTGGGTACTCCTATTCATGTGTCCACTCCAGTGGGCGATTCTATGGTTGTGGATCGGATCTATCGGTCTTGTGTGGTCACATTATGTGGTTTTAAGACTAGAGAAGATCTCCTGTTGCTTGATATGATAGACTTTGAAGTCATCCTGGGCATGGGCTAGTTATCCCCATATCACGCCATCTTAGATTGCCATGCCAAGACTGTTACCTTAGCGATGCCAGAGTTGCTAATGTTGGAGTGGAAGGGTTCCTCAATTAGTACATCTAGCCGGGTTATTTCTTTCCTGAAGGCTCGACATATGATCGAGAAGGCTTGTTTGGCTTATCTAGATTATGTTCGGGACACCATCACAGAGTCTCTAACATTGATTCAGTTCCAGTAGTCCGGGAATTGGCCGATGTGTTTTCTTCTAACCTTCCAGGCATGCCACCGGATCGTGATATTGATTTTTGTATTGATTTGGCTCTAGGTACCTAGCCTATATCTATCCCACCGTACATGTCTCCGAAAGAGTTGAAGGAGCAGCTTGAGGAACTGTTAGCAAAGGGGTTTGTGAGACCTAGTGTGTCACCTTGGGGTGCACCAGTGTTGTTTGTGAAGAAGAAGGATGGAACCATGTGAATGTGCATTGATTACCGCTAGTTGAACAAGGTTACCATCAAGAACAAGTACCCATTACCATGCATTAATGATTTGTTTGACTAGTTGCAGGGTGCTAGGGTGTTCTCTAAGATCGACTTGAGATCGGGGTATCATCAGTTGAAGATTCGGGACTCAGATGTCCCGAAGACTGCTTTCCGTACTAGATATGGCTATTATGAGTTTCTGGTGATGTCCTTCGGCTTGACTAATGCCGTAGTGGCATTTATGGACTTAATTAACTGGGTGTTCAGGTCTTATATTGATTCCTTTGTTATTGTCTTCATTGATGACATCTTGATCTACTCGTGTAGCCTGGGGGAGAACTAGCAGCATTTGAGAGTAGTGCTTCAGACATTGTGAGAGCAAAAGCTATATGTTAAGTTCTCCAAGTGTGAGTTTTGGCTTGAGTTAGTAGTATTCTTGGGGCACGTTGTATCAGGAGAGGGTATTAAGGTGGACCCCAAGAAGATTGAGGCAACTTAGAGTTGGCCACGTCCTACTTTAGTGAATGAGATCAAAAGTTTCCTAGGATTAGTAGGTTATTATCACCAATTCGTGCAGGGCTTTTCATCCATTGCAACACCTTTGACTAGATTGACCTATAAGGGTGCTCCTTTCCGATGGTCCGATGATTGTGAGGTGAGCTTTCAGAAGCTCAAGATAGTTTTGACTATAATATCGGTTCTAGTATTGCCTTCCGGATCGGGGATGTATACGGTATATTATGATGCTTCACGGTTTGGCTTGGGTTGTGTATAGATGTAGGATGGGTGAGTAATAGCGTATGCTTCGCTTCAGCTGAAGATTCATGAGAAAAATTACCGCGTGCATGATCTAGAGTTAGAAACGATTGTGCATGCTCTTAAGATATGGAGGCATTATCTATATGGGGTGTCATGGGAGGTTTATACTAATCATTGCAGCTTATAGCATTTTTTCAAGCAGTGGGATCTCAATTTGAGGCAGCGTAGATGTCTTGAGTTACTGAAGGATTATGACATCACCATTCTTTAACAGCCGGGCAAGGAAAATGTGGTCGCGAATGCCTTAAGCAGGAAAATAGAGAGTATGGGTAACTTGGCATTCATTTCAGCGGAGGAGATGCCACTAGCCTTGGATATTCAGTCCTTCCCTAATAGACTTGTGAGGTTGGACATTTCAGAGCCCAGCCGAGTCATTGCATGTGTTGTCGCTCAATCTTCATTATTGGGACAGATCAAGGCTCGGTAGTTCGATGATCCTCATTTGGCAGTTTTTAGAGAGACGATACTACAAGGTAGTGCCAAAGAGGTTTCTATTGGCTAGGATTGTGCTCTGCGACTCCAGGGTCGCCTATATGTTCCTAATGTTAATGGCTTGAGGGAGATGATTCTAGAGGAGACACACAGTTCACGGTATTCTATTCATCTAGGTGCCACGAAGATGTATCGCGACCTAAGGTAGCATTATTGGTGGCGGCGGATGAAGAAAGATATTGTTGAGTATGTGGCTAGGTGCTTGAATTTCCAGTAGGTTAAGTATGAGCACCAGAGGCCAGGTGGCCTACTTCAGCAGATGCCTATACCTGAGTGGAAATGGGAGCGCATTACGATGGATTTCGTAGTTGAGTTGTCGCAGACATTACAGAAATTTGATGCAATTTGGGTCATTGTCGACAGGTTGACCTAGTCGACACACTTTATTCCGGTTGTGACTACCTATACTTCAGAGAGGTTAGCTCAGATTTATATTCGGGAGATAGCTCGGTTACACGGTGTGCCTGTTTCCATCATATCAGATAGAGGCCCTCAGTTCACTTCCCATTTCTAGAGAGCCATACAGAGTGAGTTGGGGACCTGTGTAGAGCTCAGCACAGCATTCCAGACTGACGGGCAGTCAGAGCGGACAGATTTTGGAGGACATGCTTAGAGCATGTTTGATTGACTTTGGAGGGCAGTGGAATCAGTTCTCGCCTTTCAACGAGTTTGCTTACAACAACAGTTATCAGTCCAACATTGAGATGGCTCCATTTGAGGCTTTATATGGCCAGCGATGTCGATCTCCTATCTGGTGATTTGAGCCTGATGAGACTAAGTTGTATGGTGCAAATTTGGTGAAAGATGTCTTGGAAAAGGTAAAGTTGATTCAGGAAAGACTTCGCACAGCTCAGTCCAGACAGAAGAGCTATGCTAATCAGAAGGCACGGGATGTATCATCGCACCTACAGTCCAACCAATTGGGAGAGAATCAATAGATTCCTTTTCAGGAGCGATTCATCCTTCCCGAACGCAGCATACAACTCTCCGTTGTACTGTTCATGGTCGACGAGAAGGTTCTCTTGAAAGTCTCACTGATGAAGGGTATTATGAGATTCAGAAAGAAGGCCAAGTTGAGCCCCATGTTTATAGGCCCATTTAAGGTGTTGAGGCGAGTTGGGGAGGTTGCTTATGAGCTCGCTTTACCCCCACCTTATCGGGACTTCATCCGATTTTTCACGTGTCTATGCTTCGGAAGTATCACGCCGACTTGTCTCATGTGTTAGACTTCAATACTATTCAGCTAGATGAGAGCTTGGGTTTACGAGGAAGAGCCAGTTGCCATTGTTGATAGACAGGATTGCTAGTTGAGATCCAAGAGAATTTCTGTGGTGAAGGTCCAATAGAGGGGCCAACCAGTCGAGGAGGCGACCAGGGAGTCCGAGGAGGACACGCAGAGCAGATATCCACGCATATTTAGCATTTCAGGTATTAATCTAAACTCGTTCGAGGACAAACATTTGTTTAAGATGTGGAGAATGTAACGACCCGACTGACCATTTTGCCTTATAAAACCCTGTTCCCTTAAATAAGACTTCACGTACTTGCTTTTACTGATTTATGACTTGTGGGGATGGTTTGTTCGGGATTTGGAAGAGTTGAGTTGAAATCGGAATACGTGGTTCCTTAAGGTTGTCTTAAAAGGCCAAGTTTGACTTCGGTCAATATTTTGAGTAAACGACCTCGGAATCAGGATTTGAAGGTTCCAACATGTTTTTATGATGATTTTGTCCTTTGGGTGTATGTCCGGATCGAGTTTTGGATGACCTGGGAGCGTTTTGGCGCCCAATACTGAAAGTTGATCCCATAAGGATTTTGAAGTTCTTTAAATTTGGTTTGGAGCGGGTTTTTGTGATATCGAGGTCCGATCGAAATTTCAAGACCGAGAATAGTTCCATAATGTTGTTTAAGACTTGCACACAAAATTTGGTATCATTCTGAGTAGTACAAGTATGTTTCGACACATTGGAAATAGATTGAAGAACTTGAAGTTCATAAGTTTGATTCAAGCGGGGCCCCGGGGGCCCCGAGCGTCAATCGGACGAGGCTTGAGTTAAGTTGAAAATTTGTTAAGGAGTTGAAGCTCCATATTACTGTCATAAATGCACTTGTGGTTGGCCAGCCGCAGGTGCGAGACCGCAAAAGCAGCCAAGCCATCGTAGATGCGGCCATGGGTGGCCAGCCCAGGAACCGTAGAAGCGGCCCTTCTTCCGTAGAAGTGGAACTGCAGAAGCAGTCACCCGACCGCAGATGCGTCCCCAGATGGCCCGGCCAAATTCTGCCGAAGAGGACAATCTTTTGCAGAAGTGAGACTGCAGATGCGGTCTCCTCACCGCAGATACGGAAATTGCTGAAGGCAGTGCCTTCATTTAATATGGGAGTTGTGTCATTTTTGACACATTTTACTCCATTCTTGGGTGATTTGGTAACTTCAAAAAGGGAGATTTCAACCTAGCTTTGTGAGGTAAGTTATTTTTACTTAATGTGAGCTTAATACATAGTTTATGGGTAGATTACAACATGTAAATTAGTGGAAATTGTGGGTTTAGAGTAAAACCTTGGGTTTTGATAAAAATGAGATTTTAACACAAAATTTGTAATGGAATGTAGTAGAAATCATATATTCTTGATCCTTAGGTTATGAGTAACAACTTTCTTCGAAAATTTCCGGAATCCGGGCACGTGGGCCCGGGGATGGATGAATTTTAGGGACCTTGCATTTATGGTTGGGAAATTACTTTAATAGTTAGGATAAGAACTCTTGTGCGTGTATTGACTAGTTCCTACACCGTTTGAATAGTTTTTGATCTTTCCGCTCTGATTTGAGGGTTTGAGCGCATTCTTGAATTTGGAAGTAAGCTTTGGAGCAAGGTAAGTATCCTTTCTAACCTTGTAAGAGGGAAGCTTCCCCCATAGGAGTAATAATTGAATATCTGCCACTAATTGCAGGGCCTACGTACGCACGAGGTGACGAGAGTCCGTGCATAGCTACTATTATGCTTAAGTCTGGGTAGTCTAGGTCCCAAAAGCATGCTTTACTTGCCGTATTTGTAACTTTATTGTTAATTTAAATTGCGTAAATCATAGCGAACTTGGCAAATGAATTTCTAAAAAGTAAACATCATTTTCTTGACCGTTAAAGATATGTTTGACATTACTTTGGGTAATTACTTTCCTGATAAATTATTGATTGACTGTTTGATGTGTTTGTCTGTATTTGACCGTGTCGCATATATGATTCGCGAGCGGGGTAATAGATGCATCTATGGTTCGCGTCGTTCGACCCTCGGGGAGTGCACACTTTTTTATTATGTTAGATCGGGCCGCATGACCTCGGCATTATTTTCCTCCGACACTATTTGCTTGGCACTTTCTATGATTTGAACTGCTTCAAATTCCTTGAGATATAGATTGCTAACTAAAATACTATTTATGAAAGAACTTGTCACTTCTTCTTATTAACTGTTATTTATTCATGACATCCATGTTTAGTGTAACATTTAAATCATATTATTATTGACCCTAATAAGTGTCAAGTTGACCTCTCGTCACTACTTCTTCGAGGTTAGATTGGATACTTACTGGGTACATATTATTTATGTACTCATACTACGCTTCTATACTTAAATGTACAGGATCTGAGGCAGGTGCATCTAGCTAGAAGTCCGGCACGCGTTCTTGATACTTGATCAAGATTCCATGATGAGCTGGCCCTTCTGAGCCATTCAGCAGCATGTTGGAGACTCTCCTTTTGTTATTACTGTCTATTCAGTTTCAGGCAGTAGGATAGTTATATTCTTTTGTACATTCTACTAGGTACCCTCATACTTGTGACACTAGTTCCTGCACACACATTAGTAGACTATTATTTTTTGGGTTGTATCCATATTGCTATGATCCCCTTTAATCTTTCCCGATTCAGTCGCCTTTTAATTTGTTAATTATTGATTGTTTGAAATTTAAGTTAAGTAAATGTCGAGAATGATTATTTAAAAGAATGAGAACTCACTAGTTGATTTGGGTTGGCTTGCCTAACAATGGTGTTGGACGCCATCACGACCTATAATGGAAATTGGGTCATGACAATTATGGCGCGATTCGGCTTGTTTAGGTTTATACGGTGTGATGATGCGAGATTCGAGTCCTATGATGAATTTCACATGTTGAGATTTGGGTTATGTCTTAAGGTTATGGACTAAGAATGAAGTGAGATCTTCAGTTAAATTGCATTGTCAGTCCTACATAGGTTTGGGTGATTGGAAAATCACCCCTAGGTGTATGCACGGTGAGCTCATGCAATGGTTTGACGGCTTTGGAATGACTCTGGGCACGTTCGAGGATGAACATATGTTTAAGTGGGGGAGGATGTAATGACCCGACTAGTCGTTTTGAGAAATTGTGCCCGGTTCGGCATTTTGAGGTTACGAGTAGCTTCACACAGTGTATTATGACTTGCGTGCATCATTGATTCGGGTTTTTGAGAAGTTCGAAAAGGGTTTTTAGAAGTGACTTTCATTTGAGAAGCTTGAAGTTGAAAGAATTGACCAAGTTCTGACTTTTGAGTATTTGATCTTGGATTGGAGTTTTGATGGTCCTGATAGGCTCGGGTGGTGATTTTTGACTTAGGCGTACATTCGGATTTGGATTTGGAGGTTCATGGGTTGAATTGAAGCAATTCGGCGAAAGTTGAAAATGTTGAAGTTTGGAAAAAGGAGGAGTTTGACCAATAGTTGACTTTTGTGATATCGGGGTGGGAATGTGATTCTGAGAGTTGGAACATCTCTGTTATGTCATTTGGGACTTACCTGCAAAATTTAACGTCATTCCAGGTTGGTTTGATAGGTTTCGGCACGAGTTTTAGAAGTTGGAGGATTGGAAAGTTCATAAGTTCGATTCATGGTGCGATTCATCGTTTCGACGTTGTTTGATGAGATTGGAGACCTCAATGAGTCCGTGTTAGGTTATAGAACCTGTTGGTAGGTTTAGACGTGGTCCCGGGGTCCTCGGGTGTGTTTCAGATAGGCTACGGGCCATTTCCTTCTATTTTTGAACTGCTGGTTTTTGCCATCTAGTCTACTTAATCGCGTTCGCGTCCCTTCCTCCGTGTTCGTGTAGTGTTATTTCGGAGGAGGAATGATTTGTTCTTCGCATTCATGAGTTTTGTTCCATGATCGCGTACTTCTGCATTTCTATTCTTCGCATTCGCAGTTGCCTTCTAGTGTTTGCGTAGTAGGAACCATGCACTGGCACTGTGGTCGTTTGCTTATCCCGTTCGCGTCTTTCTTTCCACATTCGCGTAGGTTCTTGCTTCTTATTCTTTGTGTTCCCGGCCCTTTGCTCGCATTCGAGTAGGGGCATCCTGGCAGACTTCATTTTTCTTCTTCGCGAACGCGTGCATCCTTCCATGTTTGTGATGCTTTAAGATCTGGAAAGAATAAATAGTACTGTATTCCGAGGGTTTACCATTTTCACCATTTTTGGAGTTCTAAAGCTCGGTTTTGGGTGATTCTTTGTGGTTTTTCAAGAAAAATGATTGGGTAAGTGTTCTTCACCTAGAATTTATTATATTCCATGATTTTGTCTTTATTTTTATCATTTAATTAGTGTTTTAGGTTGAGGGAAAATGGGGATTTTTAATAAAACTTTCAAAACAAAAAATCATGATTTGAGGGACGAAATGGTATCGGAATTTGATAATTTTTGTATGGTTGAACTCATATTGTAATGGGTATTCGGATTTTGTAAAATTTATCGGGTTCCGAGGTGTGGGCCCGGGTAACGACCCGACTAGTTGTTTTGCTTTCTAGGACCCCGTTCTCCTAAATAAGACTTTCCGTACTTGCTTTAACTGACTTATGACTTGCGAGGATGGTTGGTTTGGGATTTGAAAGAGTTTGGGTTGAAATCAGAACATTTGGTTCCTTAAGGATGGCATAAAAGGCCAAGTTTGACTTCGATCAACATTTTTAGTAAACGGACCCGGACTTGTGTTTTGACGGTCCCGGAGGGTCCGTAGTAAAATATGGGACTTGGACGTATGCCCGGAATTGAATTTCGAGGTCCCTAGCCCGAGTAATGAATTTTTGTTAAAAATTATTTAACTGAAAATCTAAGGACTTAAAGAAATTGAATAATGTATGATCATGTTGGTATCGGGACCATTTGCTGGTTCCGGAGCCCGATACAAGTCCAATATAATATTTAAGTCATGTTTGTGAAATTTGGCGAGAAACGGGGCTGATTTGACGTGATTCGGACGTCTGATTATAAAAATAGGAATTTCAAATGTTCTTAAGGATTTCATATGTTTTGGTGATAAATCCGTAGTTTTAGATGTTATTTTGGCGATTATGATCGCACGAGCAAGTTGGTATGATGTTGTTAGACTTGTGGGAGTATTTGGTGTGGAGCCCCGAGGGCTCGGGTGAGTTTCGGACGCGGGGAAAGAGTTGAAAACACACCAGATTTCTAGTGTTCTTGGCTGCTGCAGCAGATCTCGCAAATGCGAACCTCGCATTTGCGAGGAGGGCTTCACAATTGCGAAGGAACCCGATCCTGGCAGAGTTCGCATTTGCGATAATTCTGCCGCATTTGAGACCACAACAGTAGAGGCCCAAGCTTCGCACTTGTGAGGCTTTTATCGCATTTGCGACCCTCACATTTGCGAACCTGGTGTCACAAATGCGACATCAGAGGGCTGTGTCCCGCGTTTAAAAACGGGATTTAGGCCATTCACTTCTACACTTGGGCGATTTAGGAGCTTTCAAAGAGGGGATTTCAACCTAGCATTGTGAGGTAAGTTATTTCCACTTAATGTGAGTTTAATACTTATGTTTTGGGTAGATTAACACACAAAATTAGTAAAAATTATGGGATTAGAGTAAAAACCTAGGGTTTTGATAATAATAATAATAATAATAATAATAATAATAATATTTTAACACGAAATTTGTTATGGAATGAAGTAAAAATCATATATTCTTGATCTTTAGGTTATGGGTAACAACTTCCCTAAAACAATTTCGGAATCCGGGCACGTGGGCCCGGGGATGGATTTTAGGAAACTTGTATTTAGGGTTGAAAATTATTTTAATAGTTAGAATATGAACTCTTGAGTTTTTATTGACTAGTTCTTACCCCGTTTAATTAGTTTTGGGATCGTTTGGCTCCAAATTGAGGGTTTGAGCACGTTCTTGATATTGGAAGTAAGCTTTCGAGCAAGGTGAGTCTCCTTTCTAACCTCGTAAGAGGGAAATAAACCCCTAGGTGAATCTAATAAATGTATGTTATTGTCTGGTGGGGGCTATGTACATACGTGGTGACGAGAGTCCGTGCGTAGCTACTAAAATACTAATTGTTCGGGTAGTTTAAGATCTGTATCATGCCATACTTGCAAATACTTATGTTCTTACTTGCTAATGAGATCACTTAGGACATGTTAGAGATTAAAATTAAATATAAAGGAATGTATACTTACTTGAGAACTTGTATGAGATTATTTGACTATAAATGCACATTTATGTGCCTTCTTGATAATGATTGTTGTTTGTGGATCGGGCTGATCGCCTCGGTAGAAATAGATGCATCTATGGTTCGCGCCATTCGACCCTCTAGCAGTGCGCAATTATTATTATATTGGACCGGGTCGTACGACCTCGGAATAATGTGGGCATGATATTTATGTGAAAATAAATCCGTGATTTACTCTGTTTAAATGCTTTGAAGTGCAAATTATTATATGACATGACTGAAATTAATATATCATTTTTCTCCTAAATTCTGAGATTGTTTTTATACTCATGCTAAACATGCTTAGTCTAAGCCTTATATATTATTATTGATATTGACCTTAGTAAGTGTCAAGTAAACCCCTTGTCACTTCTTCTTCGAGGTTAGAATGGATACTTGCTGGGCACATGTTGTTTATGTACTCTGTCACGACCCAAATTTTCCACACTTGGGAGTCGTGATGGCGCCTACTAATGAAAGCTAGGCAAGCAACTATTCCGATTAATTTACCCTTTTTATTTTTAACCTCTTAACAATTTCAAGTCAACATATCATACACAACGGAAAATAATAATGTGGAAGAAAGAAATTTAACAATTTAAGCTAATACCAATGTGAATCCATAAACATAACCACCCAGAACTGGTGTCACAGTCTCACGGACTATCTAAGAATACTAAAATAGGGTCCGAACAAAGTAAATACATGTTTGTCTCTGAAATAGTAAAGAACAGAAGAAAACTAGATAGGAAGGGGACGCCAAGGCCTACGGATGTCTACAGGACTACCTCGGGTATCCTAATGGACTGAAGGCAGCAACCCATAGCTAAGGTTCGTATGCTCTAGTATCGGGATCTGCACAAAAGAGCGCAGAGTGTAGTATCAGCACAACCGACCACATGTGTTGGTAAGTGTCGAGCCTAACATCGGCAAAGTAGTGACGAAGCTAGGACAAAACAAACTAATAACCTGCAGCTAAATAGTATCTAGCAGAATAACAGTAACAAAGTAATTCAAAAGTAACGGGTGAGGGGTAACATGTTATGGGGAAATACCAACATAAAAAATCACAGTAATAGTGGAATAAGACAATTAAGATATTTGAACCGAAAACAGCAAGAAGTCATAATAGACAGGCAATAAGTGCACGACATCACCCTTCGTGCTTTTACTCTCGATCCTCACCAATGCAATCAAGTAATGAAAATGTGCACGGCATCACACTTCATGCTTTATCTATCTTCCTCACTATATAAATATTCAAAATGTGCACGACATCACCCTTCTTGTTTTATCTCTCTTCCTCACCATATGCACCAATATCAATAAAAATGTACATGGCATCTCCCTTCGTACTTTATCACTCTTTCCTCACCAAATGCATTAATATGAATGTGCATGGCATCACCCTTCGTGCTTTATCTCTCTTTTCTCACGCAAACAATAGCAACAACAACATCCCGACAAGGGAATCAACAATAAGAATAGACACATCCTGGCAAGGGAACTAACAGTAAGAAATAAATACGTCCCGGCAAGGGAATCAGCTACAACTAAACTTGTACCAACAATTAACTTCACAAATGAAACCTCAACTGGAGCCAATGCTTAGCAATAAACAAATACCACGAAGATAACCATAAGTCTTGCCCAACATGGAGAATCAACAATTTAGGCATTTGTAGTACTTAGTAAGAAACACAACAATTACAATTTAAGACTCACGGGCATGCTTGACAACGGCGTATAAATACTCGTCACCACACATATACGTCGTATACTACACTAGCACATAGCTAATAAAGCACAATACCTATTCCCTCAAGCTAAGGTTAGACCAAACACTTACCTCGAACTTCCACGGCCAACTCAAACCTCAAACATCGCTTTTCCTTTAGAATTCGCCTCCAATTCAATTGTATCTAGCCCAAATTAATTTAACAACATCAATAAATGCTAGTGAATTTATACCCAATGCTTAAATATAGGTTTTCTATCATTTTTCCCAAAAAGTCAATAATCAACCCCGGGCCCGCTTGGTCAAAACTCGAGGTTCGGACAAAAATCGATCACCCATTCACCCACGAGCCCGAATATGTAATTAGTTTTGAAATCCGACCTCCAAACGAGGTCTAAATTCCAATTATTCAAAAAGCCCTAACTCTAACCAAATTCCTAATTTCTACCATGAAAACTCTTGATTTTTGATTAAAAAGTGATGAAAAACATTAGGTAATTGAAAGAGTAAAGTTTAGAATTGATTACCAACACTTTGGGATGAATTTGTGTGAAGAAAATTGCCTCTAGGTCTTGGTAGTTCGAAAATATGAAGAAAATGGGTTTTGCCCGTTTTTGCTACTATTTTTAAAAGACTGGGCAGGCCTTCATCGCGTTCGCAATGGGCCTACCGCATTCGCGAAGAGCTGCCCGTTGAGGACTTACAAGATTGTGAGTTCTCCTACGCGTTCGCGAAGGGTAAGCCCCCTGACCTTCGCGTTCGCGGACCGATGTACGCGTTCGTGTAGAACAAATGACGACTACCTAGCCCACCTCCAATTTACTATACGCATTCGCGGGAAATGGGTCACGTTCGTGTTGAGCAGCCCCCCAGTGCTCCGTGTTCGCGTCCCTCTCTTTGCGTTTGCATAGAACAAATTCCACCCCCAACCCAGTTCCCTTTCACGATCGCTAGAGTTACTATGCGCTTGCGATGAACAAAATGTCTGTGCACCTGAAGCAGGAAAACTGCAACTTTTCTAAGTGTAAAAACATCCTGAGCCCCATCCGAAACTCAACCGAGCCCTCAGGGCTCCAAACCAAACATGCACACTAACCTAAAATATCATACAGACTTACTCGCGTGATCAAATCACCAAAATAACACCTAGAACTTTACGTTTAGCATCAAAATCAAAGAAAAATCTCCATAAATCGTAAGTTCAAATTTTAACAACCGAGGGTCCGATTCACGTCATATCAAGTCTGTTTCTTACAAAATTTTACAAGATCAACCTAAATACCATATAAGACATATACCAGGATCCGGAACCAAAATACGGGCCCGATACCAACAATTTCAAATTCATTTAAATTTCCAAAAACTCTTAAAATTTCAGTTAAACAATTTTCTTCAAAAATTCATTCTCAGGCTTGGGACCTTGAAATTCGATTCTGGGCATACCACCTAGTCCCATATTTTTCTACGGACCCTCCGGGACCTTCAAATCATGGGTCAGGGTCCGTTTACCCAAAATGTTGATCGAAGTCAACTTAGATTCAATTTTTAAGGCACATTAGCATTTTTATCAAATTTCCATATAAAAATATTCCGGATATACGTCCGGATTATGTACGAAAATCGAGGTGAGATAAAAGGAGGTTTTTAAGGCCTCAGAACACAGAATTGACTTGTAAAAAGTCATCACATCCTCCACCTTTAAAACAATTGTTCGTCCTCGAATGGACATAGAAAAGAAGTACCTAGTCGGGGAAAAGATGGGGATAACGGCTCCGTATATTGGACTCGGACTCCCAGATAGCTGCTTCGGTAGGCTGAACTCTCCACTGAACACGAACTGAAGGAAACTTCTTCGATCTCAACTAACGAACCTGCCAGTCTAGAATAGCTATCGGCTCCTCCTCATAGGTCAAGTCCTTGTCAAACTGGACAGTGCTGAAGTCTAATATATGGGATGGATCGTCGTGATACTTCCGAAGCATACATACATGAAACACTGGGTGCACAGCTGAAAACTCAGCGGCAACGCAAGTCTATAAGCCACCTCTCCCACTCGATCAAGAATCTCAAAAGGACCATTGAACCTAGGGATTAACTTGCCCTTCTTCCCAAATCTCATCACGCCCTTCATGGGAGACACCCAAAGCAACACTCTCTCTCCACCATGAATGCCACATCACGAACCTTGCGGTCGGCATAACTCTTCTGCTTGGATGAGCGGTACGAAGCCTATCCTGAATGATCTTCACCTTGTCCAAGGCATCCTGTACTAGATCTGTACCCAACAACCGAGCCTCTCATGGCTCAAACTATACAACCGGCGACCGACACCGCCTATCATATAAAGCCTCATAGGGAGCCATCTGGATGCTTGACTGGTAGCTGTTATTGTAGGCAAACTCAGCTAAAGGCAAGAACGGATCCCACGAACCTCCAAAGTCAATGACACATGCTCGGAGCATATCCTCCAAAATCTGAATAGTACGCTCGGATTGCCCATCCATCTGAGGATGAAATGTTGTGCTCAACTCGACCCACGTACCCAACTCACGCTGTACTGCCCTCTAAAAATGCGAGGTAAACTGCGTACCTCGATCAGAAATGATAGACATGGGCACACCATGAAGATGAACAATCTCCCGGATATAGATCTCAGCTAACCTCTCGGAAGAATAGGGGTTTGCCATAGGAATGAAATGCACTGACTTGGTCAGCCTATCAACAATAACCCATACAACATCAAACTTCCTCTGAGTCTGTGGGAGTCCAACAACGAAGTCCATAGTGATCCGCTCCCATTTCCACTCAGGAATCTCAATCTTCTGAAACAAACCACCAGGTCTATAATGCTTGTACTTTACCTGCTAACAATTCAAAAACTGATACATAGGCAACAATGTCCTTCTTCATCCTTCTCCACCAATAATGCTACCGCAAATCTTGATACATCTTAGCAGCGCCCGGATGAATAGAATACCTGGAACTATGGGCCTCCTCTAGAATCAACTCACGAAGTCCATCCACATTAGGCACACAAATACGACCCTGCATCCACAAAACTCCATCATCTCCAACTGTAACCTGTTTGGCATCTCCATGCTGCACTATGTCTCTAAGGACAAGCAAATAAGGGTCATCATACTGCCGATCTCGGATACGCTCAAATAATAAAGAACGAGCGACTGTGCAAGCTAGAACACCGCTGGGCTCAGAAATATCCAACCTCACGAACTGATTGGCTAAAGCTTGAACATCTAAAGAAAGGGGCCTCTCACGGACCGGAATATACGCAAGACTGCCCATACCGGCTGACTTCCTACTCAAAGCATCGACCACTACATTGGCCTTCCCCAGATGATACAAGATGGTGATATCATATTCTTTCAACAGCTCCAACCACCTCCTCTGCCTCAAATTTAGCTCCTTCTGCTTGAACAAGTATTGCAAACTCTTGTGATCCATGAACACCTCACACGACACACCATATAAATAAGGCCTCCAAATCTTCAGTGCGTGAACAATGGATGCTAGCTCCAAATCATGAACTGGATAATTCTTCTCGTGAATCTTCAATTATCGTGAAGCATATGCAATAACCTTTCCATCCTGCATTAACACCGCACCAAGTCCAATACGCGATGCATCACAATACACTATATATAGCCCTAAACCTGTGGGGAAAACCAACACCGACGCCGTAGTCAAGCTGTCTTGAGTTTCTGGAAGCTCGCCTCACACTCGTCCGACCACCTGAACTGGGCACCCTTCTAGGTCAACCTGGTCATCGGGGTTGCAATAGATGAAAACCCCTCCACAAACTGACGGTAATAGCCCGCCAAACCCAAGAAACTCCGGATCTTTGTAGCTAATGTGGGTCTAGGCCAGTCCTTGACTACCATAATCTTCTTAGGATCCACCGGAATACCTTCTACTGATATAACATGACCCAAGAACGCAACTGAACTCAACCAAATAGCATACAACTGACTATACTTTAGAGTCTAAAGAACGACTCGAAGATGTTGCTCGTGCTCTTCCCGGATGCGAGAATAAATCAAGATATCATCAATGAAGACAATCACGAAGGAATCCAAATAAGGCTTGGACACTCGGTTCATCAAATCCATGATAGTTGCTGGGGTATTTGTAAACCCGAATGACATCACTAAGAACTCATAATGCTCGTACCAAGTGCGAAAAACTATATTAGGGACATCGGATGCCCTAATCAACTGATGGTAGCCAGATCTCAAATCAATCTTCGAAAATACCTTAGCACCCTGAAGTTGGTCAAAAAAATCATCGATCTTTGGCAATGGATACTTGTTCTTGATGGTGACTTTGTTCAACTATCGATAATCTAAACACAACCTCATCGACCCATCATTCTTCTTAACAAACAACACCGGCGCACCCCAAAGTGAGACATTCGGTCTAATAAAGCCTTTATCCAGCAAGTCCTGCAATTGTTCTTTCAATTTTTTCAACTCTGGCGGGGCCATACGATATGGCAGAATAGAAATGGGCCGAGTGCCTGGAGCCAAATCAATGCAAAAGTCAATATCCCTATCGGGTGGCATCCCCGACAGGTCTAAAGGAAATATCTTTGGAAACTCACGAACAACGGGCACATAATCCATATAAGGAACCTCAACACTGGAATTACGAACATACACCAAATAGGCCAAACATCCCTTATCAACCATACGTCGGGCCTTCATATATGAGATAACCCTGCTGGTAGAATGACCAGGAATCCCTCCCCACTCCAAACGAGGAAACCCCGGTAATGCTAGGGTCACGGTCTTGGCATGACAATCCAATATAGCATGATATGGGGATAACCAATCCATCCCCAGAATGATATAGAAATCCACCATGTCGAGAAGTAAGAGATCTACATGGGTCTCAAGATCCCAAATAATGACCACGAAAGCACGATAAACACGATCTACCACAATAGAATCACCCACCAATGTAGACACGTATACAAGAGCACTCAAAGAATAATGAGGCATAACCAGATAAGAGGCAAAATAAGATGATACATAAGAATATGTGGACCCTAGATCAAATAGAACTGAGGCATCTCCACTACATACTGAAATTGTACCTGTGATAACTGCATCGGAGGCCTCAGCCTCAGGTCGGTCTAGCATGGAATAATATCGGGGCTGGGCCCCACCACTTTGAACTGCATCCCTAGGATGGCCTCCTGCGGGTTGGCCTCTACCTCTAGCTGCCTGGCCTCTACCTCTAGCTGCCTGACCTCCACCTCTAACACCTTTACCCCTACCTCTAGCTGGTTGAGCGGGCGGTGGAACACCTGATGCTGGAAGCATAGCACGAGAACCTTGGTGCTGAGAACTGCTCGAGGCTCGAGGGAAAAACCTAGCAATGTGCCTCGTATCACCACAAGTATAGCAAGACTCGGGTTGCTGAGATTGTTGACCCTAAAACTGACCCTGACGGCCTGGATAACACCCTGAAAACTCTGGAGCGGAGGTGCACTAATAGGAGCTGGTGGTGCACTATAGGGAAACTGATCAGAATACTTCATA